>NC_091858.1:19560154-19863185 GCF_037783145.1 Equus przewalskii | reverse complement strand
TTTTTTACAGTATGGAGGTTTATTTTTTTTTCTTAAAATTAGAATTTTTAAATCACAATTTTACCACAATTTTAGATAGTACTGAACAATACATTAACTGAGAGAATTAGCAATAGTATTAAAATCCAGTGATAATTGCCCTTCTATCTTGAAAAAGGATAAGTAATTCCGAAGCAGGTCAGTGTAGCAGAAAATGCTAACCTTGAAGATATTTATGATTCAAGTAGGAAAATACTACATATATTTTATAAACAAATAAGATAAGCTCTGGTCTTCCACAGAGAACTCTTTCTTCTTGATGATCTTTAGAGAGCATTATTCACCATCTCAGCTTTTCGTAGGAAAAATCAGTCTTAAGTTTCCAATGAAATACTATTTAAAATTATTGATATTTAGTACAGACAACAGCAGATATATTGACAACCTATATTGTTTTTTCAAATATGATTTATGGAGTGTGGTTACTGAAGGTAATTGGATTTTTTTTTCTTTTTTCCTCCCACTTTTTTCCTATCTTTCATTTTGATGGAGAAAAGGAGGCACATGTTTTAAAGACTTGTTGTATTTTGTCAGGACTTAATTGCATATAATTATGTTTAAATGAACACGATTAGACCACTGGTATAGCTAAATCTATAAGAAAATAAATCCTACTGTAGCAGTGTTTGAGTACCATACCTAAATTGAAAGGTGGAAATGTCTTCATTCCTTATATATGTAAGGTAAATTATTGTAATTGTAGTAAGAATTTATTCCTCTGAAGGCTCTTTATTCACAAATGGAGTCTTGACAGGCATCCAATGGTAATGACAGGTCCTTCCATGAACTCCCAGACAAAGGAAACGTGGAACTACCCCCAGGATCAGAATGAAAACGGATTTGTTTATAACATCACACATCTTTGGTTGAGGGTATTCATTTCAACCTGAAGTGTTGCTAACTTTGTAGATCTGACCTCCACATCTGCAAATGCAAAGTTCAGGACACGACAGCCTTGTAACTGACGGCTCTTTAGTGCAGTTGGTGGTGGCATCTTAAAGACAATGATTTTACCTTTCGTGACAACAATAAAAGCTACCTAGGAAAGTTTTTCTAAATATAATTCCAAGATTATTTTATCAATAAAAATATTAATTGATAGCAAACCTAGTCACCTTTTCTTCTCCACTTGCTCTTGTTTCTATTCGTTTGCCATTTTCTTCTCACCTTAGTTCTATCTCATTTAAAAGCTCGTGGGGTGGGGGTGTCTCTTTTTTACATTGGAGAACATTTAAAATGCCATAATTAAACTTAATTTTTTCTACATTTTAATATAAGCTAATGTTTTAAATACAATTAAATATATTTAATATAAGCTATATATAAAAGAATCTAATATACATAACACCTGGCATTAAGTAGGTACCCAATACATGTTTAAATTTTAAAGAAAAATAGTTACTGAAATAATAGAAAGAGCGAAATACCAGTTTTCCTAAATTGTTGCTACAAATTGTATCATATGAATGTATTAAAGAATGACTTACTGAAAAAAAAATGGGTCTATGAATGCTTATTAGAGTTTTTCTGTAATGAGTAATTGTATGTGTTCTTATGTTTTATCTAATTTCTTTGCCCATTTAGCCATGTAATTTACTCAGTACATCTGTACATTTTGATTATTTTGTTTACAATGTTGGATAAGAGGGTTAAGTCATAACAAATAAATTACATATTTTCATAGTAAATTAATTAGTATTATATGGATTTCTGCCCAGTGTTATAATACAGAACATTTGGTCTTTAGTGTTTTCTTTAGACTGTTAAGCAAATATGGACACAGAATGAAATTTAAAACATGCCTTCCTTCAGTGGTAAGAACTCTTTTAAAAGAAATAAGCAAAATATTATGCCTATACCTTTCCCATGTGCCAACCTGTGGGCTTCTTCAGAGAACAATCGGGCAAGGATAAGGCTCTTTTGTTGGGCAATCTCCCTTGTGAGTCTCTGAAGATCTTTTCTGTGAGGCTATTCATTCCTCCAGAGAGGACTCCTATGGTCTCTTGCCTGGAAAGTGGCGTGAGGAGTATGGAGCTGACTGCCTGGCTGCTGGGATAGGAGTAGCCAGGTCAGGGGGTCTCTCCCCTGCCCTCCATTGTGCCCGTGGTCATGCTCAACCTGGAGTCTCTCTGGTTCAACCCCAAAGGAAAGTAAGCCTTTTGTTTGCTGATGGGCTGGGAGGAGCAGTATTCACGTGGCTGCTCAAAGTTTAGGCGAGGATCTGGGTGTCAGCCCATCACTTCCACCCTGCCTTCAAGCCTGCTGTGCCTCCAACCCCACACCCATCTGGGGAATTGCAATGCACCTGAGTTGCTTCTCGTGGTATTCTTCTGGATGCCACTTGTTATTCAGTTGTAGCAGCTTTGCCAACTGCCTCATATGCTTTTTATCACCTCCAAACTCATTGACATTGCATGCCAGGTGTTTTCTCTCTCCCTTTCTCTTCGACCTTGTCAACTCATGTCTTTTCCATTTTTCTTTACTCTTTTGCTAGTGGGATTTTGTGAGAAAGAAAAAATAAATTCACATGCTCAATCCAACAGAAAGTCCCTGACTCCTTCTTGACTCTTATTTTCAAAGATATGCTTAGCCCGTGGTTTTCCCCTTGACCAGGATAAGCACGGAGGGGGCAGTACGTCGTCACTGCAAACAGACTGTAGTGTTATGGCAAGGAAATCACATTCTCTGCTCTGGGAAAGGTTTGCCCTCCTGGGGAAAATTTTCTGCATAGGCAACAACTAAAAATTTTTCAGGGTCACCACAATAAGTCAGATGCTGGGGATAGGACCATTAGCAAGGTGTGGCCTTTGCCTTCCAATATCTCATTGTAAGCAAAATCACACGGACCTAGGGAAGCAGTTGGAGAGGGACATGTAACAACTGACCAAAAGATAATTCCTTCACCTGGCTCAGTGTCTAGAACATAGTAGTTGGGCAAACAATGTTTATTGAGTGAATAAATGCTACACTGGTCTGTAAATACAGTATGGGACCACAATGGAGGAAGTAATTAATTTTGTTTTGAGGGGTGGTTTGGGAAACTTTAGTTTTATAGTTAATTACATATGGTTTCATGTAACTTAGTTTATATTGTCTTTAATTCCCATTTTAATATTTTTATTTCTTCCTCAAAACATTGCCTTGTTGAGGCAACTATGTATTTTTTTAAATTTTTAATTTTAAAGATTTTATTTTATTTTTTTCCTTTTTCTCCCCAAAGCCCCCCAATACATAGTTGTATATTCTTCCTTGTGGGTCCTTCTACTTGTGGCATGTGGGACGCTGCCTCAGCGTGGCTTGATGAGCAGTGCCATGTCCGCGCCCAGGATTCGAACCAACGAAACAGTGGGCCACCTGCAGCGGAGTGCATGAACTTAACCACTCGGCCACGGGGCCAGCCCCATAGGCAACTATATTTTATTCTTCCACAGCATGTAGCGTAGTGTTGAGCAGATAGCTGAGGAGAAGTAAACGCTTACCGACGCTACCATGCCCTAGGACCGCTTCAGTTTTAGTGCAGCTGTCTTCTCTCCCACCAGGTTAACCTAACGTTCCTTAGGAGAAGTACATGACTCAGGAATAAACAAGTCACAGCCGTGTTCAGGAGTGAGCGTGATGTTCACTGGAGAAGGCCAAGTAGGAGGGCCTCTATACCTCTCTGCGGCCTGTTTCCCTGTTTATAGCAGGGTTTATATGTATATAGAGAGGAAGGCCATGTAGAGTACAGGTTAGGGCCATGGGCCTTCAAGGGGGAAAGCCCTCAGCTCAATTGCTGGGTCTTCCATATACCTGTTGTGTGATCTTAGGGAAGTGACAACCTCTCTGATCTATCCATTTGTGTGATGAAGATAATAGTGCTTGCCTTATAGGATTATTTGAGGATTAGGTAAGGTGCTCCTAATATGCATAGCACAGCTCTAGGTATGTAGTAAAAAAAAAGTCAGCCATAAGTAAAAATGTGTGAAGTAAAATTATACAGTTATATCTAGCAGATTCTTTACTACTCTCAGCAATACACAAATTTCACATATTCTAAAAATTCGCATTGAATTTTACAACACTTCCCAAGGTGGCCATGCATGCTCTTGGTCAGTGAATATAAGTGCCCCTCCCATTCTATAACTGTTTTTGTCGACCACAGAAGGACTGAGAACTAACAACCTACTTTATCAACAGGAACTAAAAAAAATTTGTCTACTAAGTCTTTAAAATAGGGGCCAGCCCAGTGGCGTAGCAGTTAAGTTCACGTGCTCTGCTTTGGTGGCCTGGGGTTTCCTGGTTGGGATCCTGGGCGAGGACCTAGCACCGCTTATCGGGCCATGCTGTGGTAGGTGTCCCACATATAAAGTAGAGGAAGATGGGCACGGATATTGGCTCAGGGCCAGTCTTCCTCAAAAAAAAAAAAAAAAAGAAAAAGAGAAAGTCCTTAAAACATTGCTTCTCAAACTTTGCTGAACACTGGAATCAGCTGGAAGTCTTTAAAAAATTCCAGGGCCTGCTGCATATGACTTTTAGACATTTGATTCAATTCCTGGGGATGGATATTTTTTTTTTAAAGCCCCCCAAATGATCCTAATGGGCAGCAAACTTTAGAAACCACTCCTTTAATTACATAAAAATTGTGAAAGAGATTCATGAAAAGGGGTCACAGGTTGTATAAGAATAAAATTAGGCTAACAAATAAATAATTCAGTTGGTCCCAGTTCTTTTTTTTAGCAGAAACCTTAGGTGTAAAATTTGTTTGAAGATTATGCAGATATTTCTGTCCTCCTAGGCTCCTTAGCTTCTAAAATTGATGAAAATTCACCACTGGCAGCACACAGAAGTTATTCTGAGGATGAGCAAAATTTTTCATTGAGACTCATGACTTCAAGATTGATTTTAAAAATAATCTCAAGAAGAGAGAAAGTTAATTTTCCTCTACAACTTTAAACAGAGCTTAAAGTTTTATATTTTCTTGATATCTTGCCTATACATTGACATTAAGAAAAACAATGCATATCACCTCCTGTTGCTTATAACTTTTTCTTTCTTCTTCTTTTAAAAATAAAAGCATATACAAAATGAGTACTGTTCATTTAGCACTAGTTGTATGTGAGGGTGTCTAAAAATATTGCACCCAAATCGACACAGTCCTGTAAGGTAGGGATTATGATTTCCATTTTACAGATCAGGAGCATTTTTAGTATGTTGCCTAAGGTCACACAACTAGGAAGAGGCTCAGACAAAACATGGACCTAGGTCTTTGTGCTTACAGAATCTTCGCCTTTTCCACACCTTCTTACAAGCGGCACTTAGGACCACACAAAGAGTCAGAGTCCCTCCTCCATTTTTGCAAGTGAACAGGTGCAGTTCTATTTAGGTAGCAGTGAGCATCATTCTGTGAGGGGGGAAGCCTGGGAAAGCTCAGGAGAATTTCCTTAGCCACTCTCACATTAGAGATGGCCTGGATGGCCTTGGGTCTGAACCCAACTCTGGTCTTATGAAAAATTCACAGTAAATAAGTTGATGAAATTCTTCTTGTTCTTGCAGTTCTTTCAATGGGGACTATGGCGATGATGTCCAGTTTCATCCTTGTCACCATTACTCTGGTAATAGGCAGGGAAGCCTGGGTAAGTTCGTTAAACTATTCTTGCATTTCTAATGCTGGCTTTGACCTGAATTTTCCTTTATTCTGCAGAAAACCTATAGTAACTTGTCACTGAAAGAACTTAAAGGGGGAAAATTGAAAAAGGTTTGTGGAAGCACCTGCCACATACTAGGCACTTTACCAAGTGCTTTAAAAAAATTTAGGCAAAAATCAGTATGCACAACAAATAAAAATCTTTTTGAATTTACTGGAGTTATTCGGGTGGTTACATAATATTAGGAATTTAAAACTGTCCGTTAAAATTGACCTGGGGCTTTCCAATATTAGACACTGTTAGTGTAAACTAAACAGATTATTCGAAAGTAATTACAACGATTCTATCATCCTCTATTCATGAGTAAAAAGGAGAAAATACTCATTTACTCAAAGCTCTGGGAAACTCCTAAGTTTTAAACAAGCTTACTAAAACCTTCTGTGCAGTCTCATAAAGATTGGATATGCTCACCCTGTAATCCCTTCGGTTACTTTTAAATTGCATAGTCCGCTATATTTAACAATATCACAACCAATTTCCTACTATTGGAAGGCAACAGAGGATTCCAGATACCATAAAGGGTCTTTCCTGTTTATTTTTTAGACAGGTGTGACTCAGGAGGCTACCCAAATAATTCTTTCAGAGAGGATCAATTGAAGAGTGATGAGGAGAGAGTACCAAGAGTGAAGAAGAAACAGTCTAGAGAAATAGCTGGGAGAGACTCAGCAGCTTGGGCCTAAAGATGAGAGGCAGGAGGCCGCTACCATCACTTCTCCATTCTCTTGCTATACACCTTTCAGTCTGGAGGCTGAATTTCTATATTTACATTATAGTCCTTCATAGGAAGGCGGTGTGTACTTCTTTCGTTTGTCCCGAGTAGGATATCTACTTGTGCTGTTCTGACTGCCTGGCAGAGTGCATGGAACACAGAAGGTGCTCATATTTATGGAATGAATACAAGGTGGCACATAAGGATAGGAACAGGAAGTAATGCAAATATAAATTGGGAAATAGATCTAATTATAATCAAATGCCTGTTTTAGGAAATAATGTATATATAGATGGTGTAAGGCAATTACACATTAAAATTCGTAATTTCTCAGAAGCGAACATTTACACTTATCACAGGAGATCATGACAGGAGCCGCAGATAGAGATGTCAAGGTAAAAATAGAAAAATGGAAAAAATGTGTCTTTTGTCCTTTTTTTCACTGCCCTGAGTAACTCCTCCAGCATTGGGTACTCAAGAGCCTTCATTGCGGCTTCTTGGCCTCAGTACCTTGTCCCAGGAGACCCACCTCTGTAACTCTCCTTCTAATTCACCCACCGTATTTGCTTTATCTCTGGAGAATTCCGCTTAGTCAGATGCCACTTTAGAAAGGAGCTGATAAATTCTTTCATGTGCAATGTTCTTGGGTTGTTTGTCTTTTTAGAGAAGAAAAATGATTTAACTGGAAGACTCAGGCTCCTCCCTTCCCTTTTTGAAGTTAACTCAGGGAAAAACAACAAATAAGCAAAAAGTTCAAGTAACTCCAGTGGAATTTCCAGCAATAGGTACATGGGTGAGATGCTTAGGGGTATGAGTCTAAACTAGTGTCCCTTATAAAGGTGACCAGATATCATCAGATTATAGCATTCAATTATATTTTACAACATATTAATATCAAAAGATTATTCAAAAACCTCGTTTATTTCAGGGATGGACATACTAATGATGTGTAATGATGCTAGAAAGCACTTTACTGTTAAGAAAGCACTTAGGCGGCATCATGTAGAGAGACTGAGAGCAGGGACCTAGACCCGGGTTTGAATCCTGACTCCTCTTCCCCACTGGGGACTCTTGAGCAGGTTTGCTCATTGTAGTTGAGCCTTTCCTACCTCATGGAATCATTGTGAAGTTCAAGTGAGGCAATGACTCTAAAGCTCTTAGTGTAGTCATTTACATTATTTTATATAATTTTTTAGTCCAAGCACTTTTGCATAAGCCGTCATTTCTTATTCTTCAAACAATAAATAGTATTAGAACTTTCAAACTACTTTCCGGTTAGAACAATATTCTAAAATGTGAGTTAGGGCCAAAATTGAATCATTAATTTATCTGACATTCAGAGCATTTACTTTCCATGAGAACGAGATGTGTGTTGCTTCGCAGGCTCTCGAGAACTGTCTCCAGGAGCAGGCGCGGCTCCGAGCCCAGGTGCACCAGCTTGAGACCCGGGTCAAACAGCAACAAGTCAAGATTGCGCAGCTTTTGCACGAGAAGGAAGTCCAGCTCCTCGATAAAGGAGAGGAGAATAGCGTCATTGACCTTGGAAGCAAGAGGCAATATGCAGGTCAGAATCTGTTTTTCTTGAGTGTTGCAGTAACTTATATCATTCACCCATGTGCAATGTTGGTACTAATTATTGATCACTTTCAGGCTTTGCTAAAGAGCTTTTCCTAATCCAGTAACAAGCAACATACAGAATTATACTGCACTGAAATATCTTCTACCATATCTTATCCTTTTTTCTCTATTATTGCTGCAGAGGACATTTAATATCAATGCTAAATATCTGAGAATTTCTATAGTTTAATACAAGATCAAGACAACAGATTGTTTCAATCTCCGTGTGCCTACGGCAGATTCTATTTGTGAAATTTTACAGCTGAACTTTGTTTTTATTTGTTTATCATTCTTGTTACATTTACACAGCTTTCCCTTCTGTAACCCTAATGTGCCTTAGAATAGTAATAGAACAAAAGGACGGGGAAGGAAAAAGAACCAGCATTATTTAGGAGAATAAAAGAGGTGGTTTTATGTGAATATTTTATGGTTTGGTATTTTTGTTTTGAAATCAGCATTTCCCCCTAGAAACTAAATGATCTTCAACTATCAACACTTTGCACGTATCACTGCATATAATAATAATATCATTTTCCCTATGGGAAACTACTCACCTGAATTCCTCCAGGCATCTTTTAAAGTAAACAAACTGATGGTTGTCAGAAACAATGAGAATGCCGCCTAGAGTACGTGGTTCATATGTCTACTCTAGCTACTGCCACGATGCATTGTAACTTCTCTATTTTGGAGTCTCTATTGGTCAATTAACTGGGCACGTTGCAAGGTCTAGGATGATGTTTAAAGCACTCTTCCCTCCTTCTTGCCTATCGGAGTGCCTAGAACGTAGTAGAGACTCATATTTATGAATGAAAGCAAGGTGGTACATAGAGATAGGAATAGCAAGATAAGCAACTATAAATTGGGAAATATATCTGACCATAATTGAAAAACTGTGGAGGCTAAAGAAATGCCAAGTTGATGAGAGTAAAAATACCTTTTTTCATATTTCTAAATATCCTCACCAGTGTGGGATATAAGAGTTGTGAGAATCTTCGAACCTATGCTTCAGTAAAATGCCCCCTATTGCTCTCTTAACCAAGGTTCTATTCTCATTCTGCTCAGACTCTTTGCCCTGGGATCCCGACCCTCTGTTGTCCAGCAACTTGATCCTTTACCCTTGATCCTTGGAGTCCAAATGTCCTGCTCCTCTTTAGGGGTCAAAAGGAGGCCAGAGCCATTTGCCTGTGGTGATGGGAATGGATAGGATGAGGTTGACCTGTGGCTCTGGAGCATGGAACAAAGAGGAACCAAACACAGCTTGGGTAAAAACAGGCTTGGGAATCAAAAGGACTGTCTGAAGCAGTCACAGGGGCAAAGAACCAGGAACTGGAATCTAAGAAGAGAACTACAGTGGAGATTAGGCAAGACAGTGAAAGAAGGCTCAGGAAAGCAATCAAACAGGAAGCAGAGTCAGTAGAGACTCCTTCAAGACTGGGATTCTCAGCCAGGACTACCCATTAGAATCATCTCGTGACCTTTTAAAATGCAGATACCATAAACAACTGGGAAGGGTCTGGGATTTTACTCTATTTGCAAGCTAACAAGTTAGCCTGCCACGGTTTTATGGACGTTGGCAGAAGACAAGAGACTCCTGGGTCAGAGACGTGAGCTTCATGTTTGCACCAATATCCTTTGCCTGAAAATGCTAAGGGAGAAGTGTGGACTAGTCCAGATGGGAAAAGTGCAGGCAGTGGGCTATGTCACAGCTGAAGAACCCTGAGTTTAGAATCCTCAATCTTTTATAATGGGTTGCAAGCAAATCTGCCCAGCCTTTGCCCCAGAGGGAGATGTTATCTTTATCATGGTGGACAGCAAACTAACCTGTCATCTGCTCAAGGGGGAGACACTATCTCTAGCTTCCAAGGCCGTTCACTATACAAACATCCCTGAAAAAATAGTCCAGAACATATGCTTTGCTTGCAAACTGCACGGAAACACAAGTGATCCATGGGAACTGTCTGCAAGCAGTGGCTAGGTTCCACTCCAGACCAATTAAATGAGAATCCCTACAGGTCTGAAAGGGATTTTCTGCTTTTGCTGATGGGTGTGGTTGAGATTGTTCAAGACCTGAACCAGGTCAAGCTTCTCACTAAATTTCTTCCCACAGACTGAGAAGGGCCGACGTTTCCTGGGGTCACCTAGTAGAAGGCTTTACTTCTTTTCAAGAAGGAGGTGGGGTCCTGTGGCAGTTCGGTGCCCTTTTCATTGGATGAGGTTTGGGGCCTGGTAACGTAGTCAGGTATCCACCCAGCAGGCGTCAGATACCTATCCTGAGACTATTAAAAATGTCAAAAAGACACAGATTTTAGGGGAGGATCTCACTGGGTTAATTGGGCCAATCATTGTGAATGACAGTGTTGGGTCACAGAGAAGGGGGCAACCAGAATGGTCAAAGGGCCATTTGATGGATGACTCTCTGTTTTATGGGTTGAATTGTGTTGAAAAAATGCTGAAGCCCCTAACCCTCAGTTCCTATAAATGTGACTGTATTTGTAGATAGGGCCTTAAAAGAGGTGCTTAAGTTAAAATGAGGCCATTAGGATGGGCCCTCATTCAATCTGACTGATGTCCTTATAAGAAGAGAAAATTTGGACACACAGAGAGACGCTAGGGATGTAGGTGCACAAAGGAAAAACCGTGTGAGGATGCAGTGAGAAGGCAGCCATCTATAAGCCGATGACAGAGGGTTCAGAAGAAACCAACCCTGCTGGTACTTTCATCTTGGTCTTCCAAGCTCCAGAACCATGAAGAAACAAATTTCTGTTGTTTAGGCTATCCAATCTATGGTCTTTCATTATGGCAGCCCTAGAAAATATAATATACCTTACATTGCCTTACACAGCAGCATCTAACCCAAGAAAGTAGTACCTTGATAAAGAAAAGTAGCTACAAGTGTCCTTTAGTCAGGGCTCAGGGCCAAACAGTGAATATTCTGTCATTGATTCACTAGAGGATTTCTTAGAAACCCTACTGAGAAATCTATGGTTTGTTCAGAACCTGACTGGTCAGTAGAATGTCAATGAAGTCAGGGATTAGCAAAAGTAGTAGGGCTGAGGGCCGTGATGGCTCTGAAACGGAGTATTCTTGGTGGAGAAGTAAAGCAAGTTTGGAGTAAATTCATCAGTGGTGAGATAGGTAGACCAGTTGGCAGGCGATATTGTGAGGTAGCTTCTAGGCTCTACAGTCCATTTGATCACTCTTCTGGATAAGCAGGGAGTGGACAGGTGGACTTTACATTTTGAACATTGCTTCCAAAATCCAGGAGACACATTTAATGTGTCAATCAGGATCACATGACTTTAAATGTGTGGTGGAGGATGATCTTGTCAATGAACAGATTGTCAGTGACTGGTACAAACGGGGAAGCCCTTTCAAGGAATAAAATGTGCCGTCTTCAAAAGAGTGTCTACCATCATCAGGATAATGAACTTTCCAGGAGATATCAGTCAGTGAAAGATGTAAAACAGCAAATTCCTCCCTCAGGAGTATCTGAGGGTGAACAGAGGATACTGAAGAACACCCCATCCCACAGGACAGTGGCACATGCCTTCCTAAACAAGACCTGGGCTATGGCATGGCTTTGGCTTCTAGTCCAAGAGTAGTAGTCAACTGGTCCCATCCACTGCCCAAGTCTGTGGTCAGTGGTGGCCATACTATGACAAATGGGGCCAACAAAGATTGGTTTAGGGGCCAGCCCCATGGCCAAATGGTTGAGTTTGTGTGCTCCGCTTCAGTGGCCCAGGGTTTCGCTGGTTCGAATCCTGGGCGAGGACATGGCACCGCTCATCAAGCCACACTGAGGCAGCATCCCACATGCCACAATTAGAAAGACCCACAACTAAAAATACACAACTATGTACCAGGGGCCTTTGGGAAGAAAAAGGAAAAATAAAATCTTTAAAAAAAAAAAAAGAAGATTGGTTTAACTTTTCTAGAAAGCCCAGCTAAATTTGGAGCCACGGACTGTCTAGCCAAAGGAGAAGTAGCAATAACATCTCTACTTCCTCTGCTAAGCGTGAAACCAGACAGGCAACCTACAAAGCTGGCAAATTCTAACATAACTGACTCTAAAGAAGAAAGTCTAGAAGGATCTCTGTTGCCAGTGAATTTTCCTAGAGGGACAGCAGAGGCTAATAGTGATAGAGAGTAGAGTACACACCGGCTCTGGGCTCCATTGCAGTGGCCTGGATCTGCCTGCTGTGGATGTCCCTGCCCTTAGTCACCCAAACACAAATGAGCGGTCTATTTTTAAACCACGGTCAAGTCTTGGGTATTGTTTGCAGAATGGATTGCAGCATTACTAGCAGCGCTTCCTTAGGCAAGTTATTTAACATCTCTATGCCTCAATTTTCTCAGCTGTAAATGAAGATGATAATGGTATCTAGTTTATAGGATTATTATGAGGATTAAATGAATGAAGACACGTCAAGCATTTAGAACTGGGCCTGGCACCCAATAAGTGCTCATAAATATAGCTATCATTATTTTTTTTAATGTTTCAAAGATAAATTTTGTTACACAGTAAACTAAACACAAGACTAGAGGAGATCCTGACAAAAATGAACAGATATGTCTATCGTTGTCTATTTCTCTCCCATCCCAATTTCCTCTGGGAAGATGAATATAAAGTCTTTGACATTTCAATTTGACACAACCCCCCAGATGACCTTGAATTTGCTGCTGTCACCCTCTCCCCCTGTTGTTCTGTCTCCTGTAGTACCCCACATCAGAAAAGCGGTCAGGGCTGGGGGAGGGGAGATCAGAGGAAGCAGCAATCAAAACCTCCAAGTGCATGATCAAAGCTAGAGAAAAGAAGAAGGTGGGGGTGGTGCAAGAAAAGGAGAGAGAAGAGAATACAGGAAAAATATGGAGGAGAGTCTTTGATTCCAGGGACGACGCCTCTTCTAGACACAGGCGCTTAACATGGAATGATAAAGAGTTAAAAGTGTGTTTGGTGATGGAGGGGTAGCCCTGGCTGAGAGATGCTGGTATTATGAGTGTACCAGCTTTGTGGAGGAAGCGTAGCTATTCGGTCAGAAGTATCTGACAGAACTAGAATTTGGACATTGTCTGTTGTCACATGTCTCTTTTGCATGCTACAGTCCCAGTACACTAAACTTATTTCAATATCTCAACAGCACCCTGCTCCCTTGAGCCTTTGGAACTCTGCATTAGCCCTTTTCTCTATCTAGAATGTCTTCTCTACTCAACCCCTGCCCCATAAGCTGACTCCCACTATTCATCCTTCAGACCCCAGCCCTTCAGGAAACTTCCTGTCTCTGAAGTCTGGATTAGGTACCACTTCTATTCATTCCAAATCACCTTTACTATTCTTTCTTAGCACTGATCATGGAGTATTGTCACTGCATACTTTGTCATCTTTCTCCCCTGCTAAACTGTTAGGTTCTTTGTATCTTTAGCACCTAACATGGTGACTGACATATACCAAATGTTAAAGCATATTTTCAAAATTTAACTGGTGGAACAGATCAGGTGACAAAAGTGAGGGAAAACACTTCAAACAGACCCATGGGGTAAAACAAGACAGCTATTGAATAAGGTTTGAGAAGAAGGCAACAGGTTGGTTATTCAAGGGATGAACATACAGATGGTGATTCCAAAGGTAGGTACAAAACTGACCTCAAGGGAAGGAACTGATGGCCGCAGGAGAAGTAACATAGTCCACATTCCAAATCAAGATCAAGACCCAGGGTGTCTGTTCAAACAGTATGAGCAGGCTGTCAACACAGATTCAAGTGTCAGATAACGGCAGGAGCGAGCAACTCGATGTTGTTACTGGGACTGGGCCGCGAGTCATGAGAAGACTGAGGCTGAAGAGCTGAAAATCTGATCCCTGTGTTGAGAGTGCTGGGAGCAGACCTTAGGAAACGAGAGGTCACCAAGGAGAAGGCAGGAAATCAGTTCCCAAGAAAGTAAAACATCACAGTCAGAGCAGGATGAGGGGAGAAGCAGAAATCGGGTGGAAGAGTCAGATGTACAAGATCTAGACAAGCCCTTATATTGTGTGTGTGTGTCTTATAATATTATAACACATATAATAAGATAGATGATAGGCATTCCAGATGACTTTTTCTGGATATAACAGCTAAAAAAAATTCAGAATTTGGTAGATCTATGTTTAGTATTCTTTATATATGGTACAAGCATGAAGGAGGAGAAGGAGGAACAAACTGAAATATAAATACAGCTTAACTGTATTTTATTGTGCAGCATATAGGCAAATAGTACTAGAGAGCCGACCAAGGGCAAACACTCAATTAAAAATACATAATAACATAAATTCTAATAAAATACATAATATATTATAACATATAACATATATATTACATATTACTACATATAATATACAAAATATATGAGAACTTGCTTGCACCAGAGTTTATATTTCTGGTGTCCTTAAATTAAAAAAAATTAAATACTCATGTACATGATCTATAAAAATATAAAGTTTTTTGGTCTTATTTACAAGTTACTCTATTATTACTAAATTAATTGTTTTCTGCATTCCGATTCATCTCATGGTAGAAAACACCTAATTACACACAACCTAGCAATTTGTGAAAACAATGCACAAATCACATGATTTTTATACAACATATAATTAAAAGCATCTTTTTTTTAAGCTTTCGGGTGCTATTGAATTACGTACCTAAGTTAAAAGATTATAGTACCAAATTCACATTAATTGGTAACAATCGCAACAGCCTGTGGCATCACAACATTCTGTTGAGCCAACAAGACCACTGGCTCAACCATGTCCCCTTGTGCAGAAGCCCCAATCTTTATGAGCCAGTCTCTTGAGGCAGTAAGGGTAGACTCTGATGCCTGGTTTCAAAGTCCAGCTGCCCATCTTGCTAGTTGTGGCCTTTGGGAAAGTTACTTAACCTCTATGTGCCTCATATTTCTCATCTGTAAAATGGGAATGATAAGAACACCTGTTCCTTTGTTGTAAAGATTAAATGAGTTAATGTACATGTGCATGATGACAAAAGCATTTAGCATTTAGCTCAATGAATGTCAGCTCTCTGTCTATGTTATTATATCCTCTCTCCTTTGTGTTCAGAGGAGAGAGCTCACCCACTCCACCCTACAAGAATACTGCCCTCTCCAAGGAGCCAACTTCCTTTCTTCTCTTATGTTTCCTTCTTATGTCACCTGAGGGTGAGAATGGCAGTGTCAGGGCCTGTTCTGGCATTTCCCAGCATGCGCTGTGGAGCGGCAGCTGGCCTCTTGCTGGCCTTTCTTTGAGTTTCGAATGTGGGGTGCTTGGAGCCTTTCGTTCTCGGCTTTGGGCTCAGCCATCATTCTGGGACAAGAGGAAGAAGCCCATTTGGCAGGCTGTCTTGCCACTGTGTGAAGCTTAAACATTCAGCTTTCCAAAGTGGCTTGCTTTCTGCGTGATGAGAGAAAGTATTCACCTCACCCAGTTTAACACAGTGTTTGTCAGAGGGCAGGAAGCCTTGGCTCACTCTAGTATTATGTAAGGATCCAAAAATCTTTTTTTTTTTTTAAACTCCTATGAACACAGCGCTCTCTAATCCAGCCCCTCTCCTGCCTATTCTCCAGGGGATTGAGTGGGTCATAATATTTTTAAAAATCATAGTTTTAAATATCTAGTAGATATTTTAAACCTCACATTGCCAGAACTTTCTGCTATCACAGTGTCAGTCTCATTTCCCCAAGGCAGGCTCCTTAACTAATTTGCCATAAGTTGAGCTACTGGTGCTTGTTTGAGGTTTGTTTACTTGTTGGGGTTCTGGTTTTTTCAGCTGAAAGCTTTCCTCTGGATCTGAAGTTGTGTTTGGCATTTTCCTCTGGGAGGAAGGAACATTTTTAAAAACACAAACAAACTTGCAGTTGGCATAAAATAAAAACAAATAGAAAATGTTGGCTGAAAACTCCATATTAACAAAGTTTTCCAGAGGCAAATGTTATAGCTAATCATTTCCATGTTTGCCTGGAAAACAGTCTGAACCTTCTGAGTCTTTACTATTCAGCTCTGTGGAAGGAGATTAAATGTAAGCAAAGAGCTCCCTTCCTGACAACGAGGTTAAAATCTGCTTACTTTAATGAGAAGTGTTGTACGACATACTTGACCGCAAGGTGTAAGCTTTTGAACAACATTGAACTAATTTCAAGTAATCATTTTCCCATTGTTTTTCTTCTTGGTTAATTGCCAAACAGGATCTTTTCTATAATCCAGCACATACAAAAAAACACTTGGGCTTCTGAATCTCAAAAATAAATATGTGAATAAAGCTTAAATCATGACAAAGATGAGCATCTCGCCGGAGCAGTAGTGTAGGATTGGTCTCAACCTGCTGAGGGCTTTAGAAAGTGACAGACGTTCTTTCTTTTCTTTCCTCTTCTGACTCCTATTGGCTATTCGATCTATTTTAATGTGCAGTGTATTTTATTTGTAACAAAACAGAATTGTAAATAATTTGGCATCAAAATAATGAAAAGAAAGAACTTAAAAAGATGCTAAAAGAATGGAATTATCCAATCAGGAACAGAAAATGTTGTCTTGGAAAGAAATTAATGAAACGATAAGGGTAAAATGTGAAAGCTAGCGATGTTAAATTATAGCATTTTCGCTCAAAACTCTGTGACTGGGTCTTCTTGAGACTATCTCTTTATAGTGGCCCCTACTTCAACCATCCTAAAACATAGCTTCCTGGGCATGTAAACAATAGTGAAGTCCATACTTGCCATATTCTCTAAGTCTGTACAGATCGGCCCAGTTGAGACCCAACGGATATTAATTTATCTCACCCTCAAGTGGCTTAAGAAATAGCTACTACTTTTTGGTGACAAACCGATAGCTATGTTGGCACAGTGGTTGAAGAAATATGACAGCAAAGAGGAGTGCAGGGATAAAAGGCATGTAGGAGCTTGCAGCTTTTAGCAAAAACATCTAAGAATGCCTGGACTGTTAGAAATTTCAGTGGGTTAGTAAACAATCTGTTGAGACTGGGAGGTTATAAGAATCTAACAAGATTACTATTTTGAGTTCATTTTCAGATGTTCAGAACAATTTATAATGCTCTAAGTCAAGATAACGCACATTGAATTATTTGTTTGGTGTTACATATTTCTGCTTTTGTTTTAGCTTCATAGGAGAGGTAAGTTCTGCTATTCTGTCTGATAAAGCTGTAAGTTCCACTTATACTACTGTAATTGACTGAACACATATCATTTTTGGTTGCCCCAAAAATCAGATATGAGAAACCAGATCCCTATTTCACTCCCTTGTTTTTTCCATGATCAGATCAAGGAGTCACATGATGATTAGATAATAGGAAAGGAAATTAGACTTTCCTAATATCTCCTGGAAGATGTACAAGATGCAATTTTAAAAAGCTGATTCTCTACACCATGTGTTTATCTGTCTCCATTAGTATTGAGTAATCTTATTCAGGGGCCCCGATAAAAAAAAAAAAAGACATAACAAATGTTGCATTACCTTGTTTTGCAAACAGATTGTTCAGAGATTTTCAATGATGGGTATAAGCGCAGTGGATTTTACAAAATCAAACCTCTCGAGAGCCCAGCAGAATTCTCCGTTTATTGTGACATGTCTGATGGAGGAGGATGGACTGTAATTCAGAGACGATCTGATGGCAGTGAGAACTTCAACAGGTGTGCTGATTATGACCTAAGGATTTGGAGTAGTAAATGTGAGATTTATAATAAATAAGCCTTTTTTTTTTTTGAGGAAGATTAGCCCTGAGCTAACATCTGCTGCCAATCCTCCTCTTTTAGCTGAGGAAGACTGGCCCTGAGCTAACATCTGTGCCCATCCTCCTCTACTTTATATGTGGGACGCCTACCACAGCATGGCTTACCAAAGCGGTACCATGTCTGCACCCGGGATCTGAACCGGCAAACGCGGGCCGCCGAAGCAGAACGTGCGAATTTAAACGCTGCGCCACCGGGCCAGCCCCCCTAAATAAACCTTTTCATTGTATCCTGAAGTCTATTAATTAGACAGAATTTTATTCTGTCTAAATAAGAATACTGGACATGTATTAACTAATCAAGAAAATATCGGGGGTGGGAGTGGCAGTAGGGGGTGGGCACTTTGGGTACTGCAAAGGTCCATTTGGATTTTGCTAAAATCAACTTTCATTTTAAATTTTTTAGAGGCTGGAATGACTACAAAAATGGCTTTGGGAATTTTGTCCAAAAAAATGGTGAATATTGGCTGGGTAATAAAAATCTTCACTTATTAACCACACAAGGTAAGCTTTGCCTGATATTAAATTCATTTGAAATACACTAAAAAGAGACTAAAATGTTTTCCACTAAATCAAAGGCAATGGAACTAATTCAGTAACTACTATGGTTTGCAGATGGCGATGATCCCTTACAGCCAGTAATTCCCTCAGTAAAATGTGGCTGCTTAAAACTTTGAATAGAGGAAAAGAAACTAGATCTGGATTGGGTGTGGAGGATTTCTCATATATATATTTCCCATTTCTGGGAGGGATATATAATGCCATAACCATTCTTTTTTTAATGCTTCGAGAGCCTCAAACTCCATATACTGTATCAGTTATCTATTGCCACCATAATACTATGTAACAATCCACTTCAAAATTTAGTGGCTTAAAACCACAACCCTTTGTTTCTTACAAATCTACAAGTTGGCTGGGTAGTTTTGCTGGCTGATCAGGGCTGCACTATGCTGATCTTTGCTGGGCTCGCTCATGGGTCTGTGATCAGCTTCCTGGTCAGCTGGAGGCTGGCTCTGCTGGGTTGGCCTCAGACGGACCAGTTCAGCTCTGCTCCACATGGTCTCTCATCTTCAAGCGAGCTAGCCGGCACTCGTTCTTGTAGCACAGGCAGAGTTCCAAGAAAGAGAGGGGAAGCACGTAAGTCCCTTGAGATAGACTCACAACTGCCACATAGTCATTTTCACTGCCTTCTATTGGTGAAAGCAAGTGACAGGAACAGCTCAGATATAAGTGGAAAGAAAATAAAAGGGGAGGCATTATAAAGTCACATTGCAAAGGGAGAGGAGCAGAATTGGGGGATTGGGGCTATTTTTGCAATCAAATACCATGATATACTAAATGTCCTTGTTTCCATACCCACCTCCCAGATTTTATTTTGAAAAATTTTAAAGATGGAGCAAAACTGAAAGAAGTTCCAACCTCTCACCTAGATTCTACATTAACATTTCACTACGCTTGTTTTTATCCCATATCTATCCATCCACCCACTCATCAATCCATTTTATTATTTCTTTGACACACTTCATAATAAATTGCAGACATCTGTATAATTCCCCTTATATACTTTTGCATGGATATCTTTAACTAGATTTCAGTATTTGTCTAAAATATCGTTAGTTTGATAACAAATTGTTCAAGCCTCTTTTTCCCATGCTCCTTTGCTCCGAACCATTGCCTTCCTTACCTCAGTTGCAGTCTGAGATCATAGTCAGTCCCACTCAAATCTGATTCTGAATGTTTCATAAAAGGCAATTGTATTGCTCAAGAAAGCATGCTAAATCACACTGGCAACGCATTAAATGTGAGAGCAAGGTTTATTTGTTCCATTCAAGTTAAGGAAAGTGATTGATGTTTTGATATTCATAATAGTCAGTAGGATTATAATTATGGAGATCTTTGAGACATCAGAATAACAGCTTAGAGAGGATGGATAATCCTAGAAACCTAATACTTTGTCCTTCTTGTGATCAATGCTCTCTAAATTTTAACATTTGCATTATCCAACTTTTAAGCGTTTTACGATAGATATATAACATTTATCATACCAGCTTCTGTTTCTTTCATACATTAATATGTATATGGTTTCTTATTGAAACTATGACAGCCCTTGGCTCCTTCTAAATATACAAAATTCAATCTTATTGTTTTTCAAATTATTATGTGTTTATTCAGCCAGATGCACTTTGCCAACCCATCTACTTGCCCCTCATATTTTGGTCGGTGTTCAGGCTAGATACTCTCTCAGTAGCAAAAATGTATTTGTCACTTCCAGGCTTCATAACCACATACCATATCATTCCAAGGTAAAACAGTGCCTTTGTCCCTGTACTCTTTAATTATGAGAGGACTTAAGACTAAGGAATTGCCTCTGAAAATAGCTTTATCTCTGTTACATAAATTTTGGCTGGAAGTGTTTGCAATAAAGTTAATTTAGAAATTGTCTATAATTACATTTTTATTTACTTATTGACCAAAGACATGTTTAGATTGTTACCTTAAAAACTGAGACTAATTTTGTATCTCTTCTGCAATACAAAGTACTTTGGGGGAGAGTTAACTTAACCTGCCTTGCTCCTCTGGTCCACTTCATAGTCTTGGCTCACATGACCTTTACTGCCTTTTGATCAGGTTAGGACTCCTTCCTTGGAACCCCACTGCAGAGAGCTCCAGGGGATAAGAAATCTGTAGGCCAAAGTGCCAAGGCCAGCAGGAGCCCAGACCCCTCCTAGACTCACTCCAGTAGTGGGGAATCCAGTATTCCTAGCCCAAATAGCCTTGAGCTTGTCTCTAGAACCCGTTCATGCCTCTTCTTCGTCTGTCCCCCTGTGGAAAGATTGTGTTGCTGGTATGTATACCCCTAAGCCTGAGAGGAGGTGAAGGAACAGCTTTTATGGTGGGTGTTAATGAGCTTGGATATGCAGCTTGGAATGTCCACTAGTGTGGACAAGGCTCCATGCTGTGTGTGATGGAGACAGGGATGCGAAGAGAAGAGAGGCCGACCATAGACCAGGCCTGTTGGTGCGGCCCAGGGGCTCACTCCCTGGGCCTCCATGTTCTAGCTTGGACCCTGAGAAGTTTAAGGCTCAATTCAAATCTCGTCTTATAGGTCACTGTGAAATTTTATTTATCGAAGTAGGAGGATAGAACATATATCATCTAACAGTTAGTTTGATTTATAACTTTCTATGTTCCTGACAATAGTTCTGTTTCTGAAAAAGAAATAGTCTTTGTTATTTGTACATGATGGTACAATGAGGAAAAGATGATGGTATAATGAGGAAAAGATGATGACTTGAAAATACCAATTATTTTAGTCATTATTTGTATTTAAGATAAACTTTCTTACTGAAATTAAGAAAAAGAGGATAAAAGTTTCAATTTCTTAAACTTATTCTTTCACTGTTAGATTTCTTAATCTGTTAACTAAATATGACTTATTTTCTGTTGTTCTTTTCCAGTGAATTACACTCGCTTTTGCCTATGATAGATCTAGTAGAAATTTTCTACCTTTAGTATTGTGTCCCCAATTTTTTTCAAATAAAATACCCAATAAAATGTTCGTGTTGTAAACACAATGGAGTCACTGTTTATTCTTTGAAAATGGACTCATGGCAGGAGGAAACGGTCTAAGTAAAATAGAGCCATGAGTTATTTTTAAACCTCAGTAAGTCAATGTCATCTCACAAATTTAAAAAACTACAATTTCTTTTTTTTTTCAGGAGACTATACTTTAAAAATCGACCTTGCAGATTTTGAAAAGAATAGCCGTTATGCACAATATAAAAATTTCAAAGTTGGAGATGAAAAGGTACTAAAATTTTCAAATAAGTAACATCATAAGTTAATGTGTAAAACATACAATATAAACCCTGAAGTCGGTTGAAACAAAAATATAGAATAGAACCTATTCTCT
This sequence comes from Equus przewalskii, assembly GCF_037783145.1. NCBI lineage: Eukaryota > Metazoa > Chordata > Mammalia > Perissodactyla > Equidae > Equus > Equus przewalskii. The sequence goes on along the minus strand of NC_091858.1, from coordinate 19,841,462 downwards.
TGTTTATTAAATTAATATATTTTTTTAAATGGTGACAACTGATAGTAGAAGTTGCCTCTTTTCCTTTAGAATTCCTATGAGTTGAATATCGGGGAATATTCTGGAACAGCTGGAGACTCCCTTACAGGGAAATTTCATCCTGAGGTGCAATGGTGGGGTAGTCACCAAAGAATGAAATTCAGCACGTGGGACAAAGATAATGACAACTACGAAGGGAACTGTGCAGAAGAAGATCAGTCTGGCTGGTGGTTTAACAGGTTGGACACTTTATAAACATAGTTGTAATGGCATTGATGATATCTCACTGGTGGGCATTAATTAGAATATATGAGGTAATGTTGGTCTTCTTTGTAACACTGGTATTATTAAGCAATCATCCTTATTGGAATTCTTCAGTGATGAAGTATTTTTGAGGATTTGTTTGTTGTGTACATTAGTAAAGCTTGAAAGAGATGTCACAGAAATAAATCAAACTACTACTTCTACAAAGGTTATTTGCAAACTGAATTATGGGTGAGTCATCATAAATAGTATGCCACAAATTGACATGAAGAAATAGAAGCATTTACACATGGGAAAAATATTTTTGGCATTCTAATAGCCAAGTCGCTCTTCATCTTCTCCTATCATACAAAATGACCATATTATTGTAAATTTGTCAATGTAATACTACTTTTCAATTACTATGACTTTCATTAAATCATTGAATCCAAGCTTCTCCCAATACAGAAATTTCTTCTACAATATCCTGAAGCTTAATTGCACCCTCGAATTGAACCCTTCAATGTTACTTTATCAGTAAGCTTATTCCATTTTTGATGGTACTGAGTTTTTCCTTTTATTAACCTGAAATCTACCATCTTATACTTCGCTAGGTATTTTCCTCAGTAGCTACACAGTAATTGTAATTCCTTTTCAACATAATTCTTCGGGCACTGGATGAGAAGATATTCATTGTATTCCTCAGTATTTTCTCTAGGCCAGATATTTCTCCACCAAGATGGTTTCCAGACAGCTCCCTTTGCTGTAATCGCAAATTTAAGGCAGGAATGGAAACTTCAACCAGGCTTCCTTAAAAATATCCTGATGAGCTCGCTATGTCTGCAAAGCAGATGTGCTCAAACAGGCGGTGCATGAGCTTTGAACGTCTTCTTTTCTCTTTGAAAGAGAGGGGGCACCTAAAATATCTAGACATTCAAGGTTTCCATTATAGAATCTTTGAGTAAGTATTTCTGGAGTGTCAGGTTTTCGTGTAATTGAGGACTATCCATTTAAGTTCCACAATCCAAATTTTAATGTTTTTATTTGTTATGTAACTACTTTTAAAGCATTTCAGCGTCCTCTATCTTATTAAGTGGAGGAATACCAGACACGTGTATTAGTTTTCCTTAAAATCATGGCCGTCCTCATTATGAACATCCGTTATTGGGATGTGCTGATTTTAGAGCTGTAGATTCTATCGAGACACAGCTGGTTAGTGTGGTGTGTGGTGTGTCAAGTTGAATCTAAGTAGTTGTGAAAACAGTATTTTCTCTGGATTTTGCTTTTTTAAAAGTTTGAGTCCATTTACTTTTTGGTCATTTGTTCAGGCAGTAGAGCACACACAGCAGTGAGGGGCTTAGAGAAACAAAGGCATCTTTCCTATTTAGCCAATCAAAGGTGATACTAGTCTTTTCCCTAGTGATTTTCTTGTTCTTTTAAAAACCATCTTCATCATTTTCTCTTCCTCCTCCTTTTTCGTTCCCTGTCCTTCTAAGCGTTTGTAAAAATTATCAGCATTATGTAAAACTTAACTATAACTCATGAAGTTGCAAGCATCCCTTAATGTCTGATTTTTGAACAGAATTCCACATACAGAAGTAACAATCACATCAGTTAATATTACCATGAGCTCAAAACCATGTACCTACCCAGGTGATTGGCTTGACAACTGGCACATATATTAATGTAGGCAAATAAATGATTTACTTGACTTTAAAGATAGGTGTTCAGAGAGGACAAAGAAAGGCAATTCAGCAGCTGGAACCACCCAAGGAGCCTGCATTATCCTTGGAGTTAAAGGAGATGATAAGGCTGTGCAGGTGGAAAGTCAGAAAAGCTGGAGAAGAAGCCAATTGTTCCAGAAGCTTGGCGCTACTTCTACCATGCCCACTACAACTGTAGTTTAACTCTGTCCTTCTCTTCCTCCCTACTCTTTTTCTTTTATGTCCTGTAGTTCTTCTAATTTACGTGAAATGTTGGCACTTTATAATTATTACCTACTTACAAGGCATTTTTTTTTAAAGATTTTATTTTTTCCTTTTTCTCCCCAAAGCCCCCTGGTACATAGTTGTATATTCTTTGTTGTGGGTCCTTCTAGTTGTGGCATGTGGGACGCTGCCTCAGTGTGGCTTGATGAGCAGTGTCGTGTCCGCGCCCAGGATTCGAACCAACGAAACACTGGGCCGCCTGCAGCAGAGCGGGCGAACCCAACTGCTCGGCCACGGGGCCAGCCCCACAAGGCATTTTTTTAATCTAATCACTGAGTGCTGATATCTTTTTTACTTTGCTGGTGTAGCATCTCATGTGAGCGCTCACAGTTACTTCTTCACCAAAGGAGCCCCAACCATCTCACAATCTAGTTTCAAATCCAGGCTGTTCTAGAAACTGAAAGATGCTAGAAACTTGGTTTTAGAATAGCTAAGTTTTCGTACGTTGACCATAGAATCAGTTTCCTAATGGGATTCAAATCACAGATCAAATTTAAAAAGCATATGAAGCAGATGTCTCTAGGAGGACAGAGATACGCCAAAATATATCTTCTGGTGGCTCAATTTAGAGTACGTTCTGTTTGACATTGCTTTCCATGCAGTTTTAAAAACACAGGAAGCTCTTGACACTTGCAGATTTAGCATCCGTGGTTTTGATTAGTTACATCCTATTAAATCTGGAGGACTGTCAAGATGGTCAGCAGGCGTGAATCACTCAGCTGGTGAGTGATCAAGACAATCACTCAGCATTTATGGGTAAATGATAAGCTTTTCTAATTCAATAATTTGGGTACTTTCCATAGATTTTCAGAACTATCCCTTGTGAATGTTCTTTTTATATCCTAATGTCTGACATCTTTTCATTGGTTCTATCAATAAAGAAATATGTAGTAACTCATTTCATAACTATACACAGAAAATTATCAATACTCTTAGTTGATCCCTATCAGGGACAGCGTTTACTGATTCCAAAGAAGGAAGTGGGACATTTAAAAATTTATGATAACCTAGCCAACTTATCTAGATAGGAGCAATATACGTAAAAAATTAACTCAGCAACTCAGACAAGTGATTATTGGTTGGTGGCTGGGAAAATTTTAAATGGTGGTTTAGGATTTCTTTTCTTACCCTTGAGGTTGAAATAATTGATATGCTAGCAATTTTAAAAAGGGGAGGAAAGGAGTTTGAATTTCGAAAGCTAAGTCTTGGCAGCAGATGGATGAACATGTAAGTGCAAATTATCTGGGCAGCTGGCATCAGAGCACCCTGCCACACCTTGCTTTGTTAACCCATGTCACTCCTGTGAAGGCTGAAGGTCACAAGGTCATGCTTTTGTTGGCTTGCTGAATGATGCTTTCACTGTATGGCGATGCACAGAAAACTATTACAAAAATCCAACTTATTACTAAAATTTTTCTTTTTTTGTTTAAAGGCTATTGAGAACAGAAATGCTTCTTTTTCAATGCACTACAAGTGGCCTGGGTTATATCCTGAAATTTGTTATGGCACTAAAACCCACCAGTTTAAAAACCCATCTATTGTAGAAATCTCTTGGCTTTTGGAAATTGATAAAAATTCCCTTGTCTGAAAAATGGCAGAATTCATCATTAAAATGTTTTGATAATTTGCTGGCAAAATAAAAGTGTTTGGGAAGGATATTTTTCTAGTTTGATTATTCTGTGTTTCTTTTTCCTCCCACTAGGTGTCACTCTGCCAACCTGAATGGTTTATACTACACTGGCTCTTACACGGCTGAAACAGACAATGGCGTTGTCTGGCACACCTGGCATGGATGGTGGTATTCTTTGAAATCTGTGGTTATGAAAATTAGGCCAAATGATTTTATTCCAAATATTGTTTAAGTGTCCCTGTTGGGCTTTCATTTCTACAATTCATCTTGATTGAAAGTGATTTGAAAAATAGGAATTCTGAACAGATACATGTGTGATGATGGCAATTGTGGTGTCCTACTTTTCGCTCTTACTTGCCTTTTATTACTTAATGTACTTTCAGTACAGCAAATATGTGATATTCACCAAATAAAGGCAGATTATCTTAATATTTATTGAATTCCTACATGCAGAGGGCTATAAGAGCTTATGTTGAACAAAAAATAAAAAGCATAGAATATATACCATGACTTGGGAGATAACACAATTATAAATGTGCAATAAATTATGAATGCAGTTGAAAAAACACGTGAAAAAATCCAGCAAATAATGGATTGCCAAATCAACTGCATAGACAGTGAATATTATGAGTTGGGATTTGAACTCAGGTCTCTGACTGCAGAGCTGGAGCTCATAAACACAACCCAGAATCTTCATCACTATAAAACACTATCTCATATTTTTAGGATGTTTACGTAGGTTATACACTTCTTTTGGGAGTCTCATTTTAATTCTTATACCAATGCTGTGAGGTATTATTATCCTCATTAACAGAGTTGAGAATTTGTGGATATGAGATTTTGTGACTGCTTAAAGTTACAAAGCTAATTAATAGAGGTGGAAGGTGAGGTGGAAGGAGAAAACTTCCAAATCAGAGTATGAGTATAGCAAGATATTCGCCCAAATATTTGAGTGCCAAGCAAGAGTCAGGCACAGAGGATACAGTTCAAGCCCATGTGAAGCTCAGTATTTTTGTTAAAGATATACACTAACCATATAATCACCAAAATATAAATAATTTTAAAAGCTGATAAGTATGAAGGGAAAATACGTGCCTGGGGGCCTGTCTTGGTTTGGGAGTAGGGGATGAGAAAAGCTTCCTGGAGGAAGAAACTTTTTAAGATGGGATCTTTTAACTAGTTAATGTAGGAGATCATTTCAGGCAGAGGGAAAACCTTGTGTAAAGTACACAAGGCAGGAAAATTTGTAGAAACAAAAGAAAAGTTAGAGAGGCAATATAGTTAAGTGATCCCTAACTTCTTAAACCAAGGATTCTGCCACTTAATAGCTGAGTGACCTTGAGTGGTTTATGTCTCTGAGTATCAGCTATTTCCTCTATAAGATGAAGATTATAATAGTACCTGCCTCACAGGGTTGGGTTGAAGATCACATAAGTAAAATACTTACAATGATGCCTTGCACAAAGTAGGCAGTCAATAAGAACTAGCTGTGATTATTAATGAAGTAGACATTAAGGGGCAGTAGTAAGAGATGTCTTGAAATAATGGTCATGTAAAGATGTTAAGGTTAGTTGCACTTTTCCTCTAACCAGTGTTTCCCAAAGCAGAGCTTCTCAACCTTGAAAGTCATACAAATCAGCTGGGGATCTTGTTAAATTATAGATTCTGATTCTGGAATGGGGCCTAAGATGATGGTTTCTTAACAAATTTCCGGATGACAGACATCAACACTCAGTGATTAGAGAAAGAATGCCTTGTAGGTAGGTAATAATTACGAAGATGTTGTTGGTCTAGGGATCACATTGAAAAGCAAGGATGCAGGGAACAGTAGCTCTGTGGGATAGTAATATTTATTTACTACAGGAAGAAAAGGGCTCCGTGATCAAATGAGCTTACGAGATGAGCTATTAAACAAAATTCAACAGATTTCTTCTCTTGAGTATTTCTCAGTTCCTTTAATATTCTAACGTGCATTCTGAAGTTCCAAGAGGGACATACAGGAGGTGGTTTTTTGGGTTTTTTTTCTGAGGAAGATTTGCCCTGAGCTAACATCTATGAGAAACTTCCTCTATTTTGTATGTGGGTTACTGCCACAGCATGACCACCAACAAGTGGTGTAGGTCTGCACCCGGGAACTAAACCCAGGCCAATGAAGCAGAGAGAGCCAAACTTAACTACTAGGCCATGAGGCCGGCCCAGGATGTTGTATTTTTATATCTTGCTATGAGTATGCTCAGCTGCGAGGTATAAATCACCAGATTATGGAAGTGCAAACACATAGGGATTTGTTCGTCTTATGGAACCAGAACTCAGGGGGTAGGAAGTTGCTGGGTAGGTTCAGCACTTTGCATTGTGGAAGCTGTTACCTCTGCAATTCTTTTTGCCCTTCCATCAAAATCACAAGTTGTCTACTGCAGTTCCTACCTCGAGTCCACATTAAAGCAGAAAGAACACTGAAGAGTCAACAGACTTCAACTGATGCCTCATTGACCCAAGTTGTTCATATGTGCCCTCTGTCTGGGAGTAAGACCGTGAAAGAGAATATTTAATTTTACAGTCTCCAGAATGTGCAGGCAAGAGAAGTGTTTGCGATGGTTCCTGAACGTTTGCTTTTTAATGCGGCCTTTGGGAATAGTCTTCCGTAGATCACACTTTGGGAAGGTATAAAAAATGGGGCACCAGTGATAATTTTAAATACAGGTATTATTTGCTCAAGTAGTAGCCTGAAGAACTCATACAATTAGGAGATCAAAAGAAGAAAAGCTTGTAAAGGAGAAAAAAAAGATTCCAAAGACAAGTGGGAAGGGAGCAAAAAAAGTATAGTGTTACATAAATCTCAGTATAATTGTTTTTAAATGTAGAAGGAATAATAAAAAAAAATTTTAGTGCCATAAAAAGATAGACAAGAAGGAGTTCTAATGAAAGACTGTTCGTTTTAGTGAGAACGTTATTTGTGTGTTTAAGTCCCTTTCAATGGACTGGTGGGGAGAATAGCCAGAGGCCAGGAAATAAAAGCAGTTAGGGACAATAGGTAGGTTTGAGGAGTTTAGATATAAAGGAGAGAAACTGGATGGTTTACCTGAAGCCGAAATATCAGGAAGACCCCAGTGTAAAATAAATTCCTCTGAAATTTCACCAGTAGAGCGTTAGTTACTAGGCTTTATCAGTTTTTAAAATGCAAATTTGCTTTTCATTTATATCAGCTGATTACACATCAGGGCCAACAAACTCATGAGTGCTTTTTTTTTTTTAAGTAGACCAAAATATAGAGAAAATGCAAGAATGCTGAGTGCCTGACATGGGCAGAAGAGGTTTCCACTAGGAGACAGAAAGGTTTTTTTTTTTTTTGAGGAAGATTATCCCTGAGCTAACATCTGCTGCCAATCCTCCACTTTTTGCTGAGGAAGACTGGCCCTGAGGCAACATCTGTGCCCATCTTCCTCTACTTTCTCTGTGGGACGCCTGCCACAGCATGGCTTGACAAGTGGTGCCATGTCCACACCCAGGATCTGAACCAGAGAACCCCGGGCCTCTGAATCAGAATGTGCACACTTAACCACTGTGCCACCTGGCTGGCCCCATCAGAAAGTATTTTTAAGAAAAGGGGGAAGGGGGACAGTCCTGTGGCCTAGCAGTTGTTTGGTGTGCTCCGCTCTGTCAGCCCAGGGTTTGGTTCCCAGGCCTGGACCTATACCACTCATCAGCAGCCATGCTGTGGCAGCGACCCACATACAAAATAGAGGAAGATTGGCACAGATGTTAGCTCAGGGACAATCTTCCTCTGCAACAAAAAAGGGTCAGGGTGTTCCTGAAAACACCAATTTCACAAATTTCCCCAAGACCTATAGTTTCAGAAAGGCTATGAATTATAAAATCAAGATCCATCCATACAGCCCATAATCTATCATTCAGCCAGCACCAAATTAGTTGGGGAGAAAGACAAATCAACATATAGGCAGTTCCTCTACTCTGAGTGATAAACAAGATGGTTCAATGTTCGGCTTTTGCCCAAGAAGATTATAGTCAGGCTACTTGGGGTTTCCATTTTATCTTTGCCATTTTTTTGGTGGCAAATTACTTTTCATCTCGTTGCTGACTGTTCTCATCTCTATAATGTGAGTAATGATGCAGCTATCCCACAGCAGTGTGGTGAGGATTCAGTGGGATACTGTGGTGCTTGGCACATACTCAAGGCTCCATAAATATTTACAGTGATGATAATATTGATGATGCTAATGGAGAAGAAGATAAAAAAGGAATGTGGTAATGGAGTACTGGAGTGCTGTGTGACCTTCGCCAAGAATTGAAGGTATGAGAAGAGAGGAGATGTTCAGAGAAGATTTTCCAGACAAGATAGCATATAAAATGAATGACTCCGGATAAACTATATTTTTTTAAGAGCTGAGCAGTCCAGGTTCTTAATATTACTGGGATTTAAAATACTCAAAAATTAGAAGTTGAAACCTGGTTTAGAGATGAGCTGGTCCAATGGTTTCTAAACTGGGCTCAGGGGACCCTTCGATTCTGACAATGGGGCCTCCGGGTCTCCCCAGGGAACAGGAAGATCCCCTTTGTCCTTTCATTCAGCACTGCCCAGTTTTTATCTCTTTTGTGTATTTGGATTCCACATAATACTTTGTGACTTTGGGGAAAAGAAAGTTCTTCTCTAAAAGAAGGTTTAGACCTCTCCTTTTATTTTCCAGATCAAGAAATTTTCTGCATTTTTCAGACAACAGATATTTTTGGGGAAGGTCTTTGTTACTCCTTTGACTCAGATGAATTAACAAGCAGTGTAAACCCGAGACTGTATCCTGTGTTCTAAGGAATGTCAGCACTTCATTTAGAATACCGCCTTAAAGGGCACACACACCCAGCAAAAACTATGCTCTATGGTGGGCAAGTCCGAGACAAGCTTCAACCTTTCAAAGAGGATAAAAGGGGGAATTAGGCTTCAGTCATAACAAGCCAACTTCGTCTCTTGGAGAAAATGACACAGGGTATTGTCTCATTAACTAAACTCCTAGGGTGTTGGCACCATTTGCAGTTTCTAGGCCTTTCTAATTATAGACGTGCTGTGTAACACTGCCTCCACCTGCACCTATAACAATAACAATATTCAGCACTTACCATTATCAGAGACCTTTCCAGCTTGAACTAATTAATTCATACAATTCCAGCCGTCTGGGACAGAGAGTATTATTATCCAGGTTTTATAGACACAGAAAACTTCAAAAGAGGTTTCTGCAAGGTCACGTAGCAGTTGGAATGGGGCCAGGGAGTTATCTTAGAAGTACGAGGTTTTTAAGTTCTTTAGAAGATGAAGATCTTAGTTTAGATTTGGGGGTAATTTGGTTTTTTTCTTCAGGTGCTAAACAGATAGCCCTTTTCTGGGTCCTAGCTCACTTTTTGGTTACTGCTGTGGCTTCTCCCTCGGAAGGAATGATTATACTCTTAGGAATTATCATGCACGTCATAATTCCTTGGAATACTGGGGAGTTCTGGAGCTCTTAAATGTGGCTACCACAGGCCAGCTGTTTCATCTCTTTTACTCTCCTCCTTATTACACCTACAGGATCTCTTTTCAGTTGAGTGATGTTAGAACACACAGCTCTTGAAACGTAAAATGAAACCTCAGAAAAGTCAGCTCGCTATAAAGGCTCCTCTGTCACTTTCTGGTGACCAACTAACGAATGCAGAGTCTTAGGAATCACACACTCCTCAAAGAAGGTCCCTTAGAGACAAAACCAGCTTTTCAATCACTAGTTTTTAAAAATCATCAAAAACAGCCCGTGTTTCCCTGGTGATGAGAAAGTTAAATATGAAACAACACTAAGTAGCCCACTGGTGGAAAATCACCATTTCCTTTCAATTTTTGCCCCATCCTAATAGTTGTGGTTTGAAAGAGGATTATATGCTCGTGTATTCACTCATGTTGAAGAGGCAGGAAATCATATATTTAAAAAAAATAATATCTTTTAAAAAGTCAAAAACTGATAGACTTTTATATAGGCAACGATTATGCAAAATAAAACAATGTCAAATTAAAAGGAAATCTTAACAAGTGTTCTGTGTTGACTTAGAGACCAGTAGGACCAGAAAAAGAATAGTTCTGAAAACTTTTAGAATATGTAAGGAATTTTGTGAATATGATTAAGAACTTTTTATAAATAGGGATCTTTTATAACCTGGGTTCAAAGAACATCTGCATATTGTTCGTATGTGAGTTGGTATATAGTAGGATGTGTTAACTCAGAGGAACTAGGATTTTGGAAGGACAATGTGGTTTACTCTCAAGGCTGGTGGGTTTTTTTCCCTTTGGTGAGGAAGATTGGCCCTGAGCTAACACCTTTGCTAATCTCCCTCTATTTTGTATGTGGGATGCCTCCACAGCATGGTTTGATGAGTGATATGTAGGTCCATGCCCGGGATCGGAATCCATGAACCCCAGGCTGCGGAAGTGGAGCGCACAATCTTAACCACTATGCTGCTGGGCTGGCCCCTCCATGCTGTTTTTAATATCAAGTGGTAGGCCTAGTCCACTTAATTTTTTATTTATTTATTTATTTTGGTGAGGAAGATTAGCCATGAGCTTAACATCTGCTGCCAATCCTCCTCTTTTTGCTGAGGAAGATTGGCCCTGAGCTAAGCTCTGTGCTCATCTTCCTCTCTTTTATATGTGGGATGCCTGCCACAGTATGGCTTGATGAGTGATGCTAGGTCTGCGCCCAGGATCTGAACTGGTGAACCCTAGGCCGCTGAAGTGGAGCACACTACCTTAACGACTATGCCACCAGGCTGGCCCCTAGGCCACTTAATTTTTAACAAGTACCATAAATAAAGCTGATTCACACTAAAGTTTAAAGATCCTTGGTGTCATTCCTCAACACTCTTCTGACTCAGAGAAGCTGAGCAATTTGACATATTAAGGACAATCTTCCAGGATGGACCTGAACATGAGAAAAGTTTATGTGGAAAGTTCAGATCTATATTCTCCTACAGTTTTCTGAAACAGAGCACAAAAAGAGCAATTCCAGAATGATTACAGCCTGCAGATGGCTATCGGGTGTGCTCCCCAGATTCTTCAGCAACCCCTTGAGGATCAGATGCCCAAGACGGGACGCTTAGACAGCTGGTGAGCTGTCCACACTCATTCCTTCAGTCAGCAAGCCTGGATCGGAGTACCTGCCAAGGGCGCATGAACACCAGCTGTCCTTCTCCTTGACTCATAATTTAATAAAAGTCTAACCCTGGAGCTCATCGATACTTCAGTTTTTGCATAGGAACATATTCATCAAAGCCAAAGTTAGGGTGACACCCCACTTCTCTTTACACCGCCTTCACCATGGCCCAAAACTTTCTAAAAGAGTCTATTTAGAGACTAAAACTTTTCCATTGCTGGACACAGGCCCAGGTGAAAAAAAAATTGTTTTTTTTAACGTAAAGTGTGGGGCAGTCATTCTGGCCATTTTGAGTCACTCTTTTTTTCCTGTATCCATAAATAAAACCTGCTAAAACACAGTCTTCCACTCCAAGATGTGACAAGTCTTCAGTGAAGAATACTTTCTGGGCCAGAGAGCACATAAAATATAAATATTTTAATAGTTTAAAATAAATATTTGTATATTTTACCTGAAAAATATTTTGTTCAAATTTCCTAAAGTAACAGAAAGAAAACATAAGAAGCCTTCTTTTGTGTTAGGAGGGGATTTTTTGAAGTGGTTGATCCAAAAAGGATCCAGCAGTGGTGGGATGTGAAGATACTTTTGTTAGCTATTTTTTGTTTTTTTTGGAAGATTAGCCCTGTGCTAACATCTGCTGCCAATTCTCCCCTTTTTGCTGAGGAAGACTGGCCCTGAGCTAACATCTGTGCCCATCTTCCTCTACTTTATATGTGGGATGCCTGCCACAGCATGGTTTGACAAGCAGTGTGTAGGGGCACACCCAGGATCTGCGCTGGTGAACCCCAGGCCACCGAAGCAGAACATGAGAACTTAACCGCTGCACCACTGGGCCAGCCCCAGCTTTTTTTTTTTTCCTCCCCAAAGCCCCAGTGCATGGTTGTATATTCTAGTTGTAAGTCTTTCTAGTTCTTCTATGTGAGCTGCCACCACAGCATGGCTACTGGCAGACAAGTGGTGTGGTTCCAAGACAAGCAACTGAACCCCAGGCCACCAAAGGAGAACGTGCTAAACTTTAACCACTAGGCCAGCAGGGCTGGCTCTCTTGCTAGCTTTTTCTAGCACTGGCGTTTATGAGTTTGACAGGAATGGGCGTACTAGACCTGAGGCCGTACCAGAACTGAGGCCCTTTACGGTGTGGCTGTGACTTGGGTTCTGTCATCTTGGTAAGACACTCTGGCTGCTGTTTGCAGAAATGGCTACAATTTGGGCCTCTTCTCCCTGCCTCCACAAAGTGGGTTCTAACAGAGTAAGTGCCTCGTTCTAATTGCTCCCAGGCAGCTTTATGCGTCTGCTCCTGCTGCTTCCCAGGCAGGATTGTACTGTGAATTCATATGGCTTTGCATACCCTGAGTAGTTGTAGCGGCAAAGGACGCCACTCACAGACAACTTTCTTCACAGATCAAATCCTAGTGAATCCAGCCTTTTCCTCTCCTGCCTTTAGTCCTTCCTCCCTAAGGGGCTGGCCCAGTGGACTCCCCAGATGTTGGCCCCGAGGCCTTCATGCCTCACCACTGCTTGGCATTCTCTGCCTCAGGCTGCTCAGCATCTTCAGAGGGCTCCATGTATGGGCCTGGGGACGAGTTCAGTCACTGGGAAGTGACTGTTAGGGACTTAGTCCCTCAGGCCCATTCTCTCTCAAACCTTCTCAGGTGTTGATTCCCCAAAGCCTCCTTAGGTGCTAAGAAGGAAGTGCTGGAATGTCTTCCCTTCCTTCTCACGTAATGGAAACGCCCTTCAATAATCAAGCAACCACAGGGTTTATCCTGGCTCTAACTTTACTGATGGGAATTTCTGGACAGAAAGGAAGAGAGCTGTGACTAGACGCACCTATAAATCACATCAGAGACACTGACACCTCCTTTTTTCAGGGTTCCACATCACCTCAGGCACACGGCACCTCACTGTCAGGAGAACTCATTTCAACGTTTTCTTTTAGATTTTTTGTTTTTTCCTTTTTCTCCCCAAAGCGCCCCCAGTACACAGTTGTGTATTTTTAGTGGTGGGTCCTTCTAGTGTGGCATGTGGGATGCTGCCTCAGCAGGGCTTGATGAGTGGTGCTGTGTCCATGCCCAGGGTTTGAACCGGTGAAACCCTAGACCGCTGAAGTAGAGTGCGCAAACTTAACCACTTGGCCATGGGGCCGGCCCCTCAAGATTTTCTATTAATTATCATTTGGAAGTGTTGCTACCAAAGCTAAGCTGGAAACTGAATATCAAGTTTGTAAAATCCAGTAAAATTTATGGTCTTGAAGGTAGCTGTCCCTCTGTGGTTAGCACAGCAGCTGTTACCAAAGAATGAATATGTGTTAACCAAAGACCAATTAAGAAAGGATATGAGGTACATATAAAAACACACACAACATAAATAGAACCAAAATCTTCCAGGCCATTAGTGTTTGGTTTAAGGTCAGAGTCACTGCAACCTCCTGAAAGGCACGCTTGTTCTCTAAATAGGTTTTCTTGGTCCAGACTGTTGGATGACATGTAACTGCCAAGGCAGCAGAATTCACTGGAAGTTTCCAGCATCAGGTTTCCTTGGAACAGGTTCATACATGGCTTCAGTCTTCTAAAGCTGATTACTTTGCTGTGGTGGGTGCTGACTCTGCATGGTAACCCATCCATCCTCTTGCATAATGTTCCCAATGGTTGTACAGTTGGAGGCGTACATGGAGCACACACTTGACCAAGCTGTTGTGTTTAATAATCCTTTTTCCTGATGTTCATTAGACTCAACTTATACTACAACCCTTTAGCTGGATAGTTTGGAATAAGCAGGCCTCTGGGAAAGAAGATGGGCTTATTAACCTCTGTGGGCTTCTACCGAAATTTTCATGTGACGTCATGGTACAGTGATCTTTGTCATCTACAGTTACCTTTAAAAAGCACTATAAAGGGACTAATTAATCATATGTACTTGACAAACATTTTGAATAACAGATAAGTTATTAGTCACGACAACAAAATAATAAAAAATTCACCTATGCAGAGTTCATAGTCAAATGCAGGAAAGCAATAAAATAATTAGAATAAATTAGAATCAAAAGACAATAAAATAATTAGAAAACCTTTGTGCTTTGTCTTACAATAGCAGTCTGTAAAGCTGCTATGGAAGTTCCAAAGAATGAGCTTCTAGTTAGATCTGTACTGGGACAATCAGTTGGACAGAATTAATATAATACTATTCACAAAGATGACATAGCTACCAAAAATAAGCTAATATGATTTTAGGGTCTATTAATAGAAGTATGACATCTAGAATCTAAAATAGTAGATATAGGTAGTGACTACTTTGGACTTCTGTAATTGCATATGGAATATTGGGTTCATCTTGGGACCAAAATTAAAAGAATATTAATAAACCATAAGCTCAGTCAGAAGAGACCATCCACAGTGGACAAGGTGAGTCATATTTAGCTCAAGTGGGAGATCCAGAGAGAACTCCAGGAGTCACATGCTAGCAGTCAGCAAATATCTGAAGAGTTTTTTTGGAAAGATGTATTGTATTTACTCTATAAGACCTCAAGAATACAATTAATTAATTAATTAAAACACACGATGGATGGGAACTGCAAGTATGCTAATTTTGACTAAAGCTGGAAAGAACCTCTCAAGAATCAGAGCGACCTGAAAGATAAAATAAGCTGCCTCTTGAGTTGATAAGATTATCTTCACAGGGTTTACTTAATTGAGGCTGGATCTTTTGTGGAGAATATTGTAAATGCACAAAAGCATCATCTGGGTAGTTAAACTAAGTGATATTTTTGGTGTCTCCCAAAACTTAGATTTTACGATTTGGAGTTGCAGTTTTAATATTACACATTATTTCCAAAACAACAATTAAAGTAGATGAGTGTTCTTTTAATCTGTGCCTTTCGATTGTCTCATGACTAATGCATGACAGTAGTGGATAATAAATGAATCACATAGCAAGTGACAATCTTAACATACTATACCAAAGTCTTGGAAGTTAATAGTAAAGGTCATTCTCTACCACCCAGAGAATCTTATGATTCAAAAGTGTTGGAGAAGGGCTGGCCTGGTGGGGTAGTGGTTAAGTTTGCATACTCTGCTTCGGTGGCCTGGGGTTCACAGGTTTGGATCCTGGGTGGAGACCTACACACCCCTCATCAAGCCACACTGTGGCAGCCTCCCACATACAAAATGGAGGAAGATTGGCACAGATGTTAGCTTAGGGCAAATCTTCCTCAAGCAAAAAGAAGAAAGATTGGCACAGATGTTAGCACAGGGCCAATCTTCCTCATCAAAAATAATAATAATAATAATTTAAGTCCTACATCGAAAGACTGAACAGGAAGGCACTGAAAAAGATGACACTATCATCATTCCACAGATTAAATTATAAAAAAAAAACTTTTGGGGAAAATGTAAACCAAGACACAAACAAACAAATGAAGTCAGCATATTGCTGTAGAGTGAAGGCTAGAGTTAAGGCTGAGAGAGAACCAGCAACAGGAAGAGGTAAATCATGGACAAAAGGTACAAGAGAATCCCTCAGCAAGAACAGGAACACAGCTGACACTTACCATGGCGTTTACCAAGGGCCAGACGCTGTTCTTCATGCTTCATCTCTGCCTACTCATCAGTCCTCTCAACAACCCCATGAGCTAGGTTTTATAATAATCATCTCCTTCTGATGAATGAAGAAACACAGGCACAGAGAAGTTAAGTAATAATGCCTAAGATCACACAACTAGTAGGCAGTGGGCTGGGGTTTGAACCCAAGCTTCCCGGCTCTAGAATTCACAAACTTAGTATCTATGTAAAGTGTCTCACTGAGGAGAAAGAAATGAGCATGGAGGAAAGTAGTTAGGGCAGTGTAAAGAAAATGACTATGACAAAATGAACTAGCAATTTCAATTCTCTAAAGAGTGGCTAAGTTAGCGCGCTCTGCTTCTGCGGCCCAGGGTTTCACTGGTTTGGATCCGGGGCGAGGACATGGCACCTCTTACCAGGCCACGCTGAGGCAGCATCCCACATAGCACAACCAGAGGGACCCACAACTAGAATGTACAATTATCTACTGGGGGGCTTTGGGGAGAAGACTAAAAAACAAAAAGAAGAAGATTGGCAACAGATGTTAGCTCAGGTGCCAATCTTAAAAAAAAAAAAGGTAGTTAACCAATATACATGAATGTTTTATTTAAAATTGGAAAAAATGGAAATATCTTTTTAATACAATTCTAATTCTCCTCTGTTGGAATCATGTTAACAAATTCCCTTTCAAATGTCTTTTAGTCACTTGGCATTGCGGCCTCTCGGACCTGACCTAATGCCCCAGTGATAAAAGCCTGACAGGGATTTCCTTTGCAACCATCTGCAGGGACTGAGGAAAGAAACCACCTCTTTTTATCACTGTCCCTGAACTGAAGGCCAAATTCAGTAAGGTGGATGAAAATTCAGGCAACCTCAGACGCACGGCAATTAGAAAAAATTATGTCCTTCACATGGCTGGTGGCGGGGAGCAGAGAAAGAATATTTACAATCTCAAAATGATGTTCCCCCCTGTAAGCATTCATCTGCACCTGGTGCTGTAGGCCAAAGTAATATAATGCTCAGTCATTTCTCTGGGTCCTAGTTATTTCTCTCGCTCTAATTTGGTATAGTCAGTGTTGAATGGGAGAAGAGCTCACAAATATTCTTTACTGTTTCTAATGCGCTGGCCTTGCAGAAACATTAGCCACGCTGATAGGCAGAAATTTCAGATTCTCCCTTCTGCCGACCTAGCAGGATGTACCTTTGAACCTGAGGATGGGAGCTGACCGAATTCCGCCTTTGCCAGCGGCGTTTGTTAAGTTCCAGGTGAGTTTTACAGAATGCAGCACATGCTACACCAGCATATTGTTAACATTCATCGAGACATCACAAAACATTTTACTGTGGGAGATTGTGACCTTTCAAACAATTTCTAAAATTTTGTTAATTGAAATCCTGAGGGCTGTTCCCTAATCAGACCCCACCTAGAGCCACTGCAACATTAGGCAAATGAGAGTCCAAAGTAAAAATCCAATTGTTGCCTGCTAATTCAAGTCCAAATGACCAATCTGTGTTAGATTATGAATGCAGGGCACTGAGGGGTGGGAAGGTAGAGAACCAGCCCCTGGGCAGGTCTAGGAAACGTCTAAAGGCATCTGTGGGCCGTAAGCATGTGTCATTTGTTTATACGACATGTATTTTCGAATGTGGAAAACCATAAAATCTGACAGAAAATCCCAAAGAAGAGTCAAAGCCAAGAATCTGTGGTCAGTGGGGGCGCCATGTGGGAGAAGAAGGGAATGGTTCCACTCCCTCCTCCTCCAGATTCTGACACAAATTTAAAGCAACCAGAGAGAAGCCTTACTCAACAGGAAGCATCTTCGCTGTGTGTTAGTTATTCAATATTCTCCCCCAAATGTCCCGCTCATGCTTTGCACATAATGCCATGGGTAAAGTGTAATATTACCCTGTCAATTCCATATTTAGCAAAGTCAGGTGTGGATTCTTCTGACTAAATGAATATTCAATACTGTTTCAGTCTTTTCATCTTTCCAGAGCTGGAAATTATTTAGCATGGAAATATCTATTTCGTAATATTCATCAGAGAGATTAGCTTTGTTTTGTTTTTATTGAGCTGCAACATATTCAGTAAAGTGCATAAATCTTAACTGTACAGCTTGATGAACTTTCATATGTATTTGCCTGTATAACTGCCACTCAAATCAAGATACAGAACATTCCAGCACCCCAAAGGCTCTGTCATGCCTCTTCCAGTCAATTACTGCTCCCCCGGCTCCAACATTCAAGCACAATCACTATTCTAACTTCTATCATCATAGTTTTGCCTGTTCTTGAACTTTATATATAGATATTAAAATGTCTGTATGTATACATATAATCTACATATATAAATAGAGAGAGAGAGAGAAGACAGTAGAGTAGGGACTCGTCATGTGTCTGGCTTCTTTTACTAAACATTTTGTTAGTGAGATGCTCCCATTTTGTAGCACGCAATGGTAATTCATTCCTTTTTATAGCTTATACTATGTTCCATTGCATGAACATGTGTACCCCAACTTACTTGTCTATTCTCCTGTTGATGAGCATTGGAGTAATTTTCAGTTTGGGTTTATCATGAAAACAGCTGCTATAAACATTCTTGGGACATTGTTGAATATGCCTTTTGGTGGACAAAAAACACTAATTTCCCTTGGGGATGTACCTGGTTCATAGCGTGGGGATATGTTTAGCTTAGAAAATCTTACCAGTCTTTCCAAGTGGTGTTCCAATTTAAATCCACAGTTGCCCCACATCCTCACCAACAGTTGGCATCGTCAGACGTTTTATTTAGTTTGTCTTTAACTTTAGCCGTTCTCATGGGTACATAGTGCTATCTCAATGTGGCTGATGCCTAAGCGGCTGAGCACCTTTTCATATACTGATATCTTTATGGCCATTTGGACACCCTCTTTTGGGAAGTACCTATTCAAGTCTTTTGCCCATTTTAAAATTCAGATGTTTATCTTTTTCCCAGGGGTTTTCTTTATATATTCTAGATATAAGACCTTTGTTGGATATAAATTCTGCAAATATTTTCTCCCCTTCTGTGTCTTGCTGTCTCACTGTCTTAGTGGTATTTTTTGATGAATAGTTCTTAATTTTAATGAGAACAAATTATCAATCTCATTTGTGTTTAGTGTTAGTGTTTTTCATGACCAGTTTAAGAAATCCTTGCTGATTGTCAGGAGAGGATGAATTTCTGATTACGTACAAGATACATGAAGGATCATCCTATCATTTTGAAGGTACAGTGCTTAATAGATTGTTTAGTGGTTGTATTTCAAGATAGTAAATTCTATGGAGACACGAATGAGCTAATGAAGTACATCCTTTGGTTTTCGTTGGCTAAATGTTTAGAAATTGTCTGACATGCTTGATGATTAGTTCCATGTCTACATTGGGCAAGCATTCCTACTTGGATAAAAATGCCTCTCCCTCCTCATAGATTATGTGTATAACAAAATATAAAAATTTACCAGTAACTAGAAAGGAGTATAATGCTCAGTAAACATTCGCTAGATGTTGTCTGGATTTAACAGCCTCTGTACAATGGTCTTCTGATATAGTACAACACTGTGCACACACACACAAAAGCACATATTACACGGTCACACACATATATCTGAGAAATATGTTAAAAAATAAAATGCACAGCAGGCCATTTATATGTCCTACTAAGGGTAGGGAAGAAAGGTTTACTTCATCTCCAACTTTTAAGACGCATAACATGGCGATTACGGAAGAACACAGCTATTCAAATCCTGGCTCTATCACTTACGGGCTGAGTAACCTTGAACAAGTTTCTTAACCTCTCTGGGCTTCAGTTTACTCATCCAGAAATGGGGATAATATTTAAATAATCAAATATATAGAATTATGGTCATCACCAGGTACTATTTTCCCTACATCATGCCCCAAAAGCTCAGCTTTCCACAAATGTCAAGGTTTCATCGCGTATAACTGACTTAGTTTCCAGAATAAGATTTAAACCATGCATTATGCATTCAATAATGCTGAAATTTATTCCAAATTATGCTGGAGGCCGCTCGCATTTAGCCTCCCATCAAAAGTAATATTGAAACTCCTTTTTGAATTTATTTCTATTCTGTTTTCCCAAACCTGGCATAATGCCAATTCATTTTTGACTGAAAAATGCAACCATCTTGTCCTTCTTTACTCTTTGGGGAATATTATGATCCTGACACTTGATCTCTGCAAGCAATTATCTGGTTTCTTCAAATTCTCCTTTTACTATTCTTTAAAAGAGTTGAAACATTTAAAATAGCCCTTTGGTCTGTGCCAAAACACCCCCAGCTGGCTCAAAATATGAACCAAATGATACTGAGGGGCTTATCTTTCTAAAATAAAATCCACAAGAGTCATACTAAATTCCCTAACTTAGAATTCAAGGTCTGCAATATTCTGCTTTCTCGGAGATATCTCCCTTAATTGAGCTTTCAGCTCAATAAAGATTATGTTTTTTTAGTTTCCTGTATCTTTGTGGTGTATTTCTCCTTCCGTGACTTCATGGAGGCCATTGCCCATGCTAACGTGTCAGCTTGTTTGCCACCCACATTTCAAGGCTCCACCATGTGACTGAGATGCCCCTGCTCTCTTCATAATACTATTTTTTATTCGGAAGTGGGCATATTTTATCTTGTTAAGCTTTCTAACCACCCTCAGAGTTAAAAGCTGGGAGTATCATTACTCCGTGTTACAAATGAGGACATTAAGACTTCAAAGGCTTGACTCTTCTTCTGAACACGTCTGCATTGATAAGCTTACACTCCTTCTATATTAACTCATAATATTATCTTTTTATGTGTGTATGACTTGTCTCACATCTCAATCTTCTTAAAAGCAGACGGTTTATCCGATTGGTCCTTATATTCTCCCCTTGTGACTTGAACAGGAAAGGAACTCAGTAAATATTAGCTATTTGACTTGTTAGAATCAAAGAATCATAACACTTTGAGCAAAAAGGGAGCCTTATTGATCACTTAATGAATACTCGTGTTTCTCAAAAGGTTTGAGATTTTTATAGCCTGGGGTTAATAGGTACAATGCTATTCATTTTTATTAGAAGTTTTGAGATAAAAATACCCTAGATTCAAATAAATGCCAATATATAATGGTAAAGAATGTAAAATTTAAACAAGTTTTAAGATGAAACTTAACAAAACTCCAGGAAATATCAGAACTATAATTGGCTGCTTGAGGCTATCTCAGACTTCTAGGGGGGTAAATGCTTTTTTCTCCTCTGCAGTTGGTGCTATTACTATTGAAAAAAATTGAGAAGCATAAAGTGCAGTGCTAACTGAGGCCTGGAGAGGTTAAGCCAATAGCTCCAAATCACGCATTAATTCAACCAATATTGACTCAGCATCTGCTACTAATTGTGTAAGCACCAGGGCTAAAATAACCAGCAAAACAGACAAGGATGTTGACCCTATAAAGTCTGTATGCAAGTCGGGGTGAGGGGAGGAGAGAGTCATTAAGTTAATATTCAAGGTGTGTAACCCATATAAACCAGCCACTTCCTTGGTTAGTCCAGCAGAACATATTAAATAAAAGCAATTCAAATCTTTATTGTAGCCTCTTCAGGAAATACCCAAGTGGAAGTCCATTCTTTTTTTTTTTTTTTGGTGAGGAAGATCAGCCCTGAGCTAGCATCTGTTGCCAATCTTCCTCCTTTTGCTTGAGGAAGATTGTCCCTGAGCTAACAGCTGTGCCAATCTTCCTCTATTTTTTGTATGTGGGATGCCGCCACAGCATGGCTTGATGAGCAGTATGTAGATCTGCACCAGGATCCAAACTCGTGAACCTGGGGCCGCCAAAGCAGAGCACACAAACTTAACCACTACACCACCACGCCAGCCCCAGAAGTCCATTCTTACTGAACAACAAAAGATCTTCAATATCTTTTCCTGTATCTTACATTCTCAATATGGCTCTTAGCAGCTAGTCATCGACAAAAATGGATTTTCCTGAAGTTCTTCCTGCCCCTCAGCCTGAAGAGCTCTTGGCTCTTTGGCCTCCCACCTTCTCCTTTTCCCACCTATCTATTCTATCCTCAATATAAATGAAGCTAGACTCTGCAAGAAATTTCTTTAGTGGTTGTGGTGGTGGGAAAAAACCGTGAAATCTCGTGAGTTGATTTTTGTACCTGTCATATTTTTTTATTCCCACAGTATGGTAAATGTCAAAGTGCAGAGTACTTGACCTAGGCTGGGGGATTGGGGCAGACTTCTCTGAGAAAGGGAGCCATTAGGCTGAGCTTGGACTGTTAAATAAGTATTAACCAAGAAAAGGAGGTAAGAACCTTCCAGGCTTAGGGACCATAGTCAATGAGATCTCAGGTGAGAAGAAGCATGGAAATGGCAAAAGGCCATGTGGCTGGAATACAAGGTAAGAGGCAAGGAAAAGAAGCTGGAGAAAGAGGCAGGGGTCCAGTTACGCAGGGCCTCGTGCACCACGTTTAGGATTTGGTTTCCTTCTCTGACAGCATTGAGAAGTTATCAAAAGGAAGCACGACAGTGGCGTGATCAGCTTTGCATTCTCATGCAAAGACTTGGTGGGGTCTAGAAATTTGGGAGATCTGGGGAGAATTTCTAAGTAGACTTCTGTTGAATTAGGGTAGAGCCAGAAGAGATGGAAAAGAGTAAACCTTCAGAAGCTCTCTGGGAAGAAATGCTCAGGACTTAGTACTTGATTGGCTGTGGATGCTGAAGGAGATTGAGGTCAAGGATAATGCCCAAGCTTCTGCCTTGAGCAACTGGATGGATGATGATCATAGACACTGAAACAGGAAATTCTAGAAGACCAGATGTTTTGGAGGAATTTTGAAGGTCAAAATGGCTTAAAAATGAGACAGGAAAAAAAAGCGCAGTGATTTTGCTCCAGCAGATCATGAAACTTCAGAATTTTTTATTTATTCTTGCTTGAATTATTTCCTTTTATCCTTTTATCTCATCACTAAGCGCCTAAGAAGCACAGAGAAAGCACTTTGAGTTTACTTGGCTATTTGGTTCTTTGATTTCAAAGAATGACATATACGTAGTATTGTTTAGTTTAGTAAAATTGGTAAGAAGTAGGTTTCATTCTAAATTTCATCTTTGGTGATGATCATTTTGATCATCTGGTTAGGATGATGTATAGGAGGTTTCTCCACTGTCAAGTTGCTATTTTTTCCCTTTTAAATGAATAAGAAAGTTGTGGAGAGAAATTTAGAGATTCTGTAAATATCCTTTCCTCTCCAAACTTTGACTCATTGCATGCTGATTTTCTAATTCCACCATTCCCTCAGCATTTATTAGTTGGCATAGTAGAAAGCATTTCCTTTTTCTCTTTTCTTTCTTTCATTTATATGAGTACGGACTCATAAATTCTAACTTTATTCAATAGGTTATCATCCATTACTATCGTTATATTAATGCTCCATTTGTCCCAGTTGTGGTCAGTGGGAGCCACTGCAAGCCAAATCCTATGTCCTTCTGATTTGTGCTCATCGTATTTTGAGCACGTTCTTACAGGTCCAATAAGATGTTTCTGATTCATCGTGCACTTTTCTTGCCGCAGTTGTGGCATCAGCATTTCTCCAAGAAATTCAGGTCCCATTTAATGGAGAAATCTATTTAGAAACAATGATCTGAATAGGTGTGCTTCTTACCAGAGGCTCTTCTGGGGCCTACAAATGGATGGATCTAGGAAATTATGCACATTTCAACATACACACACTTACATACATACATGTATACACATATCTAGATTTATTTCCATATCTATGACTATCTATATGTATATCTTAGTCAGTTTGGACTGCTATAAAACATTACCATAGACTGATTGGCTCAAACAATAACCATTTATTTCTCAGAGTCGTATAGGCTGGAAATCCAAGATCAGAGTGGCAGCATGGCCAGGTTCTCTGTGAGAGCCTTCTTTCTGGTTTACAGAAAGAGCAGCCATCTTCTTGTAAGTGCCCTCACATGGTGGAAAGAGGGCTAGCCAGCTGTCTGGCTTCTTATAAAAGCACCAATCTCACTCGTGAGGGCTCCATCCTCATGACCTAATTACCTCCCCAAAGCTCCACCCCTAAACATCCTCACATTGGAATTAGAGTTTCAACATAAGAACTTGGGGGGAACATAAACACTCAGTTCATTACAATCTATAAATCTACATCTAGATATTAAAAACCATGAGTTAATATTTGTACCTCCAATTCCAATCCAGTACCACAGGATACAGTTTATTTTTCCCCCTTTCAATATTTCTAACTCTCTTCACCGACAATGAAAAATCAGGCTTTCGTTATTCTCAATATATTTACACATTTGCTCAAGTCTAGAATAGACAGAGATTAGTTTGGGAATTTCTAGCCCACTGAGAAAAGCAAACCTAATAGAGTTAATATGTGTTTTGGGTTCTTTGTCTTTAAGGTAAAATTTAAATACTGTGAAATGCACAAATCTGAAGTATACTGTCCTAGTTAGGGCTACTATTAATAAAGTGCCATAGACGGGTGGCTTATAAACAACAGAAATTTCTTTCTCACAGTTCTGAAGGCTGGAAGTCCAGGATCAGAGTGCCCACATGGTGAGGTTCTGGCGAGGGCCCTCTTTCATCTTGTAGATGGCTGAATTCTCATTGCATCCTCACAGGGTGGAAAGAAGGCGAGAGAGCTCTCTGGGGTTCTATTTTATAAGGGCCTAATCCCATTTATGAGGGCTCTACTCTCATGACCTAGTTACCTCCCAAAGGCCCCACCTCCTAATACCGTCCCATTGGGGGTTAGAATTTCAACATATGATTTTGGGGGAACACAAACATTCAGTCCATGACATATACAATTTGATGAGTTTTGACAAATGCATACTCCCATATAACCACATCTCTATCTAAATTTAGAACCTTTACTTCACCCTACAAATTTCCCTTATGCCTCTTCCTAATTATCACCCCACCAGAGACAAATGCTCTTCCAGGTTTTTTTCATCCTAGATTTGTTTTTTCCCCATAGATTTTTCAGTAAAGGTTTTTTAACCTATTCAAGAAATTCATAGTAGTAGAATCGTACAGTGTGTATTCCTTGTGTCTACCTTATTTCTTTCACTCAGCATAATTTCTGAGATTCGTCCACGGTTTTGGGTGTATCAGTATTTCTTTCCTTCTGGATAATTCTCCGTTGTTGGAATATACCACAATTTGCTTAGCCATTCATCTGCTAATGAGCATTGGCTTGTTTTCAGTTTTTGATGGGTATGAATGTTCTTGTCAGTGCCTTTTTGTGGATGTATGTTTTCATTCCTCTTTGGTGAATATTTAGGAGTAGAATTTCTGAGTCATAGGGTAGGTGTAGATTTAACGTTATATGAAACCTTTTCTGAAAGTCCTTGAACCATTTTGCACCCCATCAGCAATGCATGACAGTTCCACTTCCTCTACACCTTGGCCACTATTTGGCATTTTTAGTATTTTTCATTTTGGTCTTTCCAGTTAGGTATGGAGTAGTATCTCATTGTAGCTTTAATTTGCATTTCCGTGATTACTAATAATATTGAGCACTCTATTGTGTGCTTATTGGACATTCATAAAGCTTCCTTTGTCATGTGTCTCAAAGTTTCTTATTCACTTTTTTTTGAATTAGTGTCTTTTGTTATTGAGTTGTAGTAGTTATTTTTTTATTCTGGATACAAGTCCTTTGTTGGATGTATGTTTTACATGAATCTCCCAGTGTGTGGCTTCCTATTCATTTTCTTACATTCTTTTGATGAGAAGTTCTTAATTTTGAGGAAGTTTATCATTTTTTTCTTCTATGATTGCTCTTGCTCTGTCCTATATAAGAAACCTTTGACAATATACTTAGTTTTGCCTTTAGAATCTCTATAGTTTTATCCTTTACATTTAGGTCTATGATTTCTCTTGAATTAATGAGGTAGAGGTTACGGTTCTTTTGTTTCCACCTGGATATCCAGTTTTCCAACATAATTTATTGAAGACTTTCCTTTCCTCACTGAATTGCATTGGCATCTCTGTTACTATGGCTTTGTAGTATAGTTTGAAATCCAGAAGGATGGTACCTTCAGCTTTCTTCTTTTTTCTCAGGATTGTTTAACTATTTGGGATCTTTTGTGGTTCCACACAAATTTTAGGATTTTTTCTTGTATTTCTGCGAATTGACACATTTGTTCAAAATGAAATAACCACAGAGGCGTTGGTCTATTTCTGCTCTTTATTCTGTTCCATTGACCTATGTGTCTATTCTGTTGCCAGTGTTACACATCTTGATTACTATAACGTTATATTAAGTTTTGAAGTCAAGTAGTATAAATCCTCCAGCTTTGTTCTTTGATTTCATCGTGCTTTAGCTGTTCTAGCTCCTTTGCATTTCCACGTAACTTTCAGAATCAGAGCGGCACTTTTTACAAAAATATATACTGGGATTATGGTTAGGATTACAATAAATTTATAGGTTCATTTGGGAAGAATCTTAACAATACTGAGTCTTCCAAATCATGAACATGGGTATCCCTATATTTATAGGCGTTATTTAATTACTCTTATTAGTATTTACAATTTTTAGCATTGAAGTTTTGCATATATTTCGTTAAACTTATCCTTAAGTATTTTACGTTTTTTTTTTTTTTTTTAAAGATTTTATTTTTTTCCCCAAAGCCCCCCGGTACATAGTTGTGTATTCTTCGTGCTGGGTTCTTCTAGTTGTGGCATGTGGGACGCTGCCTCAGCGTGGTTTGATGAGCAGTGCCATGTCCGTGCCCAGGATTCGAACCAACGAAACACTGGGCCGCCTGCAGCGGAGCGCGCGAACTTAACCACTCAGCCACGGGGCCAGCCCTAGTATTTTACGTTTTTAATGCTATTGTCAATGGAATTATTTTTTGATTTGATTTTCAGAATCTTTTACTGCTATTACGTAGAAATACAACTGATTCTTTATATTGACCTTATATCCTGAAATCTGGCTAAAACTCACATATAAATTCTAGTAACTTTTTTGCAGATTCTTTAAGATATCCCATATAAACAATTATATTACCCGCAAATAGGACCATTTTCTATCTTGCTTCTGATTGATATGTATTTTATTTCCATTTCTTGCCTTACCAAACTGTTTCAGACTGCCAATAGAATAGAAATAAAGGGAGAGTGGACAGTTTTGCCTTGTCTCCAACCTTCGGAGAAGAGCAGTCTTTCACCATTGACGAGGTCTAAAATACGCCACCCCAAAATGTGCCACTTTGGCATAAAGATTGTTTTGAGCTGAAGGCAACTGGGAATCAACAGATGCAGGAAAGTCCTCTGCCCTCCTCTCATCTACCTAGAGGCAGGGCGTACATTCCGCTTTTTGAAGGTGGCATTGGCCTAAATTTCCTTCCTCCCGTCTCCCCCCATCTGCTGTCCTGTAAAGGACAGCAACCTTTATCACCAGCGATGAGGCTGCATAAACAGCCCTTACCAAAATAACCCTTATCTCAAATTAGTTTCTCCCACATATTCCCTAGTCACTTTCCCACATTTTATCAGCCCTAAAAGCCCAAACCCCTTTCCTTTGCCCAGTCACTTCTCCACAAGTTATTGCCGTTTGTTAAAATAATATATAAGCTCCCTTGTTTAACTCCTTCTTTGGATTTTTCACTTCTTTTCCGTGATGGCCCTATGCACATAAAAACATTAACATCAATAAAATTCATATGCCTTTTCTCCTGTTAATCTTTTGTCAGGTTAATTTGCAGGCCCCAGTCACTAGCCACTGAACCTAAGGGGGTGGAGGAAAAGGTTGTTTTTCCTCCCCAACACCATCAAGTAGAGTATTAGCTGAAGGGTTTTCATATATGCCCTTTACCGGGTTGAGAAAGTTCCTTTATATTCCTAGTTTGTTAAGAGTCTTATCATGAGTGCATCTACTTTATCATCTGCGCCATGCTCTGTCCTTCTACTCTTCAAGCCGTTAATACTGTAGTCTTCTGCTTGTGTTCTAGCTACTCCACATCACAGAGACTGGGCAGTATCTTAAATTCATTTAAAAAGTCATAATAGAGCCTGCCCTGTGGCATAGTGGTTAAGTTCATGCACTCTGCTTCAGCGGCCTGGGGTTCGCTGGTCTGGATCCTAGGCGTGGACCTAAACACCGCTCATCAAGCCATGCTATGGTGCCATCCCACATACAAAATAGAGGAAGACTGGCACAGATGTTAGCTTAGGGCCAATCTTCCTCACCAAAAAAAAAAAGTCATATATAGTTCCCTTCTTTCAAGGGTTGACTCCCCTCCAGTTTCTGTCCACTTTTGGTCACTCTTCAGTGCCTTCAAATAGGCATTGTTTATATTTTTTTATAGAGTATAATTGTTTTCTGCAGAAGGTTTAGGCTGATAAAAGCTACTCTGCCATTAACAAAAGTAAAACTCCAGATGACCACTTTAAAAAATATGTTTTTATGTTCAGTGCAGTTGATGAAACCCTGAAAAGCCTGGCTTGTTTTGTTGCACACAACCAGATTCCCAGTCACTGGCACGTGTGTGAACAGAGAACGAGAGGAGGGTTTACCTAGAACCTCGGGGACTGCACTTGAAATGACTTAGATTTCAAGTGTGTTGTTGAATTCTATTATGGTCACAGTTCCTGAATGATTCATTTAATAAAATGGACATTAAGGACAATGCTCTTCATGAAAATGACTTGTCGAAGTTCTCAAGGAAGTTGTCGTGATGGAGGAAAATTAAGGATATTTCACAGGTTACTTGAAATTTCAGATCACAACCAGGGTGAAAAAATGAGTGTAAGGAGTCTAAATAACAAAATAACCAATTAAGAGAATAATGAAATGAGAGAAGATGTTTTATATGAATTTCAAATAATTGAAATTATTAGCCATTAGCTCTTTAAGGAATACATTGTATACTTTGTTTCATACTTTATACAGTGAATTTTTTAGAGTATTGGCACATAATAAAACACATAAAGGACATAGTATCCATTTAGGAAATACTTTTGGGTTAGCTATAATAAAAAGAAAATGACACACCTCAAACTTATACAATGTTATACATCAGTTACATCTCAATAAGGCTGGGGAAAGAAGAAAATGACTATTAGATGTATCCATGTTTTTTTTCTGTAATAATAATTAGCCTTTCAAATATTTACCACATCAAATATGTAATTAACATATTTGAGGGTGCAGAGGGCACTATTTTATTTAAACCCACTTTATGGAAGATAAAATATATCATATACTCAAAGCTATGGAGACTCTCATAAGAACCTGGATTGGGGCCGGCCAGGTGGTGCAGTGGTTAAGTGCACACATTCTGCTTCTCGGCGGACCGGGGTTCGCCGGTTCAGATCCCAGGTGTGGACAGGCACCGCTTGGCAATAAGCCATGCTATGGTAGGTGTCCCACGTATAAAGTAGAGGAAGATGGGCATGGATGTTAGCTCAGCACCAGTCTTTCTCAGCAAAAAGAGGAGGATTGGCAGTGTTAGCTTAGGGCTAATCTTCCTTAAAAAAAGAAAAAAAGAAAAAAAATCCACCCATTTAAAAAAAAGAACCTGGATTAATCTGTATTAACTGTCCTGCAAAAAGGCACTGAGGCTGCTTGGAAGGAGTCTAGAAATCACAAGCTCAGGTTTGAGCCAGTTGTAAGTAAATCTTGATAAACGATCTTCTCAGTTAAATAAAACTATTTAGCTCTTCCCCAAAGAAGGCAAAAATATAGCCGAAGCCCTGAGCTTCAGGCTTCCCCAAGGCTCCATTCTTCACTGGTTGCATAACTTCCTTTTAAAACAATTAAAATCATGTCTGGTAAAAGCATGCAAAGTTGTAGTGTTTCCTATTTTAATATTCCTGTAAATAGAGTTCAGTTACAGTTCAGTATCATGTGCGATCTTCATTAATAAGGAGAGTATAGACTTGATGAAAAAGTAAATATGCCATTTTTGAAGTAAGAAGAAATAAGCATACTTGCCAATCATGAAGTAAACCTAAGTCTTTCAAGACTATTGAACCTACGGAAAGCTTTTACTAAGGACAGCCCAGCATCAATATAAAGCAGTAAAGTGACTGCCTGGTTTGCCTTCCAAAAAGCACTGTAGAAAATGAATATTTAATGACAGACAAACCAATGTGCTGAATGTAAGGAATAATGGCTTGGGAAAGTAGATAGAAGGATTTTGTTACCTTGGAGGATCAAGTGAATTACAATTAGTCTAATGACGAAACCTTTTAGGTCGTTGCTTTATGGCTATTGTCTTGAAATACCAGTCATGGGTTTATCATAAACCCTGTCTTCATGTTGCACAGAGCTTCAGCACGTGCATGCAGATAACACGTCCTCGTAATCGTCCATAACGGGTCCATGAACCCGAGACTCAATTTAACCTTGTTTCTTTTCCTTGGCTTATCATTTTTACCAGAGGGTACAAAACAGAAGACATATCAACAGCCTACAAGGTTTTTTAAAGTGTTTCAAACATCTCCCAATTTCCAATTCACTGAATGAAAGATAAGGAATAATTCGATCAACCAGCAACAAAGAAGTCTGACAGTTTGGGCTTACCTGGAAACACTCAACCTACAGCAGGTTTGAAATCACTTTAAATAGGAAAATTTCTCCCTTTAAGAGCAATGGGATTTGTTAGTTCATTTCCCGGGAAATGAAATGGCCAGTTTTTTTATTCCATGAGGTTTTTCTTCTGGAGGTTCTAACCTTTCTCTTAGAGAAAGCCACTTGATTTTCTCAAAGCCTTATGATTATCCGGGCCCAGTGGGGTGTCTCTGCAAGTTGTTGAGTCAGGGAATGAAGAGGAAGATGACTCTGTGTTTGCGTGTGTGTGTGTGTGTGTGTGTGTGTGTGTGTGTGTGTAGTGGGGGAGATAGTGATGAAAAAGGCTCTCTTTCGAATCATAGAATATGTTTACTATAGCATTATCATTTTTATCCCCCTACATAAACTTTTTTGGGGTTTGGTTCTATTTTCTCCCTTCAAATTCTATATTCAATAATTCATTGTTTTGACTCTTGGAATGCTCTTGAGATTTTCAGTTTCTACTTTTCTTTTTTCACACTAGAGAAATGAATAGGGATATTGACAAGAGACGTAAGGCCCCAATTTGGGGGCATGTTAAAGCAACCACCTAACAGAAATCACCCAAGCTATTCTCAAGATTCTGTCACTTTGGAAGAGTTAAGCTAAGCTGTGTGAGCTTGAGTAATTTATTTAACTACTTTTTGTGTCTTAATTTCCTCATCTATAAAATAGAGTTTAAAAATAGTACCCAGCACATAGGGATGTTGCAAAGATCAAATGAAATTAACAAATGTAAAAACACTTATAACATATAAACCTAGCATATAGCAAATATTTTGTAAATGTTACACATCATTATTTTAATTGTTTGCATTTTCTTTAAAAAACGAAAGAAATCTAGGGAACAGAGTTATGCCATCTTTATCAATCAAAGTCCTTTTCTGATCTAGATTAACTAAATCCATATATTTCTATATCACTTTGTAATATGATCATGAGTTCAAGTTGTTTTATTTTACTTTATTCCATATAAATATATCCATGTATTACATCCTCCACTTACTTGTCATTTTAACTTTTATATGGTAAGTATAACTAAAGAACTATGCCATGTGTTTTTTTAGAGAGACTAACTAATCAATATTTTTTATTTTAACATATAGATTTATTGCAGTACAACTAAAATTCCTATGAGAACTAACAGTGAAAAAAAATGGATGGCAATATCAAAACATTTTCTTAGGTAATAAGTGTAGATTCAGCCTAGCAGGTTTGGAAAACTGAACACACTGCAACCATGATCAAAATCACATGCTACTGAGTTATCATGGTTGAAATATGAAGCTGATCTATAATACAGACGAAACAAACGTAGAGTGAGGGATAACCGCTGAATACATTGTCTCCTAAATAGTTGGCTAAAGAGTTGGAAGGAATCAACTGAGATACATAAACACATGAGACTCAAAGACGACAGTAAATTCCAGCTGTATCAAAGAGTGAAAGCATTTTTCAAAAACGGAAGAGTAGCTTATTTATCCCAGATGTGGAGAGAACACCCACTTCTAGTCACTGTAGAAATGAAGCCAGGAGTACATAGATTAAACGAATATACTTTTAAAATTTTTCATTTTTATGAAACAAAATGTAAAATAGAAATACTATAAAGGAAAATTTCTAATATAGAATAGATATGTTATAAATATAACCTGATAATAGATTTCTCCCCAAAATATACGAGGAAATAAATGATTATATGTCAATAACCACTTTCTACTTGCTGAATGGTCAGAAAGTAAGCAGTCAAAAAAATATAGACTAAATCATCATGTTTTTAAAAAATCACAGTTGTATTAAAAATGAAAAAGAAAGGCAAACCTAACCAGCTTGAAGACTCCCTTACAGGTTTATTAAACTGGAAGACATTGAAAAATTGTAAAAACCCAATTGTGACAAGTCTTTGGAGGCAGGCAGAAGGTACACTTTGTACGTTAGTGGTAGAAATATCCAATGGTGACATCTTTCTGGAGGGTTATCTCTAAGATGCTCTTTGACCCATTAGCTGTTCCCTCACTCAGAGGGAGGAAAACTAACATATACAGCAACTTTCAATGCAGCATGGCCTATAGTGGGGAAAATTAGCATCAGTTCAAATGCCCCAAAATATTTAAATGTTAAGTATATTACCATATAAAAATTAAAATGACCATATTACCATATAAAAATTAAACGTTTTTTATTACCATATAAAAATTAAGATTACCATATAAAAACTTAGAGAGGTTCTCAAAGGCCAACGATGAAACAACTTGATAACTGTAATGGATTGAAATATGAGTTCCTAATTAAAACAAAAACAGAGACCTATTTGGTTACCTTTATAGGATTCCAGGGAAACGACTCATTGTTTGACTTAGATTGGTAAAAATATGAAAAGAATTGAGTATTTTTCCTATCTTTCCTATATGAACTATTCCATTGAGTAATTAAATAGTAGAGAGGAACACTTCTTTTTAATAGAAATATTCCAGCAAATAAGTGAAGAAGAAATGATTGAATTATAATACCATACCTTTGCAACCTCTAATGAAAAAATCAACGTGGGCATTAAGCATCAATGGCTGCTAACATCACAAGAAGTGAATCAATCAGACACATTCTACCTCGTAGTGAAAGAACCCTATACCATCAGTGAGGTAACCTTTCACCAAAATCAAACTGGAATCTGATCAAGCCTGTGGGCCCACTCACCAACTAATTAGAGACAGAAAGATCAAAAGAACTCGAAGATGCAATCAGGAAAATTCAGACAGTGGGAAACTCCATAGGTCCAATGATTCTATTTCTTCAAGAAATATATTGCAAAGAGAATTGGGGGTGGAGGGAGGGAAGGAGACAGAGAAAGGGGAAAAGAACATGTAGATTAAAATAAATATTAAAAAAAGAGCCAGGGGCCGGGCCTGTGGCTGAGTGGTTAAGTTCACATGCTCCGCTTTGGCAGCCCAAGGTTCACTGGTTCAGATCCTGGGCGTGGACCTACACACTGCTCATCAAGCCATGCTGAGGTGGTGTCCCACATAGAGCAACTAGAATGACTTGCCACTAGGATATGCAACTATGTACTGGGGCTTTGGGGAGAAAAAAAAAAAGGAAGATTGGCAACAGATGTTAGCTCAGGGCCAATCTTCCCCACCAAAAAAAACCACAAACAAACAAAAAACCAGGCAAAAACTAAACTACAGCATGTAGGAATGGATACAGAGACGATAAAACTACAAAGAAAAGCAAGAAAGTGATTACCATACAAATCAGAATGTGTTTACTGTTAGGGCTGAAACAGGGGTTACAATTAGCATGGGGTGCTTGGCAACATTCTATTTATTTTTTGACCAAAGTAGTGGTTTAAAGGATGTGTACTTTATGATATTTATTAGGTTATGAATTTGTTTCATGCAGTTTTGTGTATCTGTATTATATTTTACATTTAAAGGTGTAGTATAATAAGAAATACATTTAGGAGCCAGCCCTGATGGTCTAGTGGTTAAAGTTGGGCACTCTCACCACTTTGGTGGCTTAGGTTCAGTTCCAGGTCATGGAACCACATCACCCGTCTGTCAGTAGCCATGCTGTGGCAGCAGCTCACATAGAAGAACTAGAAGGACTTACACTAGGATATACGACCATGCACTGGGGCTTTGGGGAGGAAAAAAAAAGAGAGAGAGAGAAAGATTGGCAACACATGTTAGCTCAGGGAGAATCTTTCACTGGAACAAAAAAAAAAAGAAATATATCTGGTCTTTGACCCCAGCTCCTGGCACACAGCCCCTAAAACCCTTGGAATTTCTCTGCTGATAGCAGTATCTTTTGTGGTTCATAAGAACTTGTTTTGAGCACACCTGAGTTACACTAATGAGGTCACTTAGGGATGGGGCTCCTTGTTACCCTCAGGATGGGGCCATTCACTAGAAAGACCAAGTGATTAGAGTGTTGCCATTTTCAACCCCACCCAGTGATCTCTGGGATGGGGCAGTGGGGGCCTCTGCAGATTAAGCCATATAAAAACCCTTGAACAACAGCTTTGATTAGTTTCCAGGTTGGTGAATGCATCCACATGCTGGGAGGGTGCCCACCCTATTTCCAAGGGGGCAGAAGTTCCTGTGCTCTGGATCTTTCCATACCTCACTTGATGTACCTCTTCATCCGGCTGTTCTTCTGTGTCCTTTATAATATCCTTTATAACAAACTGATAAATGTAAGTAAACATTTCTCTGAATTCTGTGAGCGTCTCTAACAAACAGATGGAGCCTGAGATGGGGTGGTGAGAACCTCTGGTTTATAGCCAGTTGGTCAGAAGCACAGATAACAACCTGGACTTGTGTTTGGCATCTGAAGTGGGTGATTTTTGGCATCTTAACTTCTGGGATCTGATACTATCTAAGAACTGAGTTAAATTTGTTGGACACCATTCAGTGTCTGCTGAGAACTGAATTGCTTGTGTTGGAAAAAACACATCAGAGAAGGCTAAAAAAATTTACCCATTATCTTTCTGGACGCAAGGTTTGAACTAGTTAAATTAATGTTTCAAGGGTTGCTTGCAGGTACATGCATTTTAATGGAAACCTGTTGAAGGTTAGCTAGAATGCCAAATCGTTAAAATAGGTAACTCTAGGTATTTACGCTAAAAATGGTCTTTATTTTTGTTGTTGTCTTGGGTTTTTCTGTGTGAGGAAGAGTGACCCTGAGCTAACATCTGTGCCAATCTTCCTTTATTTTATGTGGGATGCTGCTACAGCGTGGCTTGATGAGCAGTGCCAGGGCCTTGCCGGGGATCTGAACTGGTGAACCTGGGGCTGCCAAAGCAGAGCATGCAAACTTACCCACTACACAACCACGCTGGCCCCAAAAATGGTGTTTATTTTTGCCTTGTAACTTTTCAGCAACAGAAAATTCTTCTAGGGCTGGCCTGGTGGTGTAGTGGATAAGTTCGGGCACTCCGCTTCAGTAGCCCAGGGTTTGCCGGTTCAGATCCTGGGCGTGGACCTACACACCACTCATCAAGCCATACTGAGGTGATGTCCCACAAAGAAGAACTAGAAGGATGTACAACTAGGATATACAACTGTGTACTGGGGCTTTGGGGAGAAAGGAAAAAAAAAGAGGAAGATTGGCAACAGATATTAGCTCAGGGCCAATTTTCTTCACCAAAAAAGCATAAAAAACCAAGAGGCAGATGATACAATTCTATAAAAGAAAAGAAAAGGAAAGAAAATAAAAGAGAATTCTTCTACACTAAAGACCATTAAGAGAGAAATGAGATCGTTTCTTGGCACCAGAGGATATCTGGTGGGGTATGGGAAGACAATATGAGAACTTCTATCCAGCTATCTGTCTGTCTATCTATTTTAAATCTTATCCTTTTCTATTTTTGTGTATAGTTTATTGTGTACATAATATATCAGTACTCTAGTGCTATATATAATTTATAAAGAAATAAATATCAGGCATGCATACTCAATTTTTTCTTATAGATGGGAAAGTATAAGCAGAATGGTTTAGAGGCCACTGGGCTACTCACTTGCATGGTTCAGGCGTGAACTAAAAGGCTGAAATGAAGAGCCACGGCAGGCCTTGACAGACTGGATGGAATGATGTTTTGGGAAGGCAAGTCCTTCCATGGCCTCAAGGTCATAAGCCCATAGGAAGAGAAATGAGTGATATCAGTAATGCCAAACACGAGCTCATATACAAATCATACATACGTGATAGTAATGTCTTATATTTTATCCTTACAACAACCCCACAAGATCTAAAGAACTAATTTTATAAAAGAGAAATGAGATCCAGACAGGTCAAATCAGTTAAAACATATCTAGGTGTCAAATCAATTCTTCTAGGGGCCAGCCCAGTGGTGCAGCTGTTAAGTGTGCACGTTCTGCTTCGGTGGCCCGGGGTTCGCTGGTTCGGCTCCCTGGTACGGACACGGCACCACTTGGCACGCCATGCTGTGGTAGGCATCCCACATATAAAGTAGAGGAAGATGGGCATGGATGTTAGCTCAGGGCCAGTCTTCCTCAGCAGAAAGAGGAGGATTGGCGGCAGTTAGCTCAGGGCTAATCTTCCTCAAAAAAACGAAACAAAACAAAACTAATTCTTCTAATTTGTGTCCTCGATTTTGGAGTGATAATGGTATTTTTTATTGCTTGTAATAGATTTATTCTCCTATTCAAGATTTGCAGACAATATAAAACATTTCCTGGGTTAAACAACAGATAACAATTAGCTTTGGGTTTCTAGAACGGATAATCAGATTGTAAATTAGTGGGAATTAACCATAATTTTGTAGGTACTCAAAAAGAGATTAAAAGTATACTTATCCAAAATAGATAAATCTTTGGTGGTGTTAAATTACTGCCCGGGATTAGTAACCTGACTTCTCAGTGTTCTAGATACCCAAGGGTAAGATTGTCTTACTTTCTGGTGACTAACCAGGTGCTGACTTACAATGTTGGCACACTGCAATTAGATTTAGGTAAACATAGTGTTAGTTCTACTCAATGGATGGAGAAAATAATGATGATAATATTTTCAGTGGCTCTTTCCTGAATTGCCAGCCTATGTTGAGAAGAGTGATTATATATATATATTTTTTAAAGATTTTATTTTTTCCTTTTTCTCCCCAAAGCCCCCCAGTACATAGTTGTGTATTCTTCGTTGTGGGTTCTTCTAGTTGTGGCATGTGGGACGCTGCCTCAGCGTGGTCTGACGAGCAGTGCCATGTCCGCGCCCAGGATTCGAACTGATGAAACACTGGGCCGCCTGCAGCGGAGCGCGCGAACTTAACCGCTCGGCCACGGGGCCAGCCCCAAGAGTGATCATATTTTGAGGAATGCTTGTGTAACAGCACGAGGGCTAACTGCTTTGTTTAGTTAGTTTACGGCTCTTCCTACATCATGATTTGCAAACATTTGTTAGAACTTAGAACACTAGGCCCACTTGACTCCATACCACTTGTGAATGGAGAGGATCTCAGAATCGAGTATGGATCAGCACCTATGAATCAAGATCAAAAGTTGCAAAAGGGTGCTGGCCCCGTGGCCGAGTGGTCAAGTTCGCGTGTTCCACTTCGGCAGCTCAAGGTTTCACTGGTCCAGATCCTGGGTGTGGACATGGCACCGCTCATCAGGCCATGCTGAGGCAGCGTCCCACATCCCACAACTAGAAGGACCTAAAACTAGAATGTACAACAATGTACTAGAGGATTTTGGAGAGAAGAAGAAGAAGAATTAAAAAAAAAAAAAAAGATTGGCAACAGGTTTTAGCTAAACTGCCAATCTTAAAAAAACCACAAAAATTTGCAAAAGGAATGAACCAAAAATCAATCAGTAGACCAGGCCTGGACACTGGGTACCAGTCACAATGCAATAAAGCTGAACCCATTGGGCTCCATGGGTTTACACTCTTTGCACTTTTTTCAGTCAATCACTGATCAATTAGCAGGGCCCAAGGGGCATGGGGGCAGGTTGGAAGGCTGCCCCCAGCTCTTGAAGGGCTTACATTTGGCTAAGAGAACAAGGCCAGAGACATAAATTACAAGCAAATTCAACGAGTCTAAGTAGACTGTGATAGTCTCAAAGGTATGAGGCTTCACAGCCACAGACTTCTCATTTTATTGGTCATGAAGCACCAAATACTTTGAAATTGAAAATACATCCCCTTTTTAAGGGAAGGCTCCATCTGATTGGAGCAAAGACTAACCAATTCCAAGTGTGACACAGTTATGATTCATTGTCAAGAGTGGATTACGCAGACCAGTAGTTTCTTTAGTCATGACATTTTAAGTACTCCAAGTAAACATTTTTAAAGTGGTTGCATAACAAACTGGTGGTGCTATATTTTTTTAAAAATTTTTTCCTAATATGAAGAGGTCAAAAGCAGAATTACAGAACAACTTGTTTGTGGGTGAGCTAAAATAATTTTGGCATCATGCTGTAAGAATGACTCCTACAGAGTCTGTAAATGGAATAGAAGGACTGATGAAGATGCCTTCCATGGTACGGAAGAATGAAAGATTTTTTCAGATGCTTTCTGGTCATTTTGATAAGAGGAAGCTATATTTCCTTATTATTGCTACTACTTGAACTTGCAACAAGAAACTCTTTTCTTTCTTGAGATACTTTATTTATAAATCTGCAGACTTCTACACCAGAACATCCCTATTCTGATAGTTACCCTTCTGGAACAATGAAAGGAGAGTCTCTAAGGAAGAAGAATGGATAATTAGGAACCCAAGAGTATTTTGTAAAGAAATCCAGACCATTCACTGTTCTCATGCTCTTTTCCTGCTGTGCAATCATTGCTATAGCTGGTCAGTTTGTGTATTTGCCCACTCCTGTCTCACCATCTTGGGATACAAGAGTTAAGAGTCATGTGATTATTTGTAATAGACATTTTCTCTCAACAGAAATAGGAAAAAAGTCATCAACAGTATCACAAAATTCCAGCATTCTGGGTCTTTGCCACTGTGACAATTCTTCAACACCTATCAAGTGACTGGCTGACTAGGAATTTTCTGGAATGTTGTATAAAGCAACTGTGTCTGTCTTTGAGGCCAGGGATTTGTGGACATGTTAGAATTTTACCATAAGCATATTTGACTTTCAGAAGCATATATGAAGGAAATGCTATCCATACACCCCCCCGCATCTATAGTCAACCTTTGATCCCATTATGCTCTCATAAGGCTTCCTGGACTTTGGCCTGATCCCTGGCTGGGTGAATACCTTCGTCAAGTTCAGTTTTACTGTAATACTTTTGGTTTTTATTCAAAGCCATTATGAAAAATAACCATATAAAGTTTCTTACAGAATTATTAATAATCAATTGTTTTCCATTCTGAGGTTTGATCTGAAACACCAGTGGAAAAAAATGCTCTCTGAATTCAGTGCTGGGAAAAGTTTTGCTTCCCTTGGCGAACTCTTAGCCCCTTTTGAAAATCGCAATTACCTAACTGGTTGGGGCACTTGGCTACCAGGAAGCTCGGAGGTTTAATTTGGTACTCAATGGTATGTTTACTTTTTACCTGTGTTTTTCCTTGGATCCTATTTTATACTTCTATGTATTTATTTTTTAAGTTTACTGGGCCTGCTTTTTAGAATTGTTCAAGTTCCTTGTTCAATAAAGTGGTGGGGTAAGTAAATATAAATGTCACAAATTAAAAAAAGGGATCAAGTTGGGGAATAAAATGACTCCATGACATTCCCATGGAATTACTCCCTCACTGCTCAAATCAATGTGCTGGAGTTTCCCCCTTGGGAATCAAGCCTGGAGCTCTTTTTTCATTTCTGATTGAATGTGATTTGGGGAAAATTAGCTGGAAGCTCTACCCCAGGGAGAGGTCACTGCTAATAAAATTCTGAAGAATTTGCAAACTCATCATTTTCACCATAATCGCAGCGTGTTAGTTAGAGTTTTATGTACTAAAGTCTTCCTGTTTAGATAAACAAGAGAAGAAATAGTTTGAAAGCATAGAGCATTTTGCTCCCCTCCATTATGCATGAGAAATTTGTTTATTTCATCTATAAGTGAAATTAGCAGGGAGAGAATCTTAGCCATTCCTGATGGTGAAACTTCCAAGGGGTGAAAAATTTTTAGATATTGGAATGGGTACTATTATTTATATGGCTCAAAATTTAAAAAGTACAAAATTATATCTAGTGAAAAGTTTCTCTTCAAACCTTGTCTGCCAGCTGTCCAGCTCCTTTCCCCAGAAGGAACCAATCTTATCAATTTCTGAGATCTCTTTTCAGAGATATTTTATGCGTATACAAACAAATATATGTATATATGTATACATACAAGTTTATATAATTTCCCCCTTTTTAATAGAAAGGGTAGCATACTATCAGATAATTGTTTTGTATTTAAAAAAAATTGTGCACACAATCTATCTTGGAGATCATAAAAGTATAAAGACCTTTCTCATTCTTTTCTTTCTTTCTTTCTTTCTTTTGAGGAAGATTAGCCCTGAGCTAACATCTGCTGCCAATTGTCCTCTTTTTGCTGAGGAAGACTGGCCCCGAGCTAACATCCATGCCCATCTTCCTCTGCTTTATACGTGGGACGCCTACCACAGCATGGCTTGACAAGCAGTGCCATGTCCACACCCGGGATCCGAACTGGCGAACCCCGGGCTGCCGAAGCAGAACGTGCAAACTTAACCACTGCGCCCCTGGGTCGGCCCCTCATTCCTTTTTTTAAGACTCCATGGGATGTCATTTTATGACTTTTTCATAATTTACTAGTCCTTTGTTAATGAACATTTATACTTTTTTCAATCTTTTGTTATTATACACTATGCTGAAATGGACAAACTTATATACACCTCTCTTTTCTCATGTATGTTGTAAGATAAATTCTTCTCTGTAGACTTACTGGCTCATTTATGCTTTTGTTTGGTATTGTGAATTGACCTCGATGGAAGCCATCCTGTTTTTTTTTCTTCTTTTAAGGAAGATTAGCCCTGAGCTAACAGCTGCTGCCAATCCTCCTCTTTTTGCTGAGGAAGACTGGCCCTGAGCTAACATCCATGCTCATCTTCCTCTACTTTATATGTGGGGTGCCTACCACAGCATGGCCTGATAAGCAGTGCCATGTCCGAACCTGGGATCCAAACCAGCAAATCCCAGGCCACT
Source organism: Equus przewalskii (assembly GCF_037783145.1). Taxonomy (NCBI): domain Eukaryota; kingdom Metazoa; phylum Chordata; class Mammalia; order Perissodactyla; family Equidae; genus Equus; species Equus przewalskii. The sequence goes on along the minus strand of NC_091858.1, from coordinate 19,800,610 downwards.
GAAGCGGAAAGTGGGAACTTAACCACTGCGCCACCGGATTGGCCTGATGGAGGTGATTCTAACTTGCATTGCCACCGCCTGTTTCTTCACACTTTTGCCAACACACAGTGGCTTTCAAACTTGCTAATCTTTGCCAATCTGAGTGAAAAGATGGTTTCTTAATGCAGTTTTAACTTGCTTTTTTCTAATGGAGAAGAAAAATATGCTAGCTTATTTTTAGGACGAAGGGCCACAAAGTTATGTGGAGTTGTTACTGACCCTTAAATTGTTCCTGGAGTCTGCAGCAGGTTGACATTAGAGTTCAGAGATCAAGAACATGGCAACGTGCCCAGAACTGAGACGGAAAGAAAAGTCAGCAGGTCCCATTTCAAACATATTTGCCTTGACAGAGTCCCTGTTGATGTCCCTAGAAGGTAGGTTCTGTTTTCATGTGGATGCAATCGGAAGCTAAGTTTCAAATTCCCCAATGGCCACAAAAGTAGCTTCTAATTACTTAGGAGAAGGTGTGCATCTTTTCCCTTCCAATCCATCCCATAGAAAAATGAAGTAAAACAGGTTCTGTATTTATAGATATAACTAAGCCACACAATAGAATTTGGGTTGGACCGAATCATCTGGGTCACATGAGGGTTGTAAAGATCAAATGATACGTTTGAGGCTAAAAGTGTTCGGCTTAGGGAGAAGGCCTGTCGCTAATTAGCATAACTGCCTCATGCCTTGCAGGAACGACCTGAAGGGTTTGTTTCTGTTTTTTGTTTTTGGTGCTTTCCCAGAAGGGAGAATCACTCAATCCTATTTAATGCTGTATCTCTTTAAAAAAAAAATCATAGGCCTTTTCCTAAACTCATTGATGTCTTTACAACAGGGACTTCAAAAGCCAGTGAGACTTGTTATCACGTGATGGAATAAAAAGAGAGGATTAGAAATTAGGCCTGCTGGATTTGCATTTGCCCCTCACTAGCTGTGTGACTTTAAGAAAGTCACTGGACCTTTCTGAGCTTCATTTCCTCATCTGAAAAATGGAGATAATCATCTGACCTATATACCCCTGGGTCTTGAGGCAATAATCGAACGTTGTACAGGTGAAAGGGTTTTAACTGTAAATGGCGATACATCTGTTAGTTGAGCTAATATGATGATATAGAAAACTTTGTCAGATACAGTATCCTCAGATTAATTCTCAGAAAAAGCTTACTTCTCTTAAAAAGCTCGTAGCAAATCCAAACCAGGTAATTAAATTTTTAAAAACAATTTTGGACTCAGGTTGTCTGACACTTAATGGTTCAGTAACGTTACACCTCTCATAGGTGGAATAACATCTTTGGAAAAGCTTTGTATTAAAAATATGCTTATAGAAGAAAATATTTTATGGGCCTAATAGCTATGGATGCAATTTGCTTAGTTTAGCAAAGAGAATGGACTTAATTTGTGTTAGAGAAAAGGGGGCAGACCTCGTTTTCTCTCTCTTCCTACTTTTTCTTCGAAGATGGAACAGCTGGAGCTCATTTCTTTAACCTTTAATAGGTGTTTGGTAGTAAACGTCCCAGAAGGAGGAAGATAATGCAGACCGGCAGTCGGACACTCTGAAGTGACAATCACTGCTGCTTCTTTGTAAACCTCCGCCCTGATCCTTCTGCCACCTTCCCACTCCCGGCCCGCCCTCGCCGCAGTGCCCCACTGCTAGCGGGAAGTCAGAGAGAGCCCACGGGCCACACAGGTGGCAAGAGGGGAGGAGGCGGCAGATCCTCTCGGCAGCCCGGCCCGGCTTGGGGCCCCAGCCCTGGGCGCCGCAGAGCTCGGGTCACCTGCATTCTGGGCCGCGTGCTCAGCCAGGTGCGCAGGCAGCAGCCCGGGGCGCCACGTTGCACGTGGCAACAGGTGCCGCGCGATGCTGGGCAGCCGCGGGCGTGGGGCGCGCCGGCACTTAGCCCGGGAGCGCGCGTGACCTCGGGATCGGGCCCCGGGAGCGCGAGAGGAGGGAGCGAGCGGGCAGCCCAGCCCAGCCCGCCCACCTGCCGAGCGGAGCCGGGCGGAGCGCGCGGGAGCCTCGGGGGCCGGCGTCCCGAGGTACGGCCCGGCGCGTCGGTCAAGTTTCTCGGGGTGCAGCGCCCTGCGACGCCGCCTGGCCTTTGTCTCCCACGGTGACGGGGGGACAGAGGCGGCCGCGCTCTGCTATTTACAAGTTTCCCGAACTCCCCGCCCTGGCTCCACCCCCGGCGGCCCGGGAGGCGGGGAGGCTGGGCTCCCGGACTCGGGGTTCCCGCCTGGCACAGCAGCCGCCGCCGGCGTGTGGGCGGGGGTGGGACGAGTGCCCAGGTGCAGGCGCTCCCCCGCGGGCACGGGTTGCACCGCGGCCTCCCGGGTGGGCCTGGCGCGCCGCCGCCGGGGGTCCCCAGGGCGCGCCGCCCTGCGTCTCGGCGCCCCGGAGGGCTGGGCTGGCCCGGTGGCGCTGCGGGTAAGTGCGGAGTGGAGTCGATTCCCGCTGCTCAGCTCGTCCGCGGAGGGGGGAGAAAGAACACGGTGAACGCGACCGTCCTGGGGGGACGGGACTGGCTTTAGGGAGGGGCGGGTATTCTAGGGGCTCGGGTGCCCAGGTTGGGGGAGAAGTGGGGAGGCAGTCCCAGAGGAGCGGAGCCTGCGGGGAGCAGGTCTCACGTGGGGTCGGCGCAGCTCGTGCGACAGGGACGGATGCGGATCGCGTAGCTGTCACCTTGAAAGTGACCGAGAGGGTTGCAGTGGACTCAGTTACGCGGACTGGCAAGCATGTCCACTCATCCGGAAGCCGCCCACCAGACACTTGACCCGCCAGGGCCCTGAAGTCCCAGCCTTCTCGCCGGGGCGTTCTCTTGGGCCCATTCTCGGCAGAAGGACTCAGGGCTGAAAATGTGGCATTAATGGGGTTGCTGCAATTCCCAAGGCCCTCTCGTCCCGTGCCTTATTACTTCCTGCGGTTCGCTGGTGCTTTGCTAGCTCTCGAGAAAAATCCACCCCTAACTAAGGTCACCTGATTGACTGTTCTATCGTAATTAGTGGACTTAAGTGTTTACTTACCTTAAATCTTTTGTCCTCCTGTTTTCAAGACGTGCTCTTTTCTAGTTATTTGTTCATTTTGACTTGGAGTAATTTATTTTGGAGTGAGAATGGAGAGATTAATTCTTCATTTAGCTTGCGTAAAGTTCCACATACTCTATTACCTACTATTTATTTTAAGTAGTTGGTGGCTAAAAAAAGGAAATCCAGTGTGTTTTGCTTTGTTTGTTTGAATAAAATCAAAGTGTTAGGCAAAACAGGGTGGATGAAAGCCTTCATGTTTAGCCAAGTGACAGGAATTCAGTGATCGTCACACTAAACGCTTAGCCGTGGGCGTGGAGGGTGGGTGTGGAGGTCTTAGGAGTGGAGGCAGGGAGAAAGGGGAATAAAAAGAAGAAATGAGAGTCCGTGCTTCCTAGGAACCTATGACCTGCTTATGGAGTTTAGATACACCCAGATAACAGTGTTTGGTTAACCCTAAGAGGAATGGCATAGTTGGAATTGCAATTCTGTAGACATACTGCTTTTTCAGGGATAATTAGGGCAAGAAATGATGGGCTATTTAAATTGAAGCAATGATACCCTGTTTTATAGTGCTTTACAATGTATAAAGTGCTTTTATCGATTTTTTTCCTTAAGTACAATATTCCATAAGGAAAGTTATACAGAGAAATGATTTAGAAATGATTTATTTATCCTTAAAAAAACACAAAAACTTAGGAGTAGAATTTAGTTTAGAATAATATTTGACTCCCACCAACTTTTCCACCTATTTTTAAAATCAGCATGATGTGGAACAAACAGTGCTTGTAGATCAGCACCTTTTAATTGTATATCAGTAATTCAAGGTTATGGTTTTGGAGTATTTCATAGGATTATAAAGTTCTAGCTAGATTTCTTTTGGTATTTCTTGGAAACGAAACTTTAGTTGTTAGACTTAAGCATTTAAAAAGCATGTCACTTGATAGCCCTGTTCTGTTGGCCTTGTTTGTTACCACTTCAAAAGTAATGCATGCTTGCTATATAAAAATTGTTAGACTCAGAAAAAGTATGAGTTAATCTCACCATCCAAAGATAATCATGAGTATTTTCTTTATACTTGTTAATATATGACATTAATAGACTTTTTAGTTATGTAGTTTATACAAATATACTGTTGCATGCTGATTTTTTTTCTGCTTAACATATGAGAAAGTTCCCATGTCATTATAGTTCTTCAAGAATCTTACTTTAGTGGCTACATAATATTACATTATATAGCTGTAACAATTTTAACTATTTTCTTATAGTTGAACTTTTATTTTGAATGGCTATTATTACTATATACTTATGCAACAAATATCCTTTATAAAACCTTATCTACAGGGCATATTTCCTTAGGTTAGAGTCCTTGCAATAAAATTGATGGTTCTAAGATCTCTCCTGTTTTTTTTTCCCTCCCGAAAGCCTCAGTGCATGGTTATATATTCTAGTTGTAAGTCCTTCTAGTTCTTCTATGTGAGCTGCTGCCACAGCATGGCTACTGAAACACGGGTGGGGTGGTTCCACTACTGGAAAATGAACCCCAGGCCACTGAACCGTGGTAGCCATGAACTTTAATCCCTAGGCCATCAAGGCTGGGTCTAAGATCTTTTGATACAGATGGACCATTTGCTTTCCAAAAAATGTTTTACCAAAGTATGCTGCCATCAGCACTCAGAGTACCTGTGTTAACTATGTTCTTGTTAATATGGGGAATCATCCTTAAAAGCAAAAATGATTCTTGCCAGCCTTATAGGTGAACAGTGCTATCTCATTATATAAATTTCCACTTCTTTGATTACAGATGATGTTGAACACCAAAAAAATCTAGTTATTTTCCATTTTGATGCCCTTTTAATTGAATATTGTGCCCAGTTTTTCTCTCAGGATGTTTTTTTCTATTAATTCATAAGAGTCTTTTATGGATTGATAGTAAACCTTTGCCCTTCGTATTGGAGATATTTTTTCACATTTTGTCTTTGCCTTGTAGAGACAAACACTTAGCATATTTATAGTGGTTTTGACATAAAGTTCTCTAATGTAGTCAAATCTGTTGACTTTCTCAAACAAAATTTTTAACACTTATAAATCATAGCTTAAGAAGTACATGTGACAATGGCAGAAGATGACTTTTAAAAGAATTTCTCCCCAAATTCTGAATCAAATTATTTTCAAATCCATTCTAAGAACCTTGTGCAGTAGAGACTGTTGCCGCACAGATTGTAGTGTTGGTGAGACATAGTTGTGGGTGGTGTAGACCATTAAGAACAACATTCTTTGAAATCAGAGCGGAAAGTTGTAAATCTTGGGGAGTGAACGTCTTTTAGGTCTGTTCTGTGACTATGTAAATTTTCATTCACTGATTTTCAGTCGTTCATTTGTAGTATTATTTTGGCAGAATTCTTTTTATATTCATTATGGTAGTTTCATACTGAATTCTTGATATGAGTCTTACCTTGATGTCTAGTCAGATGTATATGTAGTTTCAAATTTTTCCCAAATTAGTTTCCAGCGCTACTCATAGATTAAACTATTTATTTGAAGAGGGGGAAAAAGCCTTCCTGATTTCTCAAACTTGAGTTATCTTTCCATACTATGGAAGCTTTAATATGCCCTAAGGATTTTTTCTTTTCTTTTGTTTTTTTGCTGAGGAAGATTAGCCCTGAGCTAACATCTGCTGCCAGTCCTCCTCTTTTTGCTCTTTTTTTTTTTTTTTTTTTTTTGTATGTGAGCCACCACCACAGCATGGCCACTGAGAGATGAGTGGAGTAAGTCTGTCTCTGGGCACTGAACCCTGGCTGCTGAAGCGGAGCATACCGAACTTAACCCCTAGGCCACCAGGGCTGGCCAAGCCCCTGAGAACTTTTAAAGGCCTCACTGAGAGTGCTCTCCATCAGAGCCTGAGTCGATTTTTTTTTTTTTTAAACTCTCTGTGTTTTAGACCTAAGAATACGTCACAGGACCATATATGAGCCATGAGGATGAGGTTGGTGTGTGGTATGTATGTTTGGGGGTACTCAGAAACAGGTCCAGACTTTCTTTTGAGTCTGGTGGGCCTATGAGGAGGTGACCACTCCTGCTTAACTGGTGGGTCCTTGGGCACTGGTGGTTGGTGGCCTCCATCGGAGGTAAAACAGAGTGACTGAGGATGAGTGAGGCCCCTCCCTTTGTTTTTTTTTTTTAAAAAAGGGATTGGATGTATGATACCTTAGCCAGGCTGAAATTCAGTTCAGAAAAGCCTGCTTTGACAGGGTTCTCCACACTTGGCTTAAGACAGTCGAGGATAGCCAGGAACTGAGTTTGACTGACAACTACTTCTAAAGTGTATTTCTAAGCCAAGTTTTATAACAGAATTCCCTAATAATAGTTATTTTTTTTTAAAAAAAATTACCTCAATATTCTTCAATATCAGGAGTTATTACTCTTGCATATGGGCATCCATGATATTAATGCATAACTTTTGTTCATTTGGCTCAAGATGAAAAAGACCTTTCCATTTTGAAGATGACAGGTTTGGGGGCTCATCTTTACTATGTAGATCTACCTATACAATAAAACTTCGTTTTCGTACACTGTAAGCTAATTTGCAATTTGCGATTGCCCCGATGTCTAATTTTTACACAATCAAGAAAGGGTTTGTTCCACAAGTTTTAGCCTGTAAACAAGGTTGAACCTAGCGGTGTCTGTCTTAAGTAAATAGCTTTTAAGCACTTCAGAAGTAGATATTTTCATATAAATCTTTGCTTCCAAAATAGCCTTATTTGTTCATTAAAGCTAGTTGGTTTTCCTTAGCATTCAGTTTAAGCCCCATATTGAAGAGAGATAAAAGAGTATTTATTTGAAGATAAACTGTATTTAAGTTTTGCTAATAGGCCCATATCTAAATTAATGAATGTTCTTGTGTATACATTACTTACATGAGTAAAAGTAAAATCACACATCCTACCTTTTTCTAACCCAGAAGTTTTCATTTTGCAGTTGTAAAACTAAGATAGTTTTGAAGTCACTTAAAGTTTCTCTTGAGGAAACCTGTTTACTTTTTTAGTAGAGTTGAATAGATCATTTTTCAGCATTGGAGGAAGATTAATTGCAGGTCGTAAGTTTCTTAACCTAGCTGGAGAGGGCAAGGCGGTCGCAAGGAAGTTACTTCCAGGTCATGTAATTTTGCCTGAAATTGTCCTGATTCCATGTTTCTGGAAGAGTTGTGTTGAGCAGACGGGCAGGCCTGGCCAGCCTCCCACTGTGTGCACACAGCAAAAGGAAGAGCAGAGACTGGGAGGTAAACAGACTGAGAACACGTCAGTCTTCTAGGTAAGCTGCCAGGGGAAGAGGATTTTAAAGTCATTAAATTAGCTTATCGTCGTTCTTTTAAATACTTTAAATATTTGTACTTTGTCAGTGTATACTGAAGCTCAGTTCAAAGAAGAGAAAATTAGCGTTCGAGGGCCGATCAGCCATAATTGCCCTGATCTTCTACAGTTAACTAAAACTTTTCAGGACATTTTGTGTCCAGAATTGGCATTGAGAAATGAATCCATCTGGGAGAGGGTCACACTTCTCACAAGAGTAGGAAGGACAGGTGTGAAAATATATTCTTGTGTAAATAAACATATAGCTCAAATAACGTCTGGGGCAGTGTTCAGTAAGTCTTGATGTTGGCTTGTTAGCTTATCTTCTATATTTTTTCTACAATGGAAATTTGGTAATATTTAACTTAGGCATTGTTTATGTATATACCAATTCTGAAGGAAAAGTCAATATTTCTTCACCTTATTTCAGATAAGCAGTTCGTAGGATGTGATTAGCAGCGTTCAGTGACAAATGAGAAACTCTCTTTTGTGTTTATCTCGTGCATTGTTTTGATGATTGTTAATTAATGATATCGAGTTGAAATTGCATGTCCTTTTAAAACATGGCGCACTTGGCTAGCTTCATGGAGCAAAATTAGAAGCCAGTTTAGATATAAGCAGTCTAAGAGATGACATTCAAACATGGACTCACCCCCTTCCCCTAACCTCTCTCAGTTGTTTTTACCAGAATAATTATGAATTAAATCAGCTTGTGCTATAGAAAGTCTTTTTTTTCTTTTTTGATGAGGAAGATTGGCCCATAGCTAACATCTGTGCCAATCTTCCTCTATTTTGTATATGGGATGCCACCACAGTGAGCCTTGAGGATGGTGTGTAGGTCCGCACTTGGGATCCGAACCTGTGAACCCCGGGCTGCCAAAGTGGAGCTCGTGAACTTAACCACTACACCACTGGGCCAGCCCCTCAAAAGTCTATTTTTTTATTATGCAGTTACATGCTGCACCATAGTCATCTCATTCTTAGGCAAATTACAGAACTGAACCGTATTTGCACGTTCCTGCTGACCTAACCCAATAGACTGCAGTTGACGTGAGGATTTAAGTTCTGCTTGCTGGTGAGAGAGTCAGAGAGATGGGAGAAACGAGAAGTCGGTTACAAAGGGTAAATGTTTCCATTTACCAAGAAAAATGCACTTGTTTTATTAGACCCTAAATCCACACCCTCTATATAGAACCAAGTCATGTATACATAGTGTATTGTTAGGACTATGTTTTCATGTTAAATGGTGAATAAAAGGCATGAGTAGAAATCCTTGCTGTCAGAATCTTAAGTTTGATTTTCATCAGCCTTGAACCATGTCTTGAGCACTTTCTGTGGCCAACACTGCCAGGTGGAAGGTGCCATCGGGAAAAGATTTGGCCCCTGTTCTCAGAGGAGTCGGTCAGGGAAGCCTCGCCTGTTGGGAGAAGCTCAGTTTTGGACCTGTTAGTAGGTGTTCTGGTTGCTGGAAATTTTCTCCCAGTTTGTTAGGGTTGTGCCGTACGTTGGGACTTCTGCCTGCTACGTTGACCACATTTTGATAAACCTAAGGCTGTTTTGACATTTTTCGGTGATGTAAAGACTCTTGCTCCTTAATCACAATTACTCTTTTTCCTTGTCCCCCAAAAAAGTTGAGAAGCAAGATACGTAGCACGACAGTCTGTGGTCTCCTTTTCTTTCTCTGGACCATCTTTTTAGTGAGCTTTTCCAGTGTCTTTTTGTCACATGTCGTAAGCTCCTTGAGGATCGCGTCTAAACCTTGTGATGCTGGGTACCTTTGCACTTTTATAATTCTTTGTACCGGACGTGACCTGGAAGAAATCCTCTAAAGCTCTGATGGCTTAGGGGTTTGAAATTCTTTCTTCAGTTAGTCACAGCTGCTAGAAGGTCTTTTAAGCCGGAGATGTTAGCTTCCTTACTGCTTTTCTGGACTTTCCTCCTGTCTCCTCGTGCTCTCCCACCTCATCCACGGTGATACACCCAGCAAGCAGGGGGACTGGGGCGGCCCAGTCTGTGGCCTTGGGTCCCCGACGGGTGGTGCCCTTAGGAGTTAGGGTGACTTAGGGCTGGAAGGCATCAGGTTCCTATTCCTTCTGGGTTATAATTCTGTTTTATTAAGAAGTGCCATTCTGAGGACATCTGGCCTACGTATGTGCAAGTACTTGTACCGAATTCATTCCACTTGTGGTGATTTATTATATTCTCCGTTTGTGCAGACAGTCACAAGTTGACAATTTCTCCTGAATTGAGACTTGGGCTGTTTTTTGCTTAGAGAAATATGTATTTACATTTTCAGGAGGAATTCGGATGACTTCAGTCTGCGATTGTTCTTTCTCGTATTACATTTAATAAGATTTGTGTTTCAGAGTAGCTTTGCGTTTCTCTAAAAGTTTTTCAGGGTTCACTAGAATTCCTGGTGATTGAATTTGATTTAATCCTCGAGTATTGAATTTTTTGTTTAATGCTTAAGAATTTGATGTTGCTTTATGGAGATATTGACAACTGTGCAGAAGGATTTACTAATTCGTTTCAATTCCAATTTAAGAAGAGTGGGCCTAGTCAATGAAAAGGGAATAGAGATAGGAAAAATCCTGCATTTCTCTTTTTATGGAAAACTTTAAATGATTTCATATTGCAGATATGACTGTTATGTTAGAAAATGTTGGTTAAATGTTATGCTGAACACTTAAAATTTATAACTTTATAGATACGTAATCAAATGAAAATTATTTTCTATTTGTATAAGTAGAAGCCCCCAGGGCAGGGTATGGCTTTTTTTCCTCTCCTTCCTCCTATTTTTATTAAAATTGAAATAATAGGGGCTGGCCCCATGGCTGAGTGGTTAAGTTTGCGTGCTGCACTTCAGCAGCCCAGGGTTTGCCGGTTCAGATCCTGGGCCTACACACCGCTCATCAAGCCATGCTGTGGCAGCATCCCACATAGAAGAAGAACTAGAAGGACTTACAACTGGAATATATGACTAGGTACTGGGGCTTTGGGGAGGAAAAAAAAAAAAGCAGGTGGAAGATCGGCCAATCTTCCTCACCAAAAACAAACAAAAAAAGGTATACCTTAAAAAAAAATTAGAATAATAATTAGAAATAGTTCAACAATTAGTTAGATTTTGCTCATTCTCACCCTGATGTCCACTGTGAAACCTTGGAGACATACTTTGTTAAAGAATTGGAAAAAGATGTTACTGGTGTCCAGAACATTTGGTACAGGAATGTGATGGCATGTGCACAGACTCTGACATTAGACAAGTTGGTTCGCTGTGTGAGATCTATGTTAGCCACGTGGCTTCGGGTAAGTTACTTCACTGCCTTTGCACCGCAGTCCCCTCATCAGGACAGTGGGGATAGTTCCTGTGTTCTGGGGTTATTCTTGCACAGTGTCAGGAATGTAGAAGATGGTGAGTAAATGCTAATAACCGTAATTGTTTCTTATTTTAAACTTCTTCTGATTCATGCATAGGAAGTGTCATTTAATTCCCTCAACTCACCTTTGGTGGGGGTGTTGCTTGGATGCGCTGGTGCTCTGGTTGTGAATTAAATTCGCGGCACAGGAGCTTGGTTCCCTTTTCCTCGAAAAGAATTGGTTTGTACCAGTAGCAGTTGACACTGACTATTCTCCGACTCCAGTGTTGTCACTTCTTGGTTTGCTTTAGAGTTTGAGCTTAGTGAGTTGCTGATATTTTGTTATAATTGAGCTGTGTTTTTAAAAATCAAAGTCGATACTTTCATCTTGGCTGAAGTCTGTAAATTATGTTGCCAGTGTGCTATCAGCACATTCTAACAGTACTTAGAGGTGAGTCATCACTTTGAACCAATAAAGCTCTTGAAGATTTTAAAGGACTGCTATTCTCTATTTTAATTTTTAACCTGTAACTTAGCCCAAGGACATTCATATTTAAGAGTTTCGGTTGTAAAATGTTACCATTCCTATATTTAAATACTAGGCAGTTCTGAATTTTCATCTTTCAAACTAAGTGAAATAATAGTAACTCCGTATGTTTTGGGGAAGTGCTTTAAAATACGACATTAAGGACATTTTCACTCAGTTATCACATCCACCCTGTGAGGTGGCCGTGGTGCGTTGTGGGAACTCTGTTTTTATACAGAGGAAATTGAGGATGGCAACTATTTGGATAAATGTTTTGTGTTCTGTTGAGTAAATTATGGAACCAGGACTAGGACCCAGGTCTTCCCTCTGGTCCATTCCCCACTCCCAGTGTGATCCTGTTACTTGACTACTTTTAACGCCCTTATAAGAAGTAATCAATTTTTCTTGCCAGGATTTTCTTCACATTGGTGCTGAAATGGGATCAAAGGCATGCAGTAGTTTGAATATGTAAAATTTCACATGATATAGCTTAGAATTATGATTTGTTTTGCCATTTTCTAACAGCAGAACATAAAACAGAATGTTAAATCTTGTAAGCCATTAAGATTAATAGCACAAATGGAAAATTGACAGTTGCAGATCATTACAATGTTATGTTACATTTCTATAAGATTGTATAATTTTCACATGGATTTTTCAAAAAGAACCAAATGAAATTCAGATCATCTGAATTATTTCATAGCACAAGAATACATCGTAAAACATACCCATTTTACAGATAGCAATCCACGGTGATATATGTTGAATAGGAACTAAAATTTGTTTTTCTGAAACATTTTTTTCTATAGGAATTTTGAATCTTATTTCTTTATTTTAAGCTACATGGCGCCAGATAATTCTTGGGCAGATGGAGCCAATCCCAGGTAGAAATTTAACTAGGTGGTAAGGCCTGCTGTCAATCAGAACTGGGAAGAGAATGTCCCATAAAACCACAGTTACACCCTGGGTATCAGCCATGATTTTTAGCCATAAAAGTCAACAGTTTCTTCCCAAAGTGACTTCTAAGGAATGTAGTGTTGGAACTTGAAAAGTAGGCTCCTTTAGGGAGATTGGCCCTTCCTTTGGGCCGCTCCTTTGAGTTAGATGTGTACATACGTTGACCGATCTTCTATTAAGGAACTCTTATTTGCTAGTGGAAAGCCTGACATAGGTAATCATTTTCAAGGAAGGAGTACAGGAAGTTGATGTTTAATGAAGGTTGGGAGCTGCAATATGGCGTGCCAACTTGCGTAAGTACACACACACAAAATGACATTTTTCAATTGGTCTTGGCATGATTCAAGTGGAAAATTATTTCCTTTTAGCCAAGTGGACTTTGAAGAGATATGGAACTGTCTGAAAGAGTCTAAACACAGAGCTGTTCATGGTCATTTAACACTTTTGGGAAAAGATTCTATTTTTGCTTTAATCTCTACCTTATGCACCCACTGTACTCCCATTTGCCTCAAACAACCTGTATTACCTTTTGGGTAATTTCTTTAACTAGCTGTATATAATTTAGAAATGAGAAGAATGCAGAATCTTTATATAAAATAATTTCTTTAGCCCAACTGTGCACTCCTTGACAATGGCCGTTGGTAGGCTGTGTGTAAATGGTTTGGTTTTAGTTCTTTACTTTCTCCCCTGTAGGGACTGTCCTTTCTGTATTGGCTCAGTACTATCCTGGAACTTAGAGTCTTATTGCTTTGACTCGCATACTTTTTACTGATTTTCCATGAAAAAGCTTACTTTTTAATGGTATTTTGAAAATTATCTATAATATGATGAAATATCTACAAGAGCAAGAATTTTGTTCACCTATCAGGAATATTTAGAATAGTGCTTTATATTTAGTTGCTCCAAAAAATGTTGAAGGAATGCTGACTTAGACTGAGAGAGAATGTCTCAGATGCTCTGAGGTCTTTTGGTGGGGACTGTAGGCTCCTGGTATGTGGCCTTGACCTGCTTTACAAGGTAGTTGTTTAGGTCTGTGGCTATAGTGCCCTAGAGCATCATGGCCAGTGATCTACTTCTCTAGGAGGCTCTAGGTGAATATATTCAGGAGCTAACAATAAAACTTAAAATTCTGCATGAGTATGGCATGTTGGATGTCCATGAGATCAGACAAAAATGGTAGCTGGTAGGTGTAGTCAACATTGAAGATTTTCAGTTGGGTAGGAAGGATTAGTTGGAAAGTAGATTACAGAACAAGGACCAGGGAAAACATTTTTAGGGTCCAACATGAAGTAATCAGTGTGTTCTAGAATACATTCTACTGCTTACTGGCCACGTGATCTATGGGGCAAAAGTTTTTTTAATTGAGATACAATTAAATACCATGAAATGCACCTAGCCTAAGTGTACGATTATGAGTTTTGACACATATACATCTGTGTCATCAACATACCAATCAAGATAGGGAACATGTCCATCACCCCAGGAAGATCCCAGGACTGTATGAACAAGTTGCTAAACTTTGGTCATCAGTAAAGTGAGGATAACAATAAAGCTTGTTTCACAAGGTTGTTGAGATTCCAACAGTAGCAACTAACAATGGTGTGAGTTAGAAAGTTTCCAAAAATTTAATGTAACTCTTAAAAACAATCCTATGAAATGTATTGTTGTTACATCAGTTTTCACAGATGAGGGAAATGAGGCCAAGATTATTTTTGGCTTGCCCAAGGCAGGTAACTCAGTTACTGAGTAAATGTGGGAGCTCTCCATGAGTAACACATGCCCTTCATGTCTAGTAGCTATGAGGCTGTAGCTGTATAGGGTTACCAGACGTTGATTTTATTACTGTGGGAAGGAGGGTGGAAAGAGATCAAGATTACACATTTGAACTGGGTTTAATGTCCACTGCAATTTATTAACTCTGTTTCTTGGGCAAAGTACTGCACTTCTGGAAACATTAGGTTTAACATCTCTAAAAGGGGAGGACGGATAGGTGGAAGGTGACTGTCATGGGATCTGTCTGTCCCATGGGGCCAGCAACTGGGAGGACGACTGTGAGAACTTTGTGGGTTTTGAAGTGCTGTGTGCTGACGTCATTATCTTTGTCCTTGGAAGGGGTAGCTGCCTGCTCCCCCATCCTGGCCTCATACACTTTGCTGAGTGTGGGTGGACAAGTAGGAATTGACAATGTGTGGGAGAGAGGCGGTCCCCACTTGTCAGTTCCTTGATGCACTGAACACTGTGTTTACACAGCTTTTTCTCTCACAAGTGTTTTTGACGTGCAAAAGCCTCAGATGGTTTTCTAGCTAGCAGGTCAGCCTCACTCCACAATACTTGTCAACCTTATTAGGAAAGAGTCTTTTAAAAAAAAAGTTCTATTTTGATTTTCTTTCTGAAAAGTATACCCTTGATAGGAAACAGTCTGAGCTGTTTTGAGGTGGGCGAGTTCCTAAGTAATCCCAAACCTGTGGTGACGTGTTTTGACCTAAATTGAATTATCTTGGGCATGCTTCCTGCATTCCTGAAGATGCGCCATTCCTGCCATGGGTTTAAGTGCCAGTTTTTAAAGGTACTGCCTAACTTTAGGGTTTAAATTTGATCAATTCAAATGTCCTATGCAGTGTTCTTCTCTCCTCTCAAGGATTGTTTTCCTCCCTCCCCAGTACGCCCACTTCTGGGATGGCCCCTGGCTTGGAAGAGCTCTGCGGCATCATAACATCATGGCAGTGGGTGAGGGTTGTCTGGTCCAGGTGTTGCCTTCCAGACTTCTTGGCCTCCGCCAAGGCAGCTCTTAATGGTTGGTCGTTAGATGCCTCTGTCCATGTGTGTGCTGGTCTTGGTGGTCTCTGTTGTGGCTTCCAGCAGAGGGGTCGGTATACACCTTCCCTTCCTGGATCTGTCCCAGGCCTTTCCGAACCCATTGGCCCTCTCGACACTTCCTTTTGCATGTGTCTTTCTCTCTGGTCCACCTCTTGATCTTCCTGGAGAGTGAGAAGCTGCCCTCTGTGTCTTGTCTGTTATCCTCCCTACTCTTCCTTGCTGCCTTTTTCACCCAGCTCAGAGCTTCCAGATGGGGATCTCTGACTCAGGAGTTCTTGGTGACAGACTGTTGACCATGATACAGCAAAATGGACAAAAAAAATACAATGTGCCAAGATTTTCATCAGGCTAAATTTATATAATCTAAACTAAAAGAATGTTTTTTACTCTGCAACTACACACTCTCTTCATTTTTGTGTTAAAATGTCCTCTTATGATATGTTGGTAGACTAAGGTTATTTTGTCTGATGTTTCCTTAGTGGCAAAATGAAGAGCGGGCTTCCTCATGTTGTCTCTCCAGACTTTTGGAGGGGAAATTTCACTGGTCCATAAAGTCTGAAAGGCTGAGAAGTCCTCACCTACCTGTTCCCTATCCTCAGCTCAAGCTTCATCTTCTTCAGGGAGCTACATGCAACCATTCCCTCGGTCTGTCTATAGCCATGGAGCCCATCCTCTGAGTTCTCTTATGCTCTGGTCACTTCGGCTTTGCAGTTTTTCTAATTATTGACTGGTACTTTCTTGTCTTCTCAACTGAACTATAGGCTCTTTGAAGGCTCCTTGAAGACAGGGACTGTCTTGTTCACCATTGTGTCCCTAGCGGAGCAGCTGGCACATGGTAGGCGATTAATGAATGTTTGTTGAATGAATGCAAGCTCTTGTAGTAAAAGGTCACTTTATAGTAGGGGTAAGGAAACTGGCCGGGTGATGCATGAAGTAACTGACCGTCACTTAGCTTCTGTGGGACCAGTGCTGTTGTATGGGTCCCTCTTTTTGTAGCTAATTGGAGGCTCTGAATATAAGAAAAATTACATAAGGATTATTTCCTTCTTGAAAGTCTCTAATATTAAGAGATTAATAATAAGGAAATTGATAAGATTTGGGTTGCTAACTAAAATGTCTTGTTTATGTAATAGCGGGGAATAGAATTTTTCTCAACTGTAAATGTGGATTAAGTTAAACCACATTGCCATCTTGCTTAGAATAGCTACACTAGGAAGTTAGTATCTAGGAAGAGAGATGTTATTTTATTTAACTTCTGATTAAAATACTTTGTACAGAGGTTGAAATCATTTGGAGAAAGGTGTGAGTGGATACTGGAATTATTCATTTAAAAAAATTGGACTATTGAATTCCTCAATAATTAATTGGGTAAGCATGAGCAGAACATTTCTCTCCCATTTTTAAGTAAAAATCTTCATTGCATCCATCTCTGCTTTTAAACTTGGAGCCAGCCTGTCATGCCATCAGGGCCCGTGGATCCGTGAGAATGGGAGCAGTGGTCCTGGCCTCGGGCAGTTTGAAATTTGTTGGCCATAACTGAACTGCAGATTACCATTAAGGATGGAGTCAGCATGCTATTGAATTGTTTCTGTTGAGAATTTATGGCTGAGGGTAATTATTTAGAGATTTCCGTCTTGGTTGACTTGCATGTACCAATGATTTTATTTTATTTTACTTTTTTTTGAGGAAGATTAACCCTGAGCTAACTACTGGCAATCCTTCTCTTTTTGCTGAGGAAGACTGGCCCTGGGCTAACATCCGCGCCCATCTTCCTCTATTTTATACGTGGGATGCCTACCACAGCATGGCTTTTGCCAAGCAGTGCCATGTCCGCACCCGGGATCCGAACTGGTGAACCCCGGTCTGCCGCCGAGAAGCGGAACGTGCAAACTTAACTGCTGCGCCACCGGGCTGGCCCCCGTACCAATGATTTTAAAAACTGTCACAGTCAGGCCTTGGGAGCCAGACTCAGGGATCATTTTAATGGAGCCAAAGACTTTGTATTAAATACTTAGCCTTAGAAATACAAAGCTAAACAAAGCCCATTTTGTGAATTTCCAAATTGTCTAGCACAACAGCATGCATATTGAATGTCTTGAATGTCTTTTTTAAAAAAAATTATACCATCGATTCCTCCAAGTCTATTGAGGACAGATTCTAAGATCCCATTGGCTCCCTCTTCCTACACTCCCATCTAAGAAATATAAAAAGTAGCCAATTTCAGAGCAATGAGATTTTCTTCTGTTTATGAAGGTAATGGAGAGGATTTGGCTGGATTTCTTGCTTCCTGAGGTCCGTGTTGTATTCCTTTGTTCTCCTGGCATACTCCCAGGTTTAGCCATCCTGGAACCTCCAGAGCGATGACGGGGACGGGACCTGACAGGTGGAGGTGTACTCACCTTCAGGGCCAGAGACTCCCATTAAGCAGATGCTAACTGCCGAAGCCAGTACCAGTGAGTGAATCTTCTTTATTCCTTGGAACTGTAGCTCTGAGTCAAGCCAGCTTGTCTTCTCAAATACTAGAGCCGAAGTGTGATCCTTGTTTTCATGATATCTTCATTTAATGTTCTCAGTAGAAATCTGGAGAGCAAGTATTTTTGACACTGGAAACTTGTGGGTTCAGCAAAGATGTACAGTTCCTTACAAATTCCGAGGTGGGAATGAATGAGAGTGATTAATTTTCAGGTGTCATGATGTCTTTAAAGGAAAGGTACAAGATGAAATACATAAATGTATTTTTCCCTGTACTTTTTGCATGTGCGCTCATGAAATTTCAGTTGTTAAAACATTCACACCTAGGTTGAAGTTCTTATGCTTCATTTTAATAGTGAGATGGAAAAACCAACTCAACATTTAACTTGAAATTTGTGTTACTATAGTTATCTTTTATAGAAGTGTAGCGGTAGATGGTGTGTAGTTTTAACATGAGATATATTTAGTGTTTCTGGTAGGCCTGTTCCAATTAGAGGTGTTATAGTATATGGTTATATTTATAAATCGCACAAGGGGATGTTTAACTTACTACACTGTCTTGGTATGCTGTTCTTTTTTTAAAAGGTGGCTAAAATTTTCTTTGAGTATTTTTATCAATATCTACCTCTTTCTAAGACTCTTATACAAATCTGAAATCTCAGTGTTGCTACTGGACGTGACATTTCAGGGAAAAAAAAAATCTCATCACTGAGTTGTTTCAGATTTTCTGGCTCATGAGTTAAAATTCTTGTAAGAGTAGGACATCTCTTCCAGCTTGGATTTTTATTTGTTTATTTGTTTTTTGACCTGACGGGATCACAAGCCCTAGGGGTTGCCCATTTGGGATGGGAGCCAGCCTTGGTGTGGCCACCTGAGGGCAGTGAGGGGGTTGACTATAAAGGTCACACCCGGCTGTCCTTGGAGGGCATTCTCTTTTGCAACCCTTAAGAGATTCTTGCTGTGTTAGCAGCAGAGGAGTGTTGCTAACCCTGCTGGGATTTGCCTGGCTTCTGAAGGGTTTCTCTCTAAAGTCTGTCTCATGATTGTCTCGGGCCAAGAGAGGAATCAGAGAGGGGCCACTGACCTAAAAATAGTCACAGCTTGGGAGGAAGGCCTAAATGGCACCGAGCCACTGCTGCCTTCCTGCTGCCAGAAGATGGTCACATGAGGAGGAAAGGAGGCAGGCAAGTTGTGGGGGGGGGGGGGCAGCCTGTCTGAAGACAGGTGTGAGAAGTGGAGCAGAGAGTGTGTAAGGGGAGGTCAAAGTTTTAGTGAAAGTAAAATAAAAGTAAATATTGGAGGTTATTCTTTTTATAAGGCTGGGTTTCGTGGGATATGTTTCTAATTTGCAAGAAAATATTTTGTATTTAATGTTAGTCACAGTAGGTGTGAGGAATGGAAACAGTAACATACCTTGTTTCCTATAATGCCTGGGAACGCACAGCAAAGCCTTGTTTGAAAACTTGGAGACAACAGGTCATTTAAACAAAGACCTGTACATTTTATTGTATTTTATTATTTATTTATTTATTTATTTATTTTTGTGAGGAAGATTGGCCTTGAGCTAACTGCTGCCAATCCTCCTCCTTTCACTGAGGAAGACTGGCCCTGAGCTAACATCCATGACCATCCTCCTCTACTTTATATGTGGGACGCCTACCACAGCATGGCTTGCCAAGCGGTGCCATGTCCGCACCTGGTATCCGAACCGGAGAATCCCAGGCTGCTGAGAAGCTGGACCGTGCAAACTTAACTGCTGCGCCACCAGGCCGGCCCTGATATGTACATTTTAAATTGAAGTTTCTGGGAAGATTATTTAACATACTTGCTAATAATTCTTTGGATACATGTGATGCACATTTTATGTTGAAGTCATGTGGGCTAGGAGAAACCTCAGTATAAAATTGAGACACAGAGGCTGGTCCTGTGGCCGACTGGTCATGTCCCCATGCTCCACTTCGGCGGCCCAGGGTTTCGCTGGTTCAGATCCTGGGTGCAGACATGGCACCACTCGTCAGGCCATGCTGAGGCGGCGTCCCACATAGCACAACCAGAGGCACTCACAACTAGAATCTACAACTATGTACTGGGGGGCTTTGGGGAGAAGAAGAAGAAAAGAAAAAAAAATGGGCAACAGATGTTAGCTCAGGTGCCAATCTTTAAAAAAAAAATAAATTGAGACAGTCTGAAATGGTAGCTGTTTTCTGATTGGGCAGAACCTGTTCACAACTTAATATTTATTTTAGAAACATCCTTTTTTATATTTGAGGTGAAACCAGATCACTTTAGAAATTTAAATAATCAGTGGCCAAAAGCCTAAGAGCACCTTTTTCCTCCCGGCCTTCAGAGTGATTGTGGAGGTCTAATTTGATGAGGTGGAGCGTGTTTTGTTTGAATATGTACTGATTTAGGATGGGCGGGCATTTTCAGGGACTCTTCCATTGCCTCTCAGAGTTGACTCTTAAGCTTAAGCAGTCATCATCTGATTTGGGGGTGGCAGCCAGGACTCCCTTGCCGTTGAAGATAGTTCTTGTCTCCTTTAGCACAAAGGCTATTCTGTTGCTAATTATTGTTCTAGGTCACTAGGTTTATTTTCTATGTTAAGTGAGATGGGAGACCACAGAGGGCTTTAGAGGGGATTTGCATGAGCTGTTACCATTCAGAAGGATCATTCTGGTTACTCTGTAGAGTATAGTGTAAGGAGGCAGGAGGCTGATGATTTGCCCAGTTAGTCCTCCAGGAGAGAGACAGTGGTGGCGTGGGGCTGGGCCATAGCAAAGGTTAGAATGGTTGCCTTTGGGAAGTTTTTGAAGGTAGTGCCTGTTAGAGTTGCTATTGGGGTCAGAGGGGGAGAGAGGAATCTAGGCTGACTTCTAGGTTTTTGTCGTGGTCAACTTGGGTGCACAGTGGTGTCTTTCACTGAGAATAAGGACCATTGGGACAAGAAAGAAGTCATTGGGGTTCTAGAATCCTGGAGTTCTCTTTTAGATGCACGAAGTTTGAGAAGCCCATTAGATATACAAATGCAGATGTTGACAGGTGGGTGTTCAGATCTGGAGATCTGAGGAATGATCAGGGCTAGAGATATGCTTGTGGGAAGTGTTATCAAATGGAATGTATTTAAAACAAAATAATGAGTGTAGGAAGAGAAGCGGTTAAGGAACTGACCCCTGCCTTACTCCCAACATTTGGAGGTTGGTCGGGGAAGAATCCAGCAGAGGCATTTGCCTGGGGGGCAGCCTGTGTGTTTAGGAGGATAAAGATAGAGTAGTGCCTCTGAAGCCGAGCAGAGGAGGGGTCTTGGAGCTCGAACCTTATAGTGTGAAGAGTTTTGTTTTCCCAACAGGAACACTTTTGTTCACTTTTTGGTAAGTGTGTGTGTGTGTGAGTGATCATCATTTAGAATCTGTGATAAGCTTGAGGATACCATGGTCAATCCAGCCAAAAGTAAAAACAAGTACAACAAATCTTCTTAAAACACCAGGACTGAGATTTAGTTAGCTTTAGGCAACCTCATTTCAGGGAAATGTATACATTCTGTTAATCGTTTTGAAACATTGACCACGGATGGAGGGACCATAATACTCTTTGAGTCCCTAAAATCCAAAAGACTTTACATCTGACCACTGCCCATAGCTCCGTTTCAAGACCTTCATTTGCCTGGGTGCTTACTTAGATACCCCATTCCACGTCATATCAAAATATTAAAATATAATCACACTTTATATAAACAGTTGAGTTGTTGACTTTTGATATAATACAACATTTAAAACCTTCCCATTTTTTGCCTCCTTGCCTGCTACTGATTCCTCAGCGAAACATGTGACTTGTCAGAGACCCGTCCCCCCCATCATAGCAGCCAGAATGCCTGTGCTTTTCTTCATTGACTACAATTTATGTTGGCATAGTGGTGTTATTTTTTTGGTCTATTTTGTTCACTCTTTAGTGACACCTAGCAGAGTGTTTGGCATAGGATGGGCACCTGCTAATTTTGGTGAATAAGCGTCATCCAGTACTAGAAAACAGATGCCATAAAGGTGCCTCGGTAGCTTTGGTTTGGTTTCCAAGCTCACTGTCATCTTTATTTTTAAGCCAGATTTATTGAAGTCTGATTTACATACAGCAAAGTTTGCCTTGTTTAAGTGGACATTTCATTTAATTTTCACATACATATAGTTGAGTAACCGTCAATCACAATCAGACAACAGAAATGTCCACCATGGCAGAAAGTTCCCTTGTGCCCCTTTCATTCCTGTCCGTCTACTTCTAGGCAGACGCTGATCTCGGTCCTGTCCTCCTGGCTTTGCCTTTTCAGCTATTCTTTAAGTGCAATTATGTGCCTTTGGTGTCTGGCATCTTCCAGGTGGCGTATGGGTTTGAGATGCATCTCTGTTGTTGGTGTCAATGGTCTGCCGTTCGGTTGCTGAGTGGCATTTCATTATGTGGGTGTGCTGCGATCTTTTCATTCATCCACCAGTGATGGACATTTGTGTTATTTCTGATTTTGGGTAATTCTTAGATTTTTCTTCCTGGTTTTAATTAATAACAGACAGGAAATTGGAACAGCCTCAGTAACCCACAGCCCCATACCCCCGTTCATGTCTACTGTTTTCATTTGCTCTTGTCTTTTTCTATGTATTTTACAGGGTGGGTAATCACAAAACACACAAATATTTTTCCTAGTTGTTTTGTAAACCGCATAGTCCTTAAATGGTTGTATTTCATTGAGTTACTCTACTGTAATTTTCTAATTAGTCCCTTGTTCACAGTTAGATTGCTTCTAAGTCAGTTGTAGAAAATATGCTAAAAATCCTCTATTTAGCATCTTTCCTATGATAAATTCTTGGCAACCGTTCACTGAAGATTCTTAATTGAAAGTAATAGGAATCAACTCGAGCTAACTGGGGCAAAAATGGATAGGCGTTGTAAGGGTTTGGAATATTTCTCAGAACTCGGCGTCAAGGAAGTTGTCAGGAACCAAGTCAGGTCAGTCAGTCCCCCTCGCTGTTTTTCATTTCTGCTTCTCTTGGGACATTGGTAGCATTCTTCTCTCTGTGGACACTTGCTTCCTCTGCCTGTGGCGCACAGAGAAAGGAGGCTAACTCTTCAGGGCTTGGATTTATATATTTTTCAGTTCCAGGGAGTTCCATGGACACACTGTGCCTGACCAGCTGTTTCAAATCCAGATGTTGGGGGAGCGGAAATCAGACCCCATTTGAGGCAGGTGTCTACACCAGGGCTAGTCCGTATAGTGGAGCCCACCTCAGTGAGTAAGAGAGGCTGGTCTCAGAGAAAGGGAGTTGTGAACTGAGCCCACACTCAAAGGTTTCCATTTGAAACAAGATTACATAAAATCGACTTTTATCACTGTTGAAGTTGCTTCCAAAAGGGCGGTTACAATTAGGTGTTAAAGAGGAGTGGGTTGGTGGAATATGACACGGATCTATTTTTTTATATTTGTATTTAGATATTAAAATAGTTGTTTACCACTTATTTTGACCCCTTACCTATGAGTGATCTTTAGTGGATAGCTAAGAAAATCTGATTTGCAGCCAGCATTTATGGAATGCTTCCTTTATGTAAGCATTGTGCCCGGGACTTCTGTAAATACAAGGAAGTGTATTAGACAGCTCTTATTCTTGGAACCATGCAATCAAGTTGAGATTTATTTAACCCTGGACGAGGAGTTTCTTATTAAGTGAGCCTTGAGTGGGACTGTTCCGTGTAGAGGCAGTGGCATCAGCCTTTGTCTGGAAATAATACCGACACTGGTGCTGAATGGTTTGGGGGCCTGGCAGGAACATACGCACCTCGATTTCACTCTGAAATGCCTGCCTAGGAGCCTGTCCTAAGTTGGGTGATACAGTGTTGGGTTGTGTGTCTTGTGCTCACTTCGAGTTTTAGGCTCTAGCTGGAGTCACCTTGGTTGGCCAGGCTGCTTCACCTGGAGTCTACACCTGAGCTCTCCAGGGATCTGCCCAGTGTCCATCGGCCGTGGGTCCAGATGTTCGTCCTAGTGCCTTCCTCTTACAGAACCTCATCTCAAAATCTTTGTCCGCCAACGTGCCCTGGTTACTATCACAATTTTAGTCTTCTCTGAAATCACTTATCTGTTTTATGACTCTTACGTTGGCAAAGGGAGAATTTCAATGAAGATTTTTAACACAAAACTTGTGAACTTAAAGTATCTGTTCTTATGTACAAATGGGTTCTTTCTCTGTGACTGTCGAGCTCAGAAGAGCTTCTACCTGGCAGCTGTGTAGTGCCCCAGTGGTCAGTGTGGGATGAGCATTGTAGTGTAGACCCTTTCCGTTTGTGGATTTAACATTCGAGATCTCAGATATTCCTGAGGCAGCCCGAAGGTCTAAGAGACATGGTGTAGTAATTTTCTCCTGTTCTGTAGATTGGGAAAGTTGAGGTAGCAGTGAAGGTAAACCCTTAGCTCTGGCTCTTCTAGTTTGTGGTAGTACGTTTTTTTTTTTTCCCTGTGGTAAAATATGTATAACATAAAGCTTACCATTTTAGTGATTTTTTTAAGTCTATAATTCAGTGGCATTAAGTACATTGACAGTGTTGTGTAACCGTCACCACTGTCTGGTTCCACAATTGTTCATCATCCCAGAGACTTTGAACTCATTAAAGAATAATTTTCCAGTTAGCTTTCCCACCCGCTCCTGATAACCTGTATTCTTCTTTCTGTCTCTGTGAATTTGCCTGTTCATGTAAGAGGAATCATACCGTATTAGTCCTTTGGTGTCTCGTTTATTTCATTTAGCGTGTTTTCAAGGTTCATCTATTCGTAGCATGTATCAGAATGTCATTCCTTTTTATGGCTGAGTAAGATTCCATTGCGTCTGTGTACTACATTTCGTTTATTCCTTCTCTGTCAGTGGACACTTGAGTTGTTTCCACTTTTTGGTTACTATGAATACTGCTGCTGTCAACACGGGTGTACAAATATCTGTTCAAGTTCCTGCTTTGATCCTTTTGAGTATATACCTAGGACTGGAATGTGAGATCATGTGGTAATTACATGTTTAACTTTTTGAGGAACCTCCAAATTGTTTTCCACAGCTGCTGTACTATTTTGCATTCCTGCCAACACTGCAAGAGGGTTCCAATTTCTTTACATCCTCGCCAGCATTTTGATAATAGGTGTGCTGATGGGTGTGGCATGGTATCTCATAATGTTGATGTGCATTTTCCAAAAGGCTAATGAAGAGCATCTCTTCATGCGCTTATTGGCCATTTGCGTATCTGCTTTGGGGAAATGTCGCTTCAAGTCCTTTGCTCACATGGCCTTACCTTTGGAATTACATGTTCTGTTCCTTGGCTTCATTTCATAGTCCTATATATTAGCTCTTTTGTAAGTATGTATGTATGTATGTCTTTATTCTTAAGAAGATTGGGTTGAAAGTGGGGAGGAAAGTTTTCTCTGTTTTGGTGGAAGATATTGAAAAATTACAGGTTTCACCTTTTGAAGTCGAGATTTGCTCTTGGGGTTTTCAAGTTGACTGTGGGCTCCCATACACATGGACCAGGCAGGCATCTCCACCTGTCTGATTGGAGTCAGGGAGGCCTGAGGCCTTATGTCCTATTAGGGATCGTAAAGGGAGAAGGAGGAGCAGACAGGATAGACAATGAGATTCCCTCCCTTATCATTTCTTTCTCTGTTACAGAGAGGGAGAAAACTTCCTCCGTTTTTTTTTCCCAGCCTGTATCCTCTTCTGACTCTTGAGACAGGAGATGGTGGTGGCCAAGCAGAAAAAGTAACTTCTTTGATCCTCTTTTCCAACTTGGAATGCATTTTTTTTTTTCCCATTGAAATAATGCCCTAACTTGTGTTCAGCTTCTTGGTCTTAATACATGTTAAGGGCTAGGTAGGTCTTTCTGAACCAATAGTAATTATATTGTGGATTAAATGGGCTTCAGTTTGGAGGCCAACCTGGGAACCTGATAATCATTAATAGCATTGCTCTAGGAAAATTAGTTTTGAGTTAAAACAAATTTCCATGTAAACTTTGGAAGATAACCTGCTTGTAAGTTGTGGGCTGCCTGGTCCAGCAGTATAACCAAAGGCTGTGTAGTGAGGTGAATGGAGCTGATGGAGGAAGTGTGTGCGCATGGACTGCAGGATGGCTGAGAGCCTGGGCTTCGGAAGGGGCAGGTTTGTATCTGAGTCCCGCTTACCTGCTAGGTGGGTCCCACCTTGGAAACGCTGGCTGTTGATACAGGTGTCGCAGGTGTGATGTCTGCATGCTGGTTGACAGAAACAGAAGTGATGAGGGGGATGTGAGAGAGCTCTTCCCGGGAAGTCCCTGCTGGGTTTTGGTGCTACAGCAAAGTGCGTGCAGCATCTTACCGTGGGGTTGGTAAGGTGATGCTGACACTGGGCTTTCTGACTTGCTTCCAGCCATCCCAGAGCATCTCCAGGCTGTCCCTGATGACTGTGTGGCTAGCAGGATTCTTGTAGACTCTTCCCCCGCTGCTGCACTTTGGTTTGGCTATCTGAGACATCACAAAATATTTTAAAAATTGGGTTCAGAGACATTAATTTCAAGTGATGTTTAATTCATTACTTTTTTCCTTAGGATCTGGTTCCTAGTCTTTGTGTTCCTAGCCTTTATTTCTCTTGGATCCTCACTGGTGTTTCCGGGAATAAAGAGAAATAGTTTCTCAGCCTAAGTTAACTTTTCAAATCAAGTAGGTAGAAGGAGGTAAAAGGGGTGTGTGTGTTTGTTGCACATGCTTAGGAAACTGGAAAGAGGATTTAGTTCCTAGTAGGTAGTTTCTCTTCCTTATGAACGTGTCTTTGGAGGTTTAATCTCTCTGTGATTCTCTTATGTGGAGAATCGTATAATCTTGTCATATAATCTTCACAAAGTTCCTGTGCCTTGACTTTTTCACAGACCTGTGTCCATTTTGTGTCTCCTACCTCTTATCTCTTTGTTTCTTTGGGATGAATCATGGGTGGTTGGGCAGTTTCAGAAATTGGAAGAACTACTCTGGTTCTTTACTGAAAAATGATCTGAAAGGTTTTGACGGAGTGCCTAGATCTTCTTTATCATTGAGTGATACTGGGTTACAAAAAAGGTTGAACACGTGGTGTTTAGTTTTTGGCCTAGTTTCTCTTTGTAGAAAAATTTAATCTGTTTTGAGACGCAGTAGAGTACATACTGAATGTACCGGTTTCTTATCTTAATTGACATCAGCAACTGTAGCCAAAAGTGCTTCCTTGTTAGGATATCAATACAGATCAAGCTGGCTGCTTCTACTGGGAAGCAGAACCAGATAATTTTGCTTTAACAGATGAACATGACAGTCGGAATTATGAATCCCTTTATTTATCTCCTTTGTGGTTTGGTCAGTGGGAGATTGAAAACAATAAGGGTTCAGGTTTAGATAATACAAGCGAGGGATTTTCTCTCATTTTTGCATGTAGCTTTGGGACACAGACTGTTCATTTAATATGTTACATTGGTGTAAGACATCTTTAGTATCTTTTAAAGGTGCTTTGTTCTCTAGGCTTGTCTCTAGCTCCTGCAGGCTTTCTTTTTAGTATACTTGATGTTCTTAACGCAGGATTAGTCTGTGGTACTCATGCCATTTCACCTAAAGTGATTAAATGCATGGTGTTAAAGAGGATAAAAATTGGGATTTTATCCTCAATGCAACACTAAATTTTGCTTTCTCCGCCCCCCCCCCCCACCCATGCTTTTATGAGGCAGGATGGTGGTGAGCCAAAGGGGCTGTAGATAAGAGTTTCTAATCCTGGTTTGGTCTCTAAGTAGTTGTATGAAGCTGGAAGGCATCAGGGCAGCTACCTTGCACAATTCTAGGGGCACCGTTACTGTCATCTTTAATGCAAATAGTACCCCTGGGGTTTCTTTTCCGTAAAATGTGGCGTGAATGGGGCCTCCTAGAGTTACCGGATAGAGGCACTACTAGAAATCGTAACTTATTCTCTCTAGACTACAGTTTTCTCACATGTGGAATAAGTAGTTTGGGTCAAATAAACTCAAATACTCGACTGGAAAGTGATACTCTATGCATCAGTGTTAGCTAATCCCTCTTCCATGAATGTTTACAAGAGAATAGTGAAATTATTGTTGTTAGTAAGAGTAGCATTTTGTTAATGAGAGTAGTGTTTTATTTCAAGAGACGTTCATCTGTTGTGGTGTTTGACTTCATGTGCAGACTGCCTGCCTGCAAGACTTCTTGGCACGCATTTCAGGTGTCTGCATTGGGCAATCTGTCATTGGAATTTGGAAGACGTTCATTTAGGGACTAGGTTGACTATTTTGTAAAGTAACAGCTTTGCTGACAGTAGTTATTCATGCTGCAAAGAGCAGATATGCTGGTCCAAGATTCTGAATAAATGTTTTCCACATCTTTTATTTCTGTGAAGGAAATGTTGATCAAAAATGTACAATCCATAACGAATGTTTTATTCCATTGGAGTATAAATATATCTGTAATATTTTGGTATTTAAATAGGATTCTGAAAGTAATTATAAGTATTTAAGTAATGCTAGAAATGTATGAAGCAAATTTATAATGTGACGATCCCAGCTACTCCCCCCTCAACTTGAGAGGGTGGTGGTGAACCATTGTAATGGTATGGTACTTATCTTTCTAGAACTTTCCTTTACACATAATATATATTATTAGTTGGAGAATTTCTGAGTACTCAGAACTTCCTAAGTTTAAGAAATACAGGAGCCGGCCTTGTGGCACAGTGGTTAAGTTCGAGTGTTCCACTTTGGTGGCCTGGGGTTTGCCGGTTTGAATCCCGGGTTCGGACCTAGCACCACTTGGCAAGCCATGCTGTGGCAGGTGTCCCACATAAAATGGAGGAAGATGGGCACGGATGTTAGCTCAGGACCAGTCTTCCTCAGCAAAAAGAGGAGGATTGGCAGCAGATGTTAGCTCAGGGCTAATCTTCCTCAAGAACGGGGCGGGGGGAGGGGGGACCACGAAACGCTTAAGAATTTATTAGTATAGGAAATGAGAAGTAAAATTGTAGATAGATTAATAAAGTTTGTATCTTAAATCTGAGTTCCTATTAAGATGTAGATGCATACTTAACATCTTTCCTTCAAAACCTTTTTTTTTTCTTTTTTATTATCCAAGTCACTGGAATATTCTGGTTTCTTTAATCTAGAAGCAGTCACCCAGCAACAGTGAACGCTGATTTAATCTGACAAGCAAAAGTCCCTTCTGTTTTCTGAGATGGTCTAGATAGACCAGTAAGTTGCTTACTTTACAGAACTTTTCATTTTTTTGAGTTTTAGTGTAAGTGATGTACAGTATAACCAACAACCATCTGCATATAGGTTTTTTCCCTGTAAGACTCAGAAAAGTCTGTGATGTTTTGTTGGCAGAGAGTCCAAGGAAAATTCTTTAGTTTGGGAGGAAAAAAAAAAAAGTCATTACACTCAGCCAAATTAGTGCTGCAAGGCCAAGCTGGTCTTTGAATAACCGTGGTCTCCTGAGAGGCTTCATTGTGCGGTCTGTTGCACTGCTTTTTGTCTGGTTGTAGTTTCTGCATTGCTGTGTGAAAAAGACAATCTCTAAGGTGCAACCAAGAGTTTTTTTTTTTTTTTTTGACAAATAACTGTAAGACATTGCTTGCTTACTTTCACAGCTGTCAATTTTGATTTCTGAGGAATGTAAGTTGCCTTGTTATAGTTGATTTGGGGCATTTAAATTAAGCAGAAACACTGGAGTTAAGTTTTAGAAGTGACTCTTTTTAAAAGCTGCTTTTTAAATCTTAGAAATTTTTCATCTGTTTACATCCTGTGATATTTATCACTGAAATATCCCTACTTCAGGATAAATTCTAGAATGTGTGAAAATGCAAAGATTATTACGAACAAGTGTGAATATGCTCTTACCTACTTTTTGGAGAGGAAAAGAGTTAGATGTGGTGCTGTGTTTTGGGCTTAAGTTGTCAAATACATAAACTCTCCTTAGGCAACATGTACAAATTTTATATATTGTTACAGCTGGCCGTGGTCATTTTATGGGTACACTTAAAATAGCAAAGAGTGTGGTGGGAAATTATTCCATAAATACTTTAGTTTACTGTATCATCTGATGTGCCTAGATCCTTGTTCATTTGGCCAACTTTGCCTTGTGATTCTGGTGGCGGTTCTGAGTGCATGTGTGCACACACACGTGTGTGTGTGTGTGTGTAAACAGAGTAAGTGAATGAGGCAGAGTGGGAGGGAGAGGTGGAAGAAAACTAGAACTTCTTGAATATTTATGATTTAAAATGCTCTGAGCTTGTTTAACCTGGCAGTTTGACTTTCGCACTATCTTAGCAACAGGATGCGAGGATCAGGGGAACACAACTTTGTTATTTATGCTGTTTTATGATATGTTTAAAGAATGTAAGATGTCCTGAAACAGTTATCTATAAAGGGAAAATGTTAAAACATTTTACTTCGTAAAATTACTGACTAAGCTTTCAGGAATGCAGTTTTAAGAGTTTGTGAATGTGTGGGGTCTTCTGCACCCTGGTTTTGAAGTTTTAGGAAATTCTTAAGCCAGAAAAATCTTGGAATGAAAGTGTATTTTTGGAATTAAGGCCAGGAATCAAAATTCTTGAACCTCAGTAGGTCAGTTAATTGGCTTCATGTTGAGTCCTCAAGCAGACTTCAGCTAGGAGCTCTTCTTCAGTGGTGGTGTCCTTGTCATTATTAGCTGGGGCCTCCTTCTCTCTACCCCCAGGACACTTTTAATTGCACAGTGTGAATTATCTCAGAAAGACTGACTATAGTGTATTATTAGCAGAATAAGTTTTAGGATGCCAACTCTCACTGAAATGCAACCATAGACTTAGAAAAAAGACCCAGCTTTCTTTACCTATGAGGTCTAAACAGAGTATCAGTTGTTTAATCTTTATTAGTGTAAAAATACTTCTTTTCCTTTGGATGATTCTTTTATTTTTCTGGTGTGATTTATATCAGTTCTGAGTACTTTGGAATGCCATCTGGTCACCACCACCCTCTGTTACCTGTTGATGGTCTTGTAACTGGTTTTTTGCGGGGTAGGGTAGGGGGCTTCTATCTAGTTTTAGGACACTTGGAAATACTTGATTAGGGGCTGGCCCAGTGGCGCAGTGGTTAAGTTCCCACATTCCAATTCAGTGGCCCGGGGTTCGCTGGTTCAGTTCCCAGGTGCAGACATGGTACTGCTTGGCAAGCCATGCTGAGGCAGGCGTCCCACACATAAAGTAGAGGAAGATGGGCATGGATGTTAGCTCAGGGCCAGTCTTCCTCAGCAAAAAGAGGAGGATTGGCAGCAGATGTTAGCTCAGGGCTAATCTTCCTCAAAAAAAAAAAAAGAAAAGAAAAGGAAATACTTGATGATTTCTGTAAAAATATTCTAATTAGTGAAATGTAGAATCTTAAAGACATTTTAAATACAAATCTCATGTCGTTTTGGGAGTAGAAGGGGAAAAGGGCGATATATTTTTGTTGAGATACTTTTGTTTTATCGTGGCATCAACAAAATTTCTCTGATAGCGTTCATCGTTGAGTAATATTTTCACTTAAAAACTCTTAAGTTTGTGTGTTTTAGAAAGAAATGAATTGCTTTTTCTTGGGTGATTAAACTGAATAGTATCTGTCTCTGTGCTTAATAAATCATTCGTTTTAACCTAGGTCTCTTATTTGTTCTTTGTTCATTTGTTGCTTGGTGTGGGTAAAAAACTGTTCAGCACCAAGTGCACCCAGAATTAATATCGAAAACTCATGTGTTCGCTTATTTAAAGAAAAGAGAGAATATTATAAAACTCTTACAGTTTATACTAAAAGCTCAAATCCTTTTTGTTTCTACTTAGTATGTGATTATTTATGCAGCTTTGTGTGCTAGCTGCTGTAGCTTCCTTCTTAAAATATTAATATAAGTGAAATAGTCTTTTAAAGTAGCGTTTTTTTCCAAGAGCCCTGTCTTGGGCATTTATGTGTGCCAAGCTCTCTGCTACTCTGTGCAGATAATAGAGACGAGCCTTTGAAGCTTCGTCTGGCTTTTCGTTTCCTTTCCGTCTTGGGCCGCTGTGTTAGATCCATCCCGACAATTTCCTGCCGTCGGTCTTTCCTCACTGGGACATCTTCCACACGTCAGCCAAACCAAAGTGTTAGGATCCATCTTAAGAGCTTTGGCAGGCTCACACTGTTCCCAGAATAGAATGCAAACTTTTGAGCTTAACCGACGGCTGCCCTTTATCCTACCCACAGCCGTTTTGAGCTGCTTGCTGTTGCCGATCATTCCATTCCCTTCACACCTCAGAGCCAAGGTGATTCCTTCTGGCCGCCTTGCCTGTCTTTCCATTTCTACTTGATATTTTCCCAGACTTCCCTTGGCAGCCATATATCCCTTCTCCGTTATGGTTTGTTCATTACTTGTGTGTGGATCTTTTCTCTAGGAAGGCACTTATCTTGTTGTTATGCCTCACTTCCTACACAAATGCCCCTAATCCAGCGTACAGCAGCCCCAGAACCTAGCGATGCCAGCACATGGTGGACATCAAGACACGCTTCAGATGGTATCCCTAATTGTATTCATTTTCTGGTTTTACTCTACGATTTTGGATTGAATACAAATTTTAGTCCAAGATCCAAGAGCACAACTGCCTTTAGTCACACTTAAGCAGTGAACCATTCAAGGAATTTTATTCATTGAAAGGCAAAACTACACTGAAAATGAGCTTGATGGACCATCTTTATGTAAAGACATTGAATTTTTCTGTTACATCAGAATGGTTCAGAGTGATCCGTGAGCTTTCCTTAGGGTCTGCAAGCCCACCACCATAGTTATCATAACTGTTACCTCTGTGTCGTAACTATGAAAGGACCATCAAAGATCTTCTCCCCTGAGTCTAGCAAGATTCTCTCAGAATGGATCTGAGTTTAAGGCATCCTGATTTCTAGAAAACCTCTATTAAAATGTAAATCGGTAATCTTGGAGGCTGAGTACAAACCTATTCTCTTGTTAGTGAAGAGGAGTGGTCTTTGGAGTTGGGGCATTGGGTCTGTGGTAAGTGTGGCAGAGAAGGCTATTTGTCCCTCAGTCCCCATTTTTCCCCTCTTTTGTGTTATAGAATTTGTAGCTGGGTCCTGGTAGCCTGTGTTGGGGTCCATTCCCAGCCTGCATTGTGGGCAGGGGTGGCTGTGTGGTTATGTGATGGCCACCTGTGTAAGTGTGGTGATCTATGGAGGTCGCTTCCATACTTGTTACCTCTTCATCCTTCTTCTGGCCCTGTTCAATGAAACACAGAGAGTGCTGTTTTGGGCCGTAGGTTGAGGTCATGCACAGCAGAAGAGTGCGAAGGGTGGAGCCTGGGTTCCTGACTGCTGGGTCCCTTAATCCTGGACAACTATGCAGACTTTCGAATGAGAGAGAAATAAGCTTTTGTCTTGTTTTTTTTGCCACTTATTTGAAGTTTTCTGCCTCCTGTGGCTAGACCTTGAATCCCGAATGCTATAATGTGCTTTATGACTTTAGACAAGAGTGTCTAGACAGGGGAAGTAGGCACTGCCTAGGGCCATGGTAGTTCTCTGGAGTGGGCAAAGATTTGGTTGATTACAGTCTAAGAGGATTGAAATGTCGGATTAGTGTTAAGATTCCGTGGATCATTTTTAAGGTCTCTTCTAACCCTGAGAGTCAGTAACTTTGAAATGTTGAGCTTTGTTTTAATAAATTACCATAGTTCATCATTTCTAAGATGTGTTTTCACATTTTAATGTTTCTGATCTTAGGATGTGTTTTACAAGACAGCCTCTTAGCTTTGACATATAATTAGAGCAGAATTTGACATTTGACCTTGATGGTCCTTAGATATCCCTGAAAGTGGCTACAGTTAGCAGCTTTCCACTGCTGCACGTTGAAGCATGAATATTGGCTTAAAATGAGCAAGTTCCGGTAGCCAACCAGCATTAATAGTATTGAGCAGCGGCTGAGTAAGTCACTAGTTCTAAATGCAGAAAAAGGCCACTTGCAACTCCAGTTCGTTAGTTTCTTTGTGGAGCCCCGTCGGTATTCTCAATCGGCTTTTCCTAAAGCTCAGCCCAAGGAGAGCTAAGCCGTTTACGGTTTAAAAAGGACTAAGACAGCAGCCTCATTTGGTAAGATGATTCTTAATGGAAGAAGAAAGCAGGATAGACAGTAAAGGTTCAAAATAGTCTTTAAGATGATTCTTTAGTTTTTATCATAGGCTCAGAGTTTAAGTCGACAAGTAGTGCTAAAAGGATTCTCTGAAAGAGCAGCCCACTCTGTTCTCACAGGCAATCACTTTTCCTCTCTGTTCACTATGTTTTTATTTATGTCCATATTTTAAATAAAAATAGGTCTGTAAATATTGTCTCTGTGACCCAAGCGGTGGACTCTGATGATGCTTCCTCCTTGTACAACTGTTTGTTTTTTTCTGTTTACTTTGTTTTCTTTGCATATCTGGCAGAAACAGCTCACATCCTCTAAAGTTCAGTTTTTCTCTCAGTTCAACTTTTCAACTGCCTAAAACTTCCCAGTGTTCATTAGTTCTGTGTTTTCTCTGGAGACATCCTTTTTGGACCTCTGACTTCCTGTTGCCATGTGGGCTGTGTGCCATGGAGGGGTGGGACACGGCCGTCACCCAGGCGTTCCTGGGGGATTCCGTTTGCCTTTCTCCTCTTGGGTTCCCTGCTTCCTGATGACATTCCCTCTTGGTTTAATTCCTGACTTGGTAGCGTTCATGCTCTCAGATTCCTGAGAAAGCATGGAAGGAGAGGTAAGTTTGAGCTTTCGGCGCCTAAAATCTCTCTTTTTCCACACCTCATTTGATTCATGGTCTGGAGGGTTGGAATTCCAACTTGGAAATACTTTTCTCCAGAAATTTGAAGATGTTGCTTCTTGTCTTTTACCTTTAATCTAGTAAAACTGTCATTCTGATGTCTGGTCTTTTGTATGTCCTTTTTTCACCTCCAGAATTTTTTTAGCATAGTCATTAAAAGATCATTCGGATATTAATTATAGATTTTCTAATTTTTCCCCCTTTCCTGCATTGCTTCAGCTTCCTCAGAATTTTTTTTTTCTTTTTCTTTTTCTATGTTAGAGAATGTCCTCAAATATCGGGTTGATTGGCTTCCTTTTTAAGATAGAGCTGCTATAAGCTAAGGAAGCTTTGTGTTGGAGGCGGCGTTTGCCAACCAATGGGCTGCGTGATAGTGTGGGACCTCTCAGTGTCAGTGTCTGTAGGTCTTTTCTCTGGACTTAATTTAGTTTCTGCAGAGAATGATTTTCTCAGCTTTCACCTGGGGGCTATAAGCCTAGTGATTATAAGCTTGTTGCGGAGCTGAGCACAGACAGTGGGCTGGTAGTGCCATTGTTCAGTATGTAGAAATCCTCTAATTTCCCTGTTTGCACCCCCATACCCCAGCCTCCTCTGGGTCTAGTAGCTCTAGATGTGGAGTGTCTTACCAATTTCTTTTCAGATTACACAGCTTTTTCCTGAGTGGGGGTAGTTGTCTGAGTGTACAGGGTGTTGGCGGATACCTGTGGGGAGGGGTGTCTGGTGGATCCTCATAGAGAATTAAAAGCTATCCCCCTGCCACGAGGCCCTACCTCTCTCCACCTTCTGTTTGTGTGGCTAATTCCTGGGGTTCTTTGGGTGAACTGCCTCGCATGCTGTGGTATGTTCTCTATGACCTTGTTTGACCTTCTTGTGCTCTAGGAAGTCATTTCTGCCTTCAAATATTGAGGTTTGTGACTGTGTCATAATACATTGGATTTTTTTGTTTGTTTCTTGTACTAATTATTTTCTATGCAAGTAAACAAATGTTTAGAAAATTGATTGTGATGACTTCAAATTTGGGAAAGAGTAAATATGCCTGCAGCATGCTGTATTGAAGTTGAAAAGTCCTCATTTGTGGAAAGATGACCTTTGTGTCTTGGAAAGTATGGGAAGAGGTCTCCCTGTCCATTTTAAGTTACAGAATGAAATGTTCTTGGTAGTGCTGTTTTGTTCATAGGCCTTTTTTTTTTTTTTTTGAGGAAGATTAGTCTTGAGCTAACTGCTGCCAATCCTCCTCTTTTTTTTTTTGCTGAGGAAGACTGGCCCTGAGCTAACATCCTGCCCATCTTCCTCTATTTTGTATGTGGGACGCCTGCCACAACATGGCTTGACGAGCAGTGCGTAGGTCCACGCCTGGGATCCAAATCAGCGAACCCCGGGCTGCCGAAGCGGAATGTGTGAACTTAACAGCTACGCCACCAGGCTGGCCTCTGTAAATGGAAGTTTTTATCAAGATAAATATTAATTGTATCCAGAGAGTTGAGACTATCCTAGTCCTTGCGCTGGTTAACCTCGCTGAGTCAAGAAATTAAAATGAAATCACAAGAAGTATCTATTTTTTAATGATGGTGTAGTGCACATGACAGCTAGTGCTGGTGCATTAGAGAAAGGACTAGTTCGGGAGGCAGAAAGCTCTGGCCTGAGGGCCAAACCTAGCCCACTGCCTGTTTTTGTAAGTTGTCTCACTGGGATGTGGCCACGCTCATTCACTGACGTGTGGCCCGTGTCTGCTGCTGTTCCACGACAGCTGAGTTGAATAAATGCACCAAAGACCTTATGGACCCCAAAGCCTAACATACTTACTATTTGGCCTTTTACGAAAGTTACAATAGTCAGCTGACCCTTGGACTAGATTAAGTGTAAAGATTTCTTGGAAGAAGCACACTTAGGAGGATTGAAGGAAGATAACGGAGCAGAGAGGTTGTTCAGTGAGTAGATGATGTGTCATCCTAAACTGTCGTTTGGTGGGTAGAAGTTCCTTCCATACAAATGCAAGTCTATAGACGTTACCTTTTTTTTCTGGCTGTTTTTCGATGCTATTAGCTTGGATGTCTGAGCATTCTCAGTGGGTAAGAGCACAGAGCAAATGGAATCAGCTACCCTATTTGTGCCCCCCAAAATTGGTAGATTATATGATGTTTTTCATATTCAGCAGGTGCTGATTATAAAATCTTTTATTTTGACAAAAGGTGACTAAAACGACAGTTTTTAATTATTACTCCCTTCTTTCAAAATAGGGTATTATTTAAGAATGTAATTTGCTCCCTCCTGCCCCTCTCAAAAAAAAAAAAAAAAAAAAACCTTAAAAATAATCAGGCTCAAATATAATTCCAATTTAATTCTTGCTCACTTGAAGTCCAGAATGGGTATTTCTGATTGGTGGGCAGTAATCTTCTAAGCAGTGATTCTGGGATCCAGGCTTCTTCCATCCTGTGCTTCCACCATCTTTAATACATTTCAACACTTGTCTTTCTTTATTCATCTGTGTCAACGCAGATGGCACAGAATATGAAGGATCATATGTGAGTTTTATGGTCCAGGCCTAGAAGTGGTACATATGATGTCTGCTCAGATTCTGTTGGCTAGAACATATGGCATTTACCTGCAAGAGAGGTGGGAAAATATTGTCTGACTGTGTACCAGAAAAAAAAGGAAAAGGTTTTGGTGACCAGCCCGTCTCTGCCACAGGTACTGGTCATTCAAACCACTTTATGTTTTGAGAACAATCAGATATTGGTGACAGACAGAAGCTTTCACTTATTTCTCATCTTTTTTTCTTCTTTCTTTCCTGAAAGCAGTTAATCCTTGACATATGATCTTGGCTGGAATGGTATAATTTGGGCAGAGGAACTATGGCGACACTACAGCGTCAGATTTTAGTGAAAGTCCAAATTTGGTATGATGTATCATATACTGAATGTTGACATAATTAATTTGTAATGGAAATAAATTCGTCCCTTACTATCTTAATACTTTGCACAAATATTTCCAGTTCTCCCATTCTTGGACAAATGGTTAAGATTGTAATTTCCAGCTTTCCTGAGACTGAGTGTTGTCCTGCGGCCTGCTTTGGTGAAATGTGAGCAGAAGTGATGTGTGTTGCTTCTAGGCAGGAGCTTTAAGAGTGAGCGGATGCTTTGCTGTGGTCCTTTCCCAGAGTCAGGTGATCCGTGGGAGTTTTTGTTGCGATGAAGCCTCAGGCAGCCTGGGTCCCTGGTTGACCATGGATATGAACAGAGCTCCCTGCCCACATGCCTGGATATTTGCGTTAAGCCACTGAAGTTTGGAGTTATTTATTTTTGTAGCAAAACTGATCCTATCCTGAGGCATATAGGAGCAAGTATTGATGCTCCAAGGTCTTTACCCCTCTAGTGTTAAAGGTTGCATACTAACTATCTTATTTATAATAAAAAGGTAAATCTCTTTCCATTGTTTCTAATAATGCTAAGCATTTGCAGTGTTAGCTGCTACTTAGGTAGGCTTCTCCCAACGTAAAGATACTTTTGGATTTACACCAAGATCTTCACCTTAAATGATTGTTCTCCATGCTACTCATCCTTGAAATGGGCTGCCTTTGCAAATAGGAGGAGAAAAATCTGAAGGGAATGGAATCTTGCTTGTTACTGCCTGCACAGCTAGGGTGCAGGCGTAGGGGAGGGGCTCGGGGACAGAGACCCTCTCACCATCTGGGTAACAAAGAGCAAGAAATCAGTGTCTTTGAGTGCTTGGGTGAAGGGTGATTGCTGTCTCCACTTTGCCGAGTAGAGAGAGGAGAAAAGATTTCTTTATCTAGAGGCTGTGGCAAAGAATGTGTGTTTCTGACATTTACAGCCCCCTGTGCAATGCTGGCTGTATTTCCCATAATTCTGGGGGAAATAGCAGTACTACTGGCTAATAGTTATGCTTTATTATGGGTTAGAATGTTATCTATAGGCTCTTTAGGAATCTAACAATTGTTTATGTGTGTTTTTTTAATAATGGAAACTTTGTCTGAATTCCAAACAAGCAATCCATAAAAGGACTTGAACAATGCGCTAATTTTCTCTGAAGGGAGTTGTGCTAGTTTGTAACAAAGCTCCCCAAACTGGGTGGCTTAAAGCAACAGAAGTGTATTCTCACAGTTCTGAAAGCTGGAAGTCTGACGCCAGGCTGGCAGCCGGGCTGTACTCCCTCTGAAGCTTCTAGGGAAGGATGCGTCCCTGTCTCTCCCTAGCCCTTGGTAGCCCTGCATGTCCACTGGCTTGTCAGCATACCTCCAGTCTCAGCCTCTGTGTTCACATGGCTGTCTTCTCCCTTTGTGTCTCTCTGTCTTTGTGTGGCATTTTTCTCTCTCTGTGTTTCTTCTTCTAAGGACGTTAGTCCTATTGGATTAAGGCCTGCCCTAATGACCTGACCTTAACCTGATTACATCTGTGAAGACCCTGTTTCCAATAAAGTCACATTGGTAAGTACTGCAGGTTACGACTCCAACAGATCTTTTTGGGAGACACAGTTCAACCCATAACAGGAGTTTAAAAATCTGCCTGCCCCAGCATACTGTTTTTTTGTTTGTTTTTTTGTGAGGAAGATTAGCCCTGAGCTAACTACTGCCAATCCTCCTCTTTTTGCTGAGGAAGACTGGCCCTGAGCTAACATCCGTGCCCATCTTCCTCTACTTTATATGTGGGACGCCTACCACAGCATGGCTTGCCAAGCGGTGCCATGTCCGCACCCAGGATCCGAACCTGTGAAACCCAGGCCACTGAAGCAGAACGTGCACACTTCACCACTACGCCACCGGGCCGGCCCCAGCATACTGTTTTAAGTCAGTCATGCTTCCTAGAAAGGAGAAAAATATTCTCCTAAATCATGTGACTTTAGAAAGTGGATTAACTCAACAACAACAATAACAAAAAGATCAATTCAAAAATGGCCAAAGGACTCGAATAGACATTTCTTTAAAGAAGATACACAAATAGCCGAGAAGCACATGAAGAGATGCTCTCTTCCTTTGAGTCTGCTGTTCAGGGAGCTGAGCTGATCGTTAAAATATACGTTCTCCTGCGATGGTTTGTGAAAAGCGGTTGCCCAAAGCCCCAGGTGCTTCCTTGGGTTGCTGCAGCCAATGCAGCCTTTTCTGGGGGGTTCCTTGAACCTCCCCATGATCTGACAACTGAAGGGTAATTGCCTGGCTCTCCAGGGGCCTGGCTCCAGAACTCCGCTCCGGGGCTGTGGCCGGCACACGTTCAGGCTTGGTTGTTAACTCTTATGAATGTATAGTATTCCTACCTTCTTCCTCTCTCTGGTTATGAACCATTTGAGAAATAAGAGAAAGAGTGAGGTGGATAGATTATTATAGATGAAATTCTAGATGGATTGTAATTACAGATTCTATAATGATAGAATTTCATCTAAAATTATAGATGAAAACTAGTTTGAGGGCCAGAGCTGCATTTGAGAGACACGCTTACCCACCAAGTCACTGCAGTGCAGACACAGGGCAGGCCTCACCCATGCCACCGTGCTTCCCTCCTCTTTCCACCGTAGGAACAGAGTGGACCTTGTGTTCTCTGTGGGCAGTAGGGCTTGGGAGTAGGGTGACCTGAGTGAGGCACTCACCTCACCTCAGGAATTTAAGGAGTGCCAGAAAAACTTCAGTGATCAAGATAAATAGTATTTAATGCATTATTTTAAACAATCAGAATTACTGTAAAAAATCCATGATGAACAAGATATCAAAATTTTAAGATAAAGACAGGCTCAGTGTTACTGACTTTTTCCTTTGCCTCAGGCCCCAGTATGGCTCAGCAGGGCACTGTTACGGATCCTGTCTTAAGTTTAGTGCCTGAGGCGAATACCACTCTCACCTCACCCTAGTCCTCGCCCAGCTAGTTCTTCCTAAATTTATGGAATGCATTATTAAATCACTTTCTTTCTCCTGGGTGGAGTGAGTAAAAGGACAGAAAAAGGGTAGGAATGTTCTGCTAACTGAACTCCCTCCACATGGAAGGAATAAACTCAAGTGGGATTTACAAGCAACATTCTTCATGACTATAAAAATTTCCAATTATTTTCTATTCTTTATTTTATTTATTTTTTTTTAGGAAGATTAGCCCTGAGCTAACTCCTGCCACTCCTCCTCTTTTTGCTAAGGAAGACTGGCCCTGAGCTAACATCCACGCCCTTCTCCCTCTACTTTATATATGGGATGCCTACCACAGCATGGCTTTTGCCAATTGGTGCCATGTCTGCACCTGGGATCCAAAACGACGAACCCCGGGCCACTGAGAAGTGGAACGTGTGCACTTAACTGCTGCGCCACCAGGCCGGCCCCTCCAATTATTTTCTTTAGACGGAGTGTTAGCTCTCTGGGAGGAAAGTGCAAAAGCGTAAATTAAAGGTTCAAAGGCAAGGAAGTCTGTCCCCAGTTAGAGTGACAGGTTGCACAGTTGGATGGGAAGGTAACTGGCTCTGACAGTCCACCAATGGTATTGATCTGGTTGGCTGGATAGGCATTCTTTTCTCAAAGCCCTCTGCCACATCCTTGCTGCCCCAGGGGTGGTCTGTGGACCAAAAGCTTGATCATCACCAGGGAGATGGACAGGAAGGCAGAATCTCAGGCCCACTCCAGGCCTCCTGAATCAGACTGCATTTTTTCAAAGAGGCCCAGTTGATTTATACTTGTTCTCTAAATTATTTCAAGTCCAACTCTGTTGTGGCACTGCCGTAGCCTTCATTTTGCAATCTGTTAGACCAATTCTAGCTTTCTTCCTGTTTATGTGGCTTCACTGGAAATTGCTATGATCTTAGGAAACTGACTACTACGTATGCTCGTACTTGGTTCCTAGGGGTGAGATGTGCTTTACTAAACTCAGTGCTGGAGGAGGTTGAGTTTGTAAAAGGTAGGTTGCAAGAGCCAATTTAAGAATTTAACCCTGAATTGTGAAAAATAGTACTGTGGTGAGGCTTAGGGGGTAAAACTGTTAGCTACCTTGAATGGTTTTAATAGAAGGTAGAGATTTATGAATATATCACACATGCTGATGATTTTTTGTTCAACCGCCTAATTCTTGACTTTAGAATAAAATTTGTAGCTTAGATATTGTGCATGTGTCTTCTCTTTTGTTTTAAAGTAAGTTGAAGATCAGGTAATATTTTGGGTTTTAAAGCCTAGAGAGCTGAACTACTCTTGTGATTTGTGAGTCCTTAAAAGCTTTTAAGAGGGCTGACATGATTTCATGATTTATAAGCTCTAAATTATAACTGTATTTGTATTCATATCTTAAAAGACTAGTATGCCATATATTGATATAAATAAGGAGTAAAACTAAAATTCTCTGTGGCTATAAAGTAATGAAACTAGTTTTCACATGTGACTTGTGGAAACAGATTCTTTGTCATAATGATCATATCGGGTAGCAAGTGTAGCTGTATTAGGTTCACACTATTGGGCTGGACATTGCAGGTACTTGGAAGATGGAGAAGATACATACTGGTGTATAAGACTACCCAGTTTACAATTCAGTTGGCAAATAAGGCACACAACAACTGTGTAATCTAATAGTAATCTGCTCCTGGCAACTAATTTGGCTACGTCATGTAGTTGACTTCTTAGAGATATTTTCCTTATTTGTAAAATGAGGAAGTTTGAATTGGATCTCTAAAATGTCTTCCTATATTAATACGATTGTTGTTGTTAGTGCTGTCCAGTCGATTCCGACTCCTAGTGCCCTGTTGACAGCAGAGCGGAAGCCTACTGCGTCTTTTTGCGCCATTGTCTCACCTTCAGGGGCTGTATCAGACAGTGCTCCGCTGGTATTCATGGGGTTTTCATGGTGAATTTTTTCAGAAGTGAGTGGCCAGGTCCTTTTTCCTAGTCTGTCTTAGTCTGGAAGCTCTGCTGAAACCTGTCCACCATGGGTGACCTTGCTGATATTTGAAATACTAGTGGTATAGCTTTCAGCATCACAGTGACACACAGCCGCCACAGTATGACAACCGACAGATGGGTGATGTGGTTCCATGGCTGGAAAACAAACCCAGGCTGTAGGGGTGCTAGTGCCAAATCTTAACCACTTGAGCACCAATTAATATGAATATAATGAGGATTCAACTTTCCAGGTGTATCTATTCACTGTAAGAAATAATGGAATTTTTTATCTTTGGGGAATAAACAATCATTCTTCATAAACTAAGATTTAGAAAGTAACCTTATTTTTGCCAAAGGTGTTGAAATAGCTCGAGTCTTGTACTGGTAGTTCTTTTTATTGACCATTTCTTTTAGTACGTATTTATCAATTTTTAACCTTACAAATCATTATAGAAATACATATTTTGCTAATCTTTTTATTCAAGAGGAGCTACCATATCATATTCTTAAATCTTAAGTAGGGAATTTGTTCTCCTGTCCAAATGTTCTCTGAAAAAGATCTCTTTATTTTCCCAAATGGCTCTCTTAAAAAAGGAAACTTGATATTCTACTTTGTTCTGGTAGATAATACTCCTGAAAGACAACTTGAGAAATTAATCCTTCGGGTGAGAATGATTTATTCCAACCTTATTTGTTTTTTAAACTCTTTGCTTTTGTTTTAATAAAAAATGTTCCCAAGGTATTAACTTTGAAGGCTTACAAATTACATTGCAGTTATAGAAATATAAAGACATTAGTTCTTGGATCCTGTAAGATGACCTCAAACAATGTGAGTGTAGCTCGTGGTGGGAACTTGGATACTATTTGTAAGGTAGGAGAGGAATGAAATTGGCCATAAGATAAAATGGCTAACTTGCAACTTTTCTGACGAAATTCCTGAGGGAAGGAGGATCAACTCTTTCTTTTCCATGGCTTTATCTTCATAGTGATGGTAACTTGAAGCTATTGTTTTGTGAATGGTGAAGTTGATCTTCCAACTAATCCTGGAACTGATCAGCTTAATTTTAGAAGTTTTTGGGTATCCACATCTGTCCCACTAATTCTTGACTCTGTTCTACAAACGTAGAAAAGACTTAGTCAATTTATTCCATGTCAAAACTCTCCTTAAGTATTTCTTCTGAATGTATTTTTTATGGTATTTGTTGGATAACATTGCTTACCAAGTTTGGAATTTGTTTTGTGAATTAAAAAAATTGTAAACCCAGTTGTACTAACCAGTTATGTGAAAGTTGAGTGGTTGATAGGTTCTTTATTTTCCTATTACTCTTTGTAAGCTACTGACTTGTAAGTCTAGAACACTTAGCCTTAACTTTAGTGGAATTTTACAACTGTTAGAAATATTTTTGTTTACGATGACATGGGAAAATGCTTGAGAGACAAGGCTGAACAAAATGTATAAACTTTAAAAGCAAAGCTCATGTCCTATCTATTATCACATATTAACATATATGTTATAAAGAAGGCTACTTTTTTTTTTTCATTTAACAATTTGGTGAACTATATAAAAAGCCTTAAAAA
This sequence comes from Equus przewalskii, assembly GCF_037783145.1. NCBI lineage: Eukaryota > Metazoa > Chordata > Mammalia > Perissodactyla > Equidae > Equus > Equus przewalskii. The sequence continues at coordinate 19,756,818 of NC_091858.1, read as the reverse complement.
AAAATCATATCCTTTGACTGCATAATGCTTTTATTTCCAGGAAATTTTTCCAAAGGAAATAATCAGAGGTAGTTAAAGATTATGAAGATGTTGAGTGTAGTTATTTATAAAGGAGGAAAACCGGAAACAGCCTAAACATGGAATGACATGAAACGGGTGGTATAATTTATCCTATTATACATTTATTTTAAAATAACTTGAAGTGCTTTGATATATGAACCATTTACTTTATTCCATTTTTATCAGGTTGTTTTTGGTGGTTTTTTTTCTTAGATTTTTTTTAAAGTCATCTTTTGTGTGCTTTGGGAGAGGGAGCTCAGGAAGTAAAGCTCCATCAATTGACTCTAATGACTGTTTGTGTAGACAAGTGACTTCCATGATTTATGTTCAATGCTTCTGTCCGCAGTGCTCAGATTCCCTTATACTGGAGTCTCTTAAATGAGGATTGGCCTTCATGGAAACAGAAAGGAGTAGCATGTTTAGTGCTTTTTGAAAATATACCCCACACACGTAAGTCTAAAAAATGAATAAATGTGCTTCTTGATTTAAACATTTAGCTTGAACATGTTTCATACCCAAGAATTAAAAATAATTTGTGTTTCATAAAAGATTTTATTAGGGTGCTAGCCAAAAAACTATTACTTCAGTGATTTCTTTAGTAACTAAAGAGCTGTGGTGGAAAAAAATTGTGATTTATGTTTTGCATGAGTATTTAAATCATATAGCCCTTACTTTAGGATTCAGGATCTCTTTTTGAGTGTATGCTCTCACGCTTGTATGTGCACACATATATGCTGTTGAGATAAACATGGTGGCCTTGTTTCTTTCCCCGAGAAAAGGCTGATTTCAGGATCCGTGGCCAGGAACACACTGAGCGCTGTTAGTGGAGATACTGATCCTTTTAGTTCTTCCATCGTTCCTATTATCCTGGTTGAATTTGGGTCCCTGAAGTTCGAATACAGAGAAAAGATTGCAAAATAGAAAAAGGAGATCTGCTCAATTTATAAATTTAAGGTTACAGAGTGTCATTTTTTTCCTCACGGATATTGTGTGTCTTCCGTACTGTGACATCTGAACGACATTAAATACCAGGATTAGAAGTCAGTTCAAGTGAATGTATATATGTATATATATCTGGATTATTTATTTGCATTCCTAGCTTGAACATTTGGGCCTTTCTTAAGCATTTCAATTTGACCAAAAGCACAATCAAATTTTAGTTCTTTGCAAAAATCTTTAGATTTGAAAATTTTCATGGGTTATTCTTAACGAGTTTTTTTAAATATACAATTCAGTAGTTTCCAGTATATTTACAGCACTGTGCAACCATCACCGTAATCTTTAGAACATTTTCATTATCCTCAAAAGAAACACCATCCCAGTTAGCAGTCACTCCTCATTCCCTTCCCTCCTACTCTTTCTCAGCCCTAGAAAACCACTAATCTGCTTTCTGTCTCTGTAGATTTGCCTATTCTAGACATTTCATGTACCTAGTATCACATAATATGTAGTCTCTTGTGACTGGCTTCTTTCACTTAATATAATAGTTTTTAAGTTGTAACATTTATATCCGTGTTGTAGCATGTATCAATACTCCATTCCTCTCTGTTGCTGAAGAATATATTCAGTTGTGTGGGTGTACAGCATTTTCTTATCTATTTACCAGTTAATGGACATTTGGGTTGGTTTCACTTTTTGACTGTCCTGAATAATGCTTCTATTAAGAATCATGTACATTTGAGGACTAGTTTTTGTGTGGACATATGTTTTCATTTCTCTTTAGTAGATGCTTTAGAGTTGCTGTGTCATATAGTAACTCTATTGGAAGTTCCTAAAAATGTTAAACAGAGTACCACTTTATTAAGAATCACCAACTTTTTTTTCCCCCAACTTTGAAATGGAATGTTTGAGATAGGGAATGAAAACATGGAAAAGAGAAATGCTAATGTCGTAATGCTTCATTGGTCTTGAGTTCATTTGCTGTGCCTCCGAGGTCTGTCTGGTAATCACGTTCCATGGAAACAATAAGGGACCCTTCTGGAAATGAAAAGGGCATTATCACTAATTAGGGTGGGACAACATAAACTGGGACCGTCCTAGGCAAATTAGGACCAATGGTTACACTGTCAACCAGCCAAAAGAAATAGCTGTTGTCAGATTTAGCCTCCTTCTCTCTTATGACAAGTAAGAACCACTGGGAGTAGGGGGGAGCCATCAGATGTGCAGTCAGTCCCAGGGGCAGTTCAGCTGTGTCTTTGTCTTCTTTTCTGTCCCATTCCCTCAAATGAAAAAGTATCTTTGGAAGAGGGTGATACTTCAGCTAATAATGTCTAAGTACCCGTATCCATAGTTATAGGTTCTAAATGTAAAAATAAAGTAATTGAAATTAATCAAGTGATGACTTATTAATTCTTCTAATACTTACTTGAGTTAAATGTTTTATTTCTTCCAGGGAGCAACAAATCGTTTCAACTTCAAAGCATCTTAGACTAAGAAACGTTCAACTGTGCTGAAGAACTTAGGAGACAGTTTTTCCTTCCCTCTCATTTGAAAGGACTTAAAGAGGAAATAAAATGGCAGAGGTTTAAAGTTAATATTCAGGATGAATGATGGTAATTCAGATGACGAGACAGGAGATGCAGTGCAATCCTCATCTATCAGTGATAAAAATGGAAACACATACGCATACAACCCCAAATCACCACCTACACAAAACTCTTCAGCCAATACTGTGAATTGGAATTCTGCCAGCTTGGATGACATGGTGGTTGATTGTGAAACCAACTCTGCTGTGGACATTGGTGAATCTGTTTCTTTAAACCCTCAGTGTGTTGAAGTACTTGATCACCAAAAGTCTTCAAGTGGTTTCGTTAGTAAGGAGATGTTAGATATGCACAAAGATTCCCCACGGCCGTCTTCTGCACGGGTTGTAGATGGAGAGGAGCCCAAGTACCCACATAACAATTGTCATTCTCTGGAGTCATTTCAGGCCCAGAGTATTGAGACAGCTCTGCCTTTTGTGTGGAGATCTAATGATGATGATTTGAACTGTACAGACTACCCTTCTGCCTTGGAGCTAAACCAAACATTTGACATGAAAGTGGATAACATTAACTGCACCTTTATCACACATCATGCCATTGGAAACAGTCAGTCTTTGCATACCACTGGAAGTCTGCAACCAACCTGCGTGAGAAGTGGAAATACATCTTTACCCTGTTGCGTTCATGCATCTTCCCATTCTGATAAGATACACGTGAGAGGAACAAGTTGTGCTAGAGACAGCTTTGAAAACCCTCAAGCCACAATATCAGAGGCCCAAGACATAGCTTACACAGCCTTTTCTGATGTGGTGATGCAAACTGATGTTCCAGATAGTGGAAATTGGTGTCAGTATTCTTTGGGCAAGGTCACCAGTGAGTACACAGATGGATCACAGCAAAGACTAGTTGGAGAAAAAGAGATACAAGCCCTAACACCAGTTTCTGATGACATGGATGTTCCCAATGGGTCTGTATTACAAGAGTTCTTTTGTTTATCTAAAGATGAACCAAATAGTGAGACACATTCACAGAGCTCATATGGGCAAAAGGAAATGAGCCAAAATCTAAGAGAAACAGTGTCCAATTGTCTTATAGATGATGAATGCCCTTTATTGGTGCCAGCTTTTGATACAAGCAAAGCCCAAGTGCTGAACCCAGCACATAAAGTCACTGTGGCTAAAGACACACAAATTGCTTCCAGCGAAAAGGATTTGGGAACTCAAAATCGTACCATAGATTTGATACTGAGTAGCCCACCAGGGCAAAAAGGGGCTTCATCATTTGAACTGACTTGGGATGCAAATGATATGGTCGTTAGCACAAATAACACAATTTGCATGTCAACACCAGTCCTAGAACCCACAAATGCAACCTTTTCTATTTCCCCCATTGAAGCAACAGAGAAATGTAGTAAAGTTGAGAGGAGTAATCGAGAGCTTAGAAATTTACCAAACTTGAAGGGGGCACCTGTGAACAAGTCTAAAGCTAATCTAGGAAAATCAACAGCCAAAACGAATACCCCTGTAGGCAGCAAAGTTAGAAAAACCGAAATTATAAGTTACCCAAGACCAAACTTCAAGAATGTCAAAGCAAAAGTTATGTCTAGACCAGTGTTGCAGTCCAAAGACCCTGCTTTATCAAAGGTCGCACCCAGACCTCAGTCAACCAGTGCCTCGTCACCCTCATCGGTGTCTTCCTCAAGACAGTTGACAGTTTTGAGCAAAACACCAAGATCTGACTTGAATACGGACACAAAAGCAGAAATCTTAATTAACAAGACGCATAAGCAGCAATTTAATAAACTCATTACTAGCCAGGCTGTGCATGTTACAACTCATTCTAAAAATGCTTCACACAAGGTTCCAAGAACAACATCTGCCATGAAATCGAATCAGGAAGATGTTGACAAAGTGAGTTCTTCTAATTCAGCCTGTGAGACTGGGTCCGTGGTTGCGTTTTTCCAGAAGATCAAAGGTGTACTCCCGGTTAAAATGGAAAGCACAGAATGTTTGGAAATGACATGTGCTTCCAATATCGATCGGATTAGCCCTGCAAAGAAGGGTGAAAAAGAAAATGGGACACCTGTGGAAAAACAAGAGCTGAAAAAGGAAATTATGAATGAGACCTTTGACTATGGTTCTCTGTTTTTGGTAAGTGAAATTTTTGCCTGCTTTCGGGAATAGTGGAGGAAACTGAGGGATATGTGTGCAATTGGTTATCCACTAATAGTCGATAATATTGCAGAACTAGGTGTGCAAATTTTCTTTCAGGTGTTAATATATTATTCAGTAATTCCTTGTCTTAGTACATTGTAGAATGTTAATTGGTTACAATATAGGAAACTTGCACATTGAAAAAAATTCTCAAGTTCAGTATTTCATATTGAGTATGAATGTTCCTTTTAATAGTAAGCTAAAAGAACGGTTACTTTAGTATTTTAGGATAATTAGTTATTTAAAGTTAAACATCTGATTATATTTTACATTTACGAAACAAAGGTTTGTGTATAAACTTTAAAATGTATCGGCCCACATTTAAGAAATGGCTGGGGAGTGCTGGTAAACAGTATCAACACAAAAATAACTCCTGGTCTTGTGTGAGGAAGCTGCTGTGGGAAGTGGAGCTCTCTTCTATGAACAGGAGGATTCTGGCTTTTGCTTCTGTTCAGCTAATGTCCCTTTGGATAAGTTATCTTTTGAGACCCAAAGGTGAAAGGATTGGATTAGTATATGTCTGAGGTCACCTGCAGCCCTAACATATTGATTCCCGCTACATAAAAGAAACAAAACCCATTTTATTCATGTCGAGTGAAGAGGCAGGATGTTTTCTGTAGCGCTGTCAGATATTTGGGGTGGGGGAGACTAGATAGTTCCATTTCAAGAATAAAGAATTCACGTGCAATTCAAAGATGATTTTTCTTTGAACGTGCGTGTATTTTGACAACAGCATGAAGAAACTGGTTTTCTGAGTTTGTCAGTTGGCAGGCCACGCTTGGGCTTTGTGTACTTGTCCTCAGCCCTATTTTTGGCAGTGGGGACTTAGGTGTATTTTCAGCCCCACGTAGGCTTTGCTTGGGCTTCTGTCCTCTGGGCCAGGAGTGGAGCTCGGTGCCAGGGTAGGAAGGCAGAGGGAACGTCTCTGTGAGGGCTCATGTCTGAGAGCAGCGAAGCTGGTAAGCGTGGCAAAGTGTTAAAGGGCTGTTTTAAGGGTTTTCAGGGTGCATAGGGAATTGATAGGTCCTTGTAGGAGATTAGGAAAGATGATGATATTCTTGAGCTAGATCAGTTTAGAGATGTTTGGGCTTTTGTAATAAATCATTCTTTTTAGGAAGGATGCTACACCACACTGATGTCTAAACGAATGAGATTGTCCATTGTTTCAAAACTCAGATTTTATTTTTAAGTTCTTTTGAAGTCAAACTTAGGAAACTTGTTTTATAATTTGTAATTTGGTATTGTGCTAAATTATAAACTCTGGCAATTCTAACCAGCATTCTTAGCTTGATGTTTATAGATCAGTACTCCTTGGAAATGAAGCACTTTTTTTTTTTTTTAAGATTGATTTATTTATTCTTTTTAAAATTTTTTGGTGAGGAAGATTGGCCCTGAGTTAACATCTGTGCCAATCTTCCTCTCTTTGCTTGAGGAAGATTGCCACTGAGCTAAGATCTGTGCGAATCTTCCTCTATTTTGTATGTGGGATTCTACCACAGCATGGCTTGATGAGTGGTAGGTCTGTGCCTGGGATCCAAACCTGTGAACCCCGAGCTGCCGAAATGGAGCCCGCAGACTTAACCTCTATACCTCTGGCCCGGCCCAAGAAGCACTTTTTATCTTAGGACTCTTGCAGTTAGGATTCCTATGTTTTCAGCACTGACACTTTTACTTATCGACTGGGATAGAAAAACATTCTTTTTCCACGATGATGTCTTAAGTGCTGTTTGCTCAGTATCACTACCTGGTACACATTTCCATGTGTGGTGGGATCGGGGCTGGGCAACCCATCGCAGGCCACGGGGTTTGTGCTTTTGTACAGAGCTGAACAAATGAACGTTTGCTTCATGTTTTGCTCAAACTCCTGTGTTCGTTGGACACTTCCTTCAGCAGTGCCCGAAGGTTCTAAGTCTGCCCTGTACCTGTGATGAGACAGTCCTGGACGTTAATTTTCAGTGTTCTCTGTTGGTCTTGGGCTGAATTAGGCCTTGAGGTTACTGAATCCTTAGGCTGCCTCCAACCTCACAGCTCTTTGGTGGTTAGGGTTTATCTGAAACTTCAGAAAGGTTCATATTTAGAAGGAATTTGATTTTAGTTTGATACAGGTTGAGTCTAGCTACCCATTACAGAGGTCATGTATTGGTGACAGTGTGTTAGAAAAAGGGAGTGGTGAGTTATCTAAAAGGAAAGGGATCGGGGCTGGCCCAGTGGCATAGTAGTTTGTGTGTTCTGCTTCAGCAGCCCAGGGTTCCAGGGTTCAGATCCCAGGTGTGGACCTAACACTGCTCATTAAGCCATGCTGTGGTGGCATCCCACGTAAAATAGAGGAAGATTGGCAACAGATGTTAGCTCAGGGACAGTCTTCCTCACACACACATAAAAATAAATAAAAGGAAAGGGATTGATATTTATTTGATGCCTGCTCTGGACTACTTTGCTCAGAAAGCTTTCATATATGTCATTGAATTTCCCCAGTAATGATCAGGTGCTTTATATGTCACCATTTACTCTTCCCAATAACAACATCCCATTTTAAACCCTCATAGAAGACACTTAAAACACACATAGCTGGTAAATAGGAAAACTGAGATTCAAACTCAGGTCCTTTGACTTGAATCCTGGCCGTTTCTGCTCCGTACACCACAGGGTTTCAAGATTTTTGTGGAATGTTGGCTCTGCAAGGCAGAGTAAGTCTGATTTGTTAAAGATTCACTTATTCTAAGTTGGTTTACTTTTTAGAAGGTTTTCTCAGGGGATCCCCTTAGCCGGTTTTACAGTAGAGGTAGAAGATCTTAGCTTTTTACAATTGCCTGCTTTTCTTGGCCAACTTTGTGTTGCTTTCCAGCGTTCTCTTGGGATATTGCCTTTTAAAGTTAGTTTTAATCCACCTAGTGTATGAATTCAACTGCCATCAGCATGTGGCTTTACATATCTCTGTTGGAAATTATCCACTTATGACTTAGGAAACAAAGAAGGATAGTGGGGAATATGCAACATAGAGGTTAAGAGCATGGATTTTGGAATTAGACATGGTTTCACATTGTAGCTCCATCATTTACTGGCACAGTGACCTTGGGCAGCTTACTTAGTCTCTGTGAGGCTCAATTTGCTTTTGTGTAAAGGGAGAATACAAATTATAGCTCATAATGTTGGAAATTGTTCTTTGAGTAACGGTCAGGCTCTCATTTCTTCCCGCAGAATAGAAACATTTATTGGGTGTCTACTGTGTGCTGTGTATGATGGTGATGGTTGTTCAGATATAAAGAAGAAAGACACAGCCCATGGCCAAACCTAGTGCAGTGGGTATTAATAGAAGGTAAACCAAAGGGGATGTTCAGTACTAAGTTGAGAGTATGTGTAGACTGCTGTGCTGTAGGAGGCGGAATGGGGTAATGGCAATGGGGAGAGTTGTCAAGGAAGGCTTCTAGGAGAGATGCCATGTTAGTTACTAGCTGGAACTTAAAGGGCAAGTATGAATTGGAAGGGTATTTTGGGTGGAGGAAATAATATATACAAAGATAAAGAAATATGAGAATATACTGTCATTCAGGAGACTCTAGGTGGTGAGTATGATTGGAGCTAAGGATGTGGAATCACGAACAGTAAGGAATAAGCTGAATAGGATGGCAGGGGGTGCCACATCCTAAAGGTCTTGGTGTGCCTTGTTAAGAAGAGTTGGCTTTGTCTGGAAGACAGAGGGAAGCCATCTAACCCAATCTGGACTTTAGAGAGAGTGCCTTAGCAATGGAGTAGAAGATGAATTGGAGGCTGGTAAGACCAGAAAGATCCTGAGGACATGGTTTTGGTAATCCTGGCAAGAAATGATGCAGCCCTGTGCTAAGGCAGATGGAAAAGGGAGAGAATGCCATCAAGAGTTCAGGAGATAAGCAAGGAAGCACCTAGAAATAGCTCTCACTGTTTAAGTTGGGTGCCTGGGCATGTTCTGGTGAATATGGGAAGAGATAAGTTTTGAGCTGGATGGGTAAAATTAGTTTAATTTTAGACATGCTTCATGTTCTTCTGTAAAATGAGGAATGATAAAAGTATCAACCTTATAGGGTTGTTATGAGGATTAAATGAGTTGATATATTTAAGACTTAAAGTGGGTATTTTCCATTCTGTGACGGCTATATGTTAATTAGTAAAAAACAACAATAGTAAGATTGTTGTTGACATTGTTAGGTAGAGATGCCTGAAGGATGCTAAGTGAGCAGATGCAGAAAGAAGCTAAATATATGGGAAACTCCAAAGAGAGTGTGGCTTGGACATGTGGACTTTGGATACCACAGCGTGTAGTTGGCAGTTAGAACAATGGACAAGGTCATCAAGGGAGAGTGTATGGTGAGGAAAGAGAACAGGGCCGAGTTTAGGATCCTCATGACAACTAGCATTTAAAGGTGCAGAAGAACAGGATCCAGAGAAGGAATAACCAGACAGATAGAAAGAAAACTAGGAAAGATCTGTGTTGGAGAAACCAAAGAAAGATGGACTCATTGGCATTAGATGCCATTGAGAAGGGCCTGCGGGGAAAGGATTGAAATCTGTAGCTTGAATTCAACTTGTGGCACTGGGCATCTTGGGAACCCTTCAGCTGTTGGGGACAGAAGGCAGATCATGATAAATTGAAGAGTACATGATGAACAGTTTTAATTTCTTCCTAGTAAAAATGAAAATGAATTATCCATCTGGCATATCTGGTTAGACAGAAATTGGTTCTTTCACATAGCTAACACCACAAGGAAATGGTTTGAGGAAGGAATGATCTGGACTAAGATCTCACTGTTTTTTCATAGGGTTCTGCTTCAAAAACTGCAACCACCTCAAGTAGGAATATATCCAAGTCTGACTCCTCCAGTCTGAGGAAAACGCCTGGTCCGAAAGCCAAAGTGGGGCCTTCTGTTTCCTGTTTGAGGCGAAACAGTGACAGTAGAAATCTTAATTCTGATCGAGGCTTAACTCCTCAGAGGATCAGGCGTGTGTCCACTTCCGGTAAGAATAAAGTAATTCAGTTGTGTCTTATAGCAGTTTATGAATTATTTGAATGTAAAATCAGGCATGTCAGAAAGCAGAAAGACAGATTTTGGTGATGGAAGTAACGCATTCTGTCACTAAAGTGTTTAGCCTTCTGTGGACCAGCATGTTGCAGAGGGAAGGTAGAAAAAGAAGTCCAAGATGTAACCTTATCTTTGAGCAACATAAAGGCTAGTTGGGGAGACAGGGATGTGCATAAACCAACTTCTAAGCTATTTGGAAGCATTACGTATATAAATATGCAATTGGGTACTTGTTATATATGAATAATTTCATTTTGAGTTTTTTTTACATATTACGTGCTTAATAATATTTGTTATTTATTAGATTCATGATGTACCCTCACCACGTGTGAAGAGATTTTTTTCTTGAATTTTGCTGAAAGATGTATTATAAGTTTTCAGGGATATAAGGGTGACTAAAAAGTTAAACTTTTCTAATATGAACTTTTCTTTGTGTTGGTTTGTCTTTTAGAAGCAGTAGTTGTAAGTTCATACTAGGTTTATGAAATCTGAAGCTTTAGAGTAGCTGTTAAGTGTCTTACTAATTTGGCAGACGTACATATTTCTCTGTGTTACAAATCAGAACAGGAAGTGAAAGACTCGGCCTATTCCACAGGGACTAAGATAAAAAGGCCTGCTGGCCCTTCAGTTGACTGAGAACATTCTTCAGGGAACACCCCTTATTTTAGCAGGTACAACCTTGAGCAAACTAAAGGCATGTCAGAGAGGTTTAGAAGTAAATTCCTTTATAAAAATCATGACTCCTGTTGAATGGTCTGAACCAGAAATGTGTGTCTAGAGTGATGTGTCCACACCGGTGAGCACATTTTACAGAAACCAACAAAACCACCCGAATCCCAGAGAATCTCTTTACCTCTGCACACCTTCGTATTTTTAGGTTTTATTTTCTCATCCTGTTAAGAAGCCTCTACAGCACGGCAGTGTTTTAAAGGTGGTTTATTTAGATTCAGGCCAGCATCACGGTCCAGAGGAGCAAACCCAGGAAGAGGTATGGGGGGAGGAAGAGGGATTTGCAGCACATTTTCATCACATCCCCAGGGGAGCTTGTGGGAAAGAGGAATTTGTCAGCTTAAAGCGCTCACCATTTGGGAGAAAAACAGAAGAGAAGCTAAAGACATTGGGAGAAGCAATGATCCTTATTTTTGGATATTGCCACAGCTGGGGAGTTGAGGCGTAAGTGAGGTTAAAGCTTTGGTTCTTACTGTGGCAGATAAGGCACATGGTGTTTGCCAGATGGTGGGGAGCTCCACTCCTACTTGGATTTTAGGAGCGCCTGTGGCTTGGTGGCACGTAGAGCCATGGGCACTGGCAGCCTGGCCTGTGGTCAGGAGCCCCGTGTTCTAGCACCGCTCTGGCACCAGTGAACTGCTTGAGGGAGTCGTTTATCCTCCCTGGGCTTCTGTGAGTTCTCTGAAGGGTGAGGGTTTGAGAATATCAGGCCAGAGGGTCAACTTTTGCAGCCCTTGTCTCTCTAGGGGCAGTTTGGAGCCCACCTAATTTTTGAGTAGTGGCTGCTACTGGCATGCTTCTCTGGGCCGCATGATGCTCAAATCCCAAAAAACCTGAAGTATGCATACTTTCAAGAAATCAGGCCAGTATCCAGGATATATTTTAAAAGATGGAATTCTTTTATGTAGGTGATCAGTCCCACCAAAGAGCGAAGCATTTTTTAAGACCCTTTATTGTATACTGCATAATATCAAGCCTTAAAGAGGGATAAAGCAGGTCTGTTTAGTCTTCATGAAAGACAGGAAAGGGCTGGCCTGGTGGTGCAGTGGTTGAGTTCGTGAGCTCTGCTTCTGCAGCCCAGGGATCACAGGTTCAGATCCTGGGTGTGGAACTGTGCACCACTTATCAAGCCATGCTGTGGCAGCATCCCACATATAGAGGAGGATGGGCACAGATGTTAGCTCAGGGCCAATCTTCCTCAAAAAAAAAAAAGGGGGGAAATTTATTGAGCTTTTATTACACTCTATAAATAAGCTTGATAACTAAGTTATGCATTCAGAGTTTTCAATCTGAGTTAAAATCTAAATTATATTTTACCTGGTGGTTTTCTATATATAAATAGGAAAAAAAATTAAAGGAACCAGAAACTTTATGGAGTTGCATTTGATTTTATATTTTAACCATTGGAAGGCTAACTTGTTTATGCTGTATTATATTTTTAAGAAATTAACAACAACCAACTTGTTTGGATGCTCACAATACATTGAGAAGTATTTGTTGTTGGGGATGGGAAACTTAATCACTGCAGAGTTAAAAGTAGACCAAAATCCAGGAGCAAAAACAATGTGCCTTTAGATCATTGAGAGCATGTTGCCGTTTACTGTACAATGAAGTGTTTGTGTATTAGAAAATTGAAACCAAATGGATATCCTCTGTATCATACAAAGTTACTCTACTGAAAGGTAAGCAGCCGGAATGTTCCAGCTAACTTGGGGTTTTCAGTAAATCCTTTCAGAGAACTAAGTAGAAAACCAGACCTGGCATTGAGAGAGCCATTTTCTTGAAGCTTTAAAATGAATATGATAAAGAATTATAATTAAACCAAATGGAACTCTTCCATTTTGCTTGTCAAACTCTGGAAATTGTAGTATACAACATAATGACTGTAGTTAACACTGTCGTATGATATGTACGAAAGATGTTAAGAGAGTAAATCCTGAGAGTCATCACAAGGGAAACAAAATTCTTTTTCTTTTTATTATATCTCTATGAGATGATGGATGCTAACTAAACTTATTGTGGTTATCACTTCATAATATATGTAAGTCAAACCATTATGCTGTACATCTTAAACATATACAGTGATGTATGTCAATTACATCTCAAGAAAATTGAGAAAAAATAAAACCTGGAAATTTATATGGAATCAGATTATGAATGATTATAACAAACCAGCTCCAAAGTATCTTTGCCTCTTTGGAGTAGGTGTGTGTTTTAACCACTCAGTTAAATAGGTGAGATAGTGAGAGAAACTATTTCTAATAATAATTATCATGCCAGTGATAGCAGCTCACTTTCTAAATGCTTACCAGGTTCCAGGTTCTGTCTTAATCATTTCACCTGTAAGTTCATTTAATCCGCGCAATAGTTTTGTGAGGCTTATCTCCATTTTACAGATGACGAAACCACCATAGAGAAGTTAAATAATTCATCAAAGTTATGCAGCTAGAAAGTGGCAGATGTAGGATTCAGACCAGGCAGTGGGGCCCCAAAGTCCGTGCTCTCAACCTTCACTTTCTTAGTCTAAAGAAGTGCAATGAGTAGGACCGTGAGTTTTGAAAAAGTAAGATTCTTACGCTCAGCTGAATGGTTTAGACACTGTGGCATTTCTCTTTTCAGGCCCTTGGCTTAAAGTTCTCTATCAATTTACCATGGTATAAGTGGTTTTACATGGTCATTGCAAATTCATGTTGCTGAATAAATTACTGCTTAGTAAATACTTCATGATCAATTCAGACACCTTCAAGAGACCCGCCTGCCACCTGCTTTAAGAGGCAACACCGGTTCTTACCAGGTTTTAGATTATAGATGTGTGTGTTCCTTCCTACAAACATGTTATTGCCCTTCCAGCCACCAGCCTGACCAGGTAGGATTACGGAAGTAGTACAGAATATACTCGCTGCCTTGTGGATCCTTTAACCTACCCCGCGAGAGCAAATGCATGTTTATGCAGCAACCACAAAGCAGGACAAAGGGATGTGTAAGGGGTGTGGAAAAGGCCCGTGAGAGCTTGAGGACTTTGGGGACAAGAAGAATGTTCAGGAGCCAATCTGATTATACCAGAGCCTGAAGAAAGGCCTCATGAAAGAGTCTTTAGTTTTCTTCTAGAGGAAGAGAAATAACATTTCAAAGGGTTAACCTTTGTTTTAATTCAGTTTATTGTGGGTTAGTAAAATAAATTCCTCTCAAACCAGGAGTACATCTCTAACTTGTTATGACTTGCCTATCATTATAGGTTTTTCTTCTTTCTTGCTAAGTTATTTCCTCCTTAGTTATTTTTGTAAACTGATTTTTTGTTTACTTAGTGTTAAAAGGAACTTGAAGTCTTTTCAACTTACTTTTATATCGTTTTGGCCTTTTCTAGTGAGAGTTTGAGAGAGATACCCAGCAAAATTATGAGAAATGTATTCATGCATGAATTCATTACTAAAACCCAAAAATTATCACCTGATAACTATTCTTAGAGCTAGCTTTAGTTAGTGTTGCTTATACATATTTCTGTATTTGTGTGTCATTCAAATACTTTTTTAAAGAATGTATCTGAAGCTTTCCTTCCATAAAAATAATAGTAGTAATGTGTTTTGAGTGCTAATGCTGTGCCAAGCACTGTTCTAAACTTTTTAAATGTATAATTTAATTCTCATAACTCATGTGGTCTACATTCTAGGATTATCCCCATTCTACAGATGAGGAATTTGAGGTTTTGAAAGCTGATGTAACTTGCCCAAAGTTACACAGTCAGTAACTGGTGGAGACAGGAAACAGACCAGGCAGACTGGTCCTGGAGTCGAGGCCCTTAACCCTGTGAGATACACACACGAGTCCTGACACACTCCCTTATTCATTTAACAAGTATCTATTGAGTGTCTGTTTGTGCGGGAACTGTTCTAAGTGCTGGGAATGAAGTACACAAAAGAGTCAAATTCTTGCCCTTGCGGAGCTTAAATTCTAGTAAGGCGAGTCAGAAAACAGGTGAAAAAATGCTTAGTATGTAAGATAATGATACGTGCTGAGGAGATAAAGCAGCGAAGGGAGTTAGACCTTGAAATAGGGTGGTCAAGAAAGGCCTCACTGAGCAAGAGACATTTGAGCCAACACCTGAAGGAGGAGAAGGTAGGAAACATTTGGATACCAGGTGGAAGGACTTTGCAGGCAGAGGGAACAGCAGATGCAGAGACCAAGATGAGGCAGTAAGGGGGGCGCCTGAGGCACAGGGAGCTATCCAGCATGTGTGGCGGGGACCAGGGAGTAGGGCTGAGGCCAACCAAGTAGGACCTCATAGGCACATGGGAGACAAGTGTCTTCTCTTTTCTTCCTTGCCAATATCATCACTGAATTCTGGATCATTTTGCAGGCATTATACACAGTTCTTCCCACTTGGCAAGTAATTCTGGAAAGATTGCTTTATAGAATGACTCATAAACTATGCTTAATGTGTCACTATGCAGTCTCTTCTTTATCCATTCAAGACATGTTTTGAGTGTCTGCTCTGTGTTGGGCAGTCTACTAGATTCTGAGAATACAAACATGATTAAGTAATATGCCCTTTTAATGAGCTCACTAGCTGGAGGGTGAGGTGAAAAGGGGTGTTTAAGCAAATCTGAATGCAAACTCTTCATTCTTCAAACCCCAGCTGAACTGTCCTGGCCTCTGTGAATCTTTGTGTTTATTATCCTGTCCTGTAATTATTTTCTTAGCTCTCTGTCTCCTACTAAACTGTGAGATCCATGAGGATAGAGTCCAACTCTTGGTTATTTTTATATTTTCCAGTGCTCAGTGTACCTATTACACAACAGGTATTTAAAAATGTCGTCTGGCTTGATTTGAATGGAGACTTGTATGAAGCACTGTGTGTCCACAGTAAAGCGAACAACACTAACTCAGCTAAGGGCCGACTAGAGAGGAGCAGTGACATTTGAACTGTCCTTGGAATGTGCCTGTAGGAGTTTGCCAGGCATCGAAGGTCACTGGCATTCTCAAGGGTGCAGATGTAGAGTTACGAAAGCAGATGGTGTGTTGGGGAATGTTGGGGGGCAGGGTCAGCGTGCCTTGAGCAGGCTGCGTGCTGGGGGAACTGACAGATGAGCCCCCAGGAAGCTTGAGGCAGATCGGTTCTAATAGTCTAGACACAAACTTGTAAGAGTCATACTAGTATTTGGGAATAGAAAGCAGAGTGAAAATGTTAAAAATGTGTTGAAGGGAGAGAGTCTGGTAAGCTCTCTTGGTGGTGAATAGTCCCATGTGTCCCCTCAGCTTTGTTTGGCTGGCCATGAAGTGAAATAGGGAATGGGCAGCAAGAAGTGGTTGTCAGGAGAAGGATGGGGTTAGTTTGGACATGTTGAATGTGAAGAGACTAAACACTGAGAAGCACCTCAGAGTGGTATGTGTATGTCTGAGGTTTAAGACAGTAAAAATGTGTAGAGGCTCAGGAAGCCTGTGCAACAAGAGCTGATAAAGATAAGGATGACAGGGATGCCTGTGACAGCCACATGATGGAAGCTTCGGAATGAATCCAGTGCACAGGCACATAAGTCTTTGAAGAAAAGAAGAGACTGCAGAAGTGGGGTGATCTAGATCCCCTCAGAGATTAAATAGGGGGAGTTTGAGAGTGAGGATTCCGAAAAGCCGCTGTGCATAATGGCTGGGCAGCTTCCTCCTCCGTATTTTCCAGCTCATGTTTATGAGGTTAGGTGATTTCTTTCAAGTGAGTTTGTGCAAATTTTGTTGATTGGCTTTTTTCTTTTCTAACCTTAGAAAAGGAAATAAACTTAAGATGATGTTTGATTTTTAGTCTCAATGACCTCATTGTTGGAAGGAGCTCTGCTCGTGAACCTTGGCTTCCAATGAGCTGGGAGGCTGACTTCCTCAGTTCTCATTAGGAATTCTCAGTGTGAGTGCCAGGTGAGCTCACTCACAGCCAGATAAATAAATGTGCTGGTTAATAGATGAAGACCCTGTTCGTCGTCTTTGTGGTACTGGGGAAAGGATGCCACCCCTGCAAGTCTTTGGTTTATGACACCCTTAGTTGGGGGACACATGTTCCCTGGCCCATGACTAGGAAAGTTGTTTTTGTTGCATCTCCACCTGTAGCAGCAGACGTCTTGTGAGCACACATGCAGAGGCACGTCCTGACAGCAGCACCATGAACACTACGCTTCTATGCAATTCAGGTCATCATGAGAACCTTGCTTTGTGGGATATTCTTGTTTCTCTGTCAAATTACCGCTCTCTCAAGACTTGCTGTGTTGTTGTTGTGACTCACCTGTACTGCCCTGACTTTATCTCTCAAGTTTACTCTTGGATTTAAGCAAGTGGTGATGGCTATGCTGAGTACAATTTCTCGCACCCTACTAGTATAATATTGCCTTGGCTAACTTAAGAATGGGGAATGCTGAAGTTACGTTTTGCGATATATAAATGTAGAGTGCTACTGAAATTCTACATTCTGGAAGGTAATTCGCTCACTTAAGACAGTTTGAGAGTGTATACTGTGCAAGTCATACTCCAGACGCTAAGGATTGTGGGATGAGTAAGATGTGGTTCCTGCCCTCAAGGTGTTAGCCAGGTAGGGGAGACGACGCTCATCACATCTGTCCTTATAATACTAAAAGAGCTGTAGGATTTCAGAAGAGGGCAAGATTACCAATACCAAAGTTTGTGGAAATTCTTTCTTACTATAATATAGGTGATTCTATAATATAATAGAGGTACGCCTTTATATACCAAAGGGCCAGTCTTGGTTTAGTGTTAATGCTTTCTACTGTTTAATTTTTGCCACTGAGACCCCAGAGATAAAAATAAGAAGGATACATTTGGATTGAGGTATTTTTCAGGACTCAGCTGGTACACTAGCAAGCAGAAATGAAGGAGCCATTAGGGTTCAGAGTAAAGGTTGAGGACAGAGTCAGTACAGATGCATGGAAATGTGGGCAATTAGGACACAAGACACCGGTGTTCTAGCAGTCAACAAGGAGAAAGGGGTCCAGGCAGAGCCAGGTACATCGGTGTCAAGACAGGAACATGGGGGCATTGTCCAAGCAAGGTAAACCTTATTCTTCCCTTCTCCTGTGTTGAATTTAACCAACATGGAGAGCTAATCAGTTTTCACAGCCTCCGTCCCAGTAGGCTGCTTAAAAAGTGTAGCACTTTAAGTGAAAAATGGGAAGAGAAAAAAAAAAATCACCCTTAATCTCATCACCACCAAATAGTTTTAACTTCATACTTTGTAACTATCCAGTGCCTTTTCTTTTTACATATTCTCATGTACAGATGCTTATGAATGTTTAATGGGGACAAACAGTTCCTACTATTTTAGAAACCCCATACCTGACAGTCAGTAGGTACTTAATTAGTTGATTGAATTTTCTTTTTCATTTAAAAGATATGGTGTCTATTTTCTTAGATTCTTAAACTCTTTAATAACGTGATTTTTAAGTGACTAATATTTCATCATCTGAATGTGCTGTAATTTGTTTCTTCAGACATCTTTGAACGTTAGGTTGTTTCCAGTATATTAAAAAAAACGGTGCACCAAAGAACTTTGTACGTAAGTGCCTAATCTGGTCAGATAAATCCTTGGATACATTCCTTTAGGTGGACTCAGAGGGTGTGGGCATTTTTAAGGCTTTTGATACGCGTTGCCAAGTTCCCTTCAGAACCAGCATACAAGTCTGTGCTCCTACTTTGAATATGTAAGAGTTTCCCAACCCCTTTGCCAGTATTATGACGTTTGTAACACCCTAAATATTCACTATTTAGGGAAGTGCAAGATGGTATCTTATTTTAATTGGCATACTCTTGGCATTCAAATATTTAGTGAATAAATGTGTGATTCAGTGATCAAAATGCTGGGGTACAGAAGTGAGAACAAGATCAAAATGTGCCTTCCTTGAAGTTACATTCTAGTGGGAGAGACAGGCTACACATAAGTAAATACAGTATATAGATGTTTGATAGTGTACAGAGAAGGGGGATCTGAAATGTTGGGGGTGTAGGTGTGTGAGAGAGAGAGAAATTTTGGTTAGTGTGGCCAGGGAAAAGTGGCTTTGGAGTGAAGGCCTCAGGGAGACAGCCATATGAATATCTGGACGAAAACCACACTAGTCAGAGTGAACAGCAAGTGGCAAGACCCCAAGGTGGAGCTTGACTAATATGCTTTAGGAATAGCAAGGGATTGAAGTAAGGAGAAGTGAAATAGGAGATGAGGTTTGACAGGTAGTAGAGAAGCCAAGTCACGTACAGTCTTGAAAATCATAAGAACTTTGGCTTTTAACCAAAGTGACCTAAATTTTAACAGGATCAGTCTGAGAGCTATGTAAAGAATATACTGAATGGGGGTGAGAGCAAGATCAGAGAGACCAATGAGGAGGTATTGCTATGATAACTTCAGGAGATTGTGGCTTCTTGGACCAGGGTTGGGGAAGAGTGAGGGGGTGGGGGCCAGATTCTAGATATGTATGTTGAAGGTAAAGCCAACAGGATTTGCTTAGATGGAAGGAGGAGTGAGGGCAAAAGTGAGGAGTCAGAGATGACTGTGAACATTTTGGGATGAGCAATGGAAGAATAATGAGGCCATGACTGTGATGGGGAAGAATGATGGAGACATGCTGTGCTGGGAGGTGGATGTCAGGAACTCAGGTACAGAGATAGTAAGTTGGGATGAATCATAGATATGAAAGTGAAGGTTTACAGAAGGTAGGCTATGCACGTCTAGAGTGCATAGGAGAAGTCTGGTTAGGGATATGAATTTGAGATTCATCAACGTTTAGACGGTATTTAGAGCCACTAGACTGGATGAGATCACCAAGAGAGGAAGTATAGAAAGAGAACGGGTCAAGGGCACCACTGGGGACCTCGCTGGAGTCCTCCAGTGTACCTCTGGGGTAGTTTAAGCTTTAAAGGGTTAAGGAAATGATGATGAATTACAAAGGAGACCAAGAAGTAACAGCCAGGAAGGCAGGAGGGAAGTCAGTCAAGGGCAATGTTCTGGAAGCCAAGTAAGGAAAGCTTTCGAGGAGAAAGGAGGAATCGGCTGCATCAGATGCTGCTGACGGGGGAATATGGTTGTTAAGAACACAGTTTGGTTCAAACCAGAAGGTTGTATGTGTTTCTCTAACAGGAAGTCTACAGGTAGGCAGCTCCAGATTTGGTGATTCAATGTCACCTGTCTTTCCGTTCTTGCTGCTTGGGCATGTTGCTTTTGTCAGTGACTTTCAGTTAAAATATGGCCGCTAAGGGTTCCGAGGGCCGAGTCCTGCTGCTGCTGTGGACGAAGGCGTTCCAGAGTGCGGGCTTCTCCCGCCATGCCTGCCTGCGTGTTTCCGGCAGGACAAGTCATCCCCAGCCCCTTACCCCCCAGCGCTCTCATCTTTAAGTCTTTTGGGCACAGGCCGGATCGTGTGGTTACCCCTAACCTGAAGAAAGGTTGGGAACGCAAGTATTTGGCTTTTTAAACCTTCCTCTAGGATGTCAGCAACGGAAGTGGGGGTTAGGAATGCCAGTTGGGAAGCCAGAAATATGTTAGACACAATGAGATTAAATTAAAAAAAATTATATTGACTATTTCGATTTACTGTCGTATGATTCCATTTATATGAGTGGAAAATTATATTGACTATTTTGTTCAGAGCTTTTGCTCACTTATATTTTGGGGCCTATACTTCATTATTGTTGATTTGATACTGTCTGTTATCCTTTGTCCTGTGTTTTACTATATGCCTTCTTATTTTGTATATAGTGATTTTAAAGTTTTTCATTTTTGTACTGTGAAATACATCTTTTCCTTTAATTTTTCCTATGTTTTTATGCTTGACATGACCTTCTCTACTGAAAGAAAAGATTGGTTTATATTTAATTATTAAGGTCAATTTGTATGGTTTTGTTTTAAACCCTTTACTTTTTAATCAAATTTTAATTTTTTTTCCATGTATGGTGAGAAGTAGTAGCTAATATTTGTATGGCCATGTGCCAGGTGCTGTTCTAAGCATTTTAAAAACATAAAGTTGTTACAAGAACCTATGAACTAAGTACCACTGTCATCAGCCTCAATCTTACACATGAGGAAGGAGAGGCCCAGAGAGGTTAAGAAACCAGCTCACAGCCAGCCTGCAAACCTAGGCCGTGTGTGTCTAGATTGTCCACTTTCAGCCACTGCATCGTACTGCTCCTTCTCAGATTTTAATTTTTTTTAATTCAGACATCTTAATACCACAAATGTCTTCACTGATTTGAAATACCTCCCTTATCCTTTTCTGAATTTTCGCATTTGAGATTTATTTTTTTTTTTTTTTTTTTTTGATTTTACTTTTTCTTCTATGCTTGACCCTAACACAAAATATTCTATTCAGTGGGTTTCACCTCAAATCTGTTGGTACTCTATCACATGCCCTCCCTCCCTCATCCCACCTTTACTTCTATCATCTAGTTCACTATGATTTGACTATTTTATTTTCTTTCATCTATTTTTCCAGTTCTAAGATATGATATATAACATTGAGTAAGTTTTTAAGGTGTACAACGTGTTGATTTAAAACCCATATATTGTAAAACAATTACCACCATAGTGGTAGCTAACAACTCCATCATGTGACATAAGTATCATTTCCTTTTTGTGGTGAGAACATTTAAGATCTACTCTCTTAGCAACTTTCAAGTATATAATACAGTATTGTTAACTGTAATCACCATGCTGTTCATCATATCCCCAGAATTTGTCTTATAACTGGAAGTTTGTACGCTTTGACTAACATCTCCTCATCACCCCCCCCCCCCCCACCTAGCCCCTTGTAACCACCATCCTACTCTCTGTTTCTATGAGTTAGGCTTTTTAGACTCCACATACAAGTGAGATCATACAGTATTTGTCTTTCTGTCTGACTTATTTCACTTAGTCTGCTGTCAAGGTCCATCCATGTTGTCATAAATGGCAGGATTTCCTTCTTTCTCATGGCTGAAAAATATTCCATTGTATATATACACCACATTTTCTTTATCCATTCATCCACTGACTGACATTTAGGTTGTTTCCATACGTTGTCTGCTGTGAATAATGCTGCCATGAACATGAGAGTGCAGATAGCTCTTCAAGATCCTGTTTTCACTTCCTTTGGATATATACCCAGAAGTAGAATAGCTGGATCATATGGTAGTTCTGTCTTTGATTTTTTGAGGAACCTCTATACTGCTTTCCATAGTTGCTGTACCATTTTACATTTCCACCAATAGTGCACAAGTTCCCTGTTCTTCACATCCTGGCCAATACTGTTATCTCTTGTCTTTTTGATGACAGCCATTCTAACAGGCGTGAAGTGATATTTCATTGTGGTTTTGATTTGCATTTCCCTGATATTTAGTAATGTCAAGCACCTCTTCATGTACCTGTTGGCTATTTGTATGTTTTATTTGGAAAAATGTCTATTCAGTTCCTCTGTCCATTTTTTAATCAGATTGCAAGGTTTTTTGCTATTGACTTATATGAATTCTTTATGTATTTTGGATATTAACCCCTTATCAGAGATATGACTTGCAAATATTTTCTCGCATTCCGTAGGTTGCCTCTCATTTTGTTGTCTCTTGTTGTGCAGGTTTTTATATAGTCCCACTTATTAATTTTTGCTTTTGTTGCTAGAGCTTTTGGTGTCAAATCCAAAAGATCATTGCCAAGACCCATGTCAAGGAGCCTACCCGCTATGTTTTCTCCTAGGAGTTTTACAGTATCAGTATCTCATAAATTTATGTCTGTAATCTATTTCAAGTTAATTTTTGTGAGTGGTGTAAGATAGGCGTCTAGTTTCATTCTTTTGTATGTGGTTATCCAGTTTTCCCAGCACCATTTATTAAAGAGACTATCCTTTCTCCATTGAGTATTCTTGGCTCCCTGTCAAATATTAGTTGACAGTATATGCAAAGGTTTATTTCTGGACTCTTGATTCTGTTTCTTTGGTCTGTGTGTATATTTTTATGCCAGTACCATACTGTGTTAATTACTATATCTTTGTAGTATAGTTTGAAATAGGAAGTGTGATTCCTCCAATTTATTCTTCTTTCTCAGGATTACTTTGGCTATTCAGGGTCGTCTGTGGTTCCATACAAATTTTAGCGTTATTTTTTCTGTTTCTGTGAAAAATGCCATTGGAATTTTGATAGGGATTGCATCAAATCTATAGATGGCTTTGGGACATTTTAACAATATTAACTCTTCTGATCCATGAATATGAAATATCTTCCCATTTGAGTCTTCAATTTTTTTCATCGAAGTCTTATAGTTTTCAGTGTACAGATCTTTCACTTTGGTTACATTTATTCCTAAGTATTTTATTGTTTTTGATGTTATTATAAATGAGGATTGTTTTATTTCTTTTTCAGATATTTCATTAAGTGTATAGAAACACAACTGATTTCTGTATGTTGATTTTGTATCCTATAACTTTACTGAATTGATTAGTTCTAACTTTTTTTGGTAGAGTTATGATTTTCTACATATAGGATCATATCAGCTACAAAGAAAGACAATTTTACTTCTTCCTTTCTGATTTAGATGCCTTTTATTTTTTTTCCTGCCAGACTTCCCTGTGTAGGACAACCAGTCCTATGTTGAATGGGAGGGATGACTGTGTGCACCCTTGTCCTGTTCCTGATCTTAGAAGAAAAGCTTTCAATCTTTCACACTGATGTTAGTGCTGGGTTTATCATATCTGGGCTTTATTATGTTGGGGTATGTTTCTTCCATACCCATTTTGTTGAGTTTTTATCATGAAAGGATGTTACATTTTGCCAAATGCTTTTTCTGTATCTATTGAGATGATCACAAGATTTTTCCCTTTCATTCTATTAATGTGGTGTATCAGATTTGTTGATTTGCATACATTGAACCATCCTTGCATTCTAGGGGTAAATCCTGCTTGATCATGTTGTTTGATCATTTTAATGTGCTGTTGAGTTCAATTTGCTAGTACTTTCTTGAGAATTTTTAGATCTATATTCATCAGATACTGGTCTGTAGTTTTCTTTCCTATTTGTGTCCTTATCTGGCTTTAGTATCAGAGTAACGCTGGCTTCCTAAAATGAATTTGAGTGTTCCCTCCTTTTCTATAAACTTGAGAAGGACTGGCATTAATTCCTCTTTAAATGTTTGGTAAAATTCACCAGTGAAACCATCATGTCCTGGGCTTTTCTTATCAGGAGGGTTTTGATTACTCATTCAATCTGCTTCCTCATTATTGTTCACATTTTCTATTTCTTCATGATTCAGGGTTAATAGATTGTATGTTTCTAGAAATTTATCAATTTCTTCCAGGTTATCCAATTTTTTGGCATATAATTGTTCATAACAGTCTTTTATGATCCTTTGTATTTCTGTGGTATCAGTTGTAAGTCTCCTCTTTGGCTTAAAATGTTATTTGAGGCTTCTCTCTTTCCTTTCTTAGTCTAAAGGTCTGTCAATGCTATCTTTTCAAAAAAGCCAGCTCTTGATTTCATTGATCATTTCTATAGTTTGTCTGTTCTCTATTTCACTTCTTTCTGCTCTCTGATCTTTGTTATTTCCTTCCTTCTGATAACTTTGGGCTTAGTTTGTTCTTTTTCTAGTTCCTTGAGGTGTAAAGTTAGGTTGTTAATTTGAGATCTTTCTTGTTTCTTAATGTAGACATTTATTGTAGAAACTTCTCTTAAAACTGCTTTTGCCACATCCCATTGGTTTTGGTATGTTTTGCTTCCCTTTTTGTTTGATTCAAGATATTTTTCTATTTCCCTTTTGATTTCATTTGACCTACGGTTGTTCAGCAATGTGTTGTTTAATTTCCACATATGTGAGAATTTTCCAGCTTTCTTTCTGCTATAATAGATTTCTAATTTCATACTATTGTGGTTGGAAAAGATACTTGGGTGGTATGATTTCAACCTTCTTAAATTTGCTAAGTTCTTGCTTTGTGACCTATCATATGATCTTGAAGAATGTTCCATGTGCATTTGAGAAGAATGTGTATTCTGTTGCTGTTGAATGGAATGTTATATATATGTTTGGCCCATTTCATCTAAAGTGTGGTTCAAGTCTAACATTTCTTTTTCATTTTCTGTCTGATGAGCTATCTATTGTTAAATATAGGATATTGAAGTCCCCTACTATTATTGTATTGCTATCTATATCTCCCTTCAGATCTCTATTTTAATATATTTGGTGCTCTGATATTAGGTGCATATGTATTCACAGTTGTTCTAGCTTCTGGATGAATTGACCCCTTTGTCATTGTATAATGACCTTCTTTGTCTCTTGTTACCATTTTTGGCTTAAAGTCTGTTTTCTCTGATATGTCTACCCCTGGTCTCTTTTGGTCTTCACTTGCATGAATATCTTTTTCTATCCCTTCATTTTGAACCTGTGTGTGTTCTTAAAGCTGAAGTAAGTCTCTTGTAGATAGTATGTAGCTGTGTTTTTTTTAATTCATCCAGCCACTCTATGTCTTTTATTTGAGAATTCAATTTATTTACATTTACAGTAATTATTGATACGTAAGGACTTACTAATGTCATCTTGTTGTTTTCTGGCTTTTTAGTAGTTCCTTTGTTCCTTTCTTCCTCTCTTGCTGCCTTCCTTTGTGAACTGATGACTTTCCATAGTGGTATGCTTTGATTCTCTTCTCTTCCTCTTTTGTGAATTTACTGTAGGTTTCTGCTTTGTGGTTACCATAAGGCTTACAGAAAACATCTTATAACACTATTTTATGCTGATAACAGTTTAACTCTGATCACATACAAAAACTCTGCCCTTTTCTGTTTTTTATGTCATGATTTACATCTTTTTATATTGTGTATCCATTGACAAATTATTTTAGCTACAGCTATTTTTAATACTTTTGACCTTTAGCTTTTACACTCGAATTAAGTGGTTAACACATCACATTAGAGGATTAGAATATTCTGAACCTGACTATATACTTATTTTAACCAGCATGTTGTATATTTTCATATGTTTTTATTTTATCAACTAGCATCCTTTCATTTCAGCTTGAAGAACTCCTTTTAGCATTTCTTGTAAGTCAGGTCTAGTGATGATAAACTCGCTCAGCTTTTGTTTGTTAGAAAAAGTCTTCATCTCATCTTTATTTCTGAAGGACAACTTAGCTGGGTGAAATAATCTTGAGTGGCACCTTTTTTTTTCTTTCAATACTTTCAATATATCATCCCATTCTCTCCCAGCCTGAAAGCTCTCTGCTGGCAAATCTGCTGACAGCCAGGAATCCCAGTGCTGCCTAAAAGCCTGCTGTGCTAAATGCCATGTGGGATCCTGGATTGGACCCCTGTGGCAGAAAGGTCCAAACACTGTTCTCTCTGGTTCAACGTCCAACTAAGTCCCTCTAAGACTTCAGTGAGGTCAGCCACTCTGTCATTGTGATTCCTGCACGTCTGGTCTCACGGGGGCTGGCAAATCCTTCTTTGTGGACTAGATACTCATATGTTAGGCTTTTTAGGACACACAATTGTTGTCACATCTCCTTCCTTTTATTTTTAACCCTTTTAAAAATGTAAAGCTCGGGGGACTGCCCTGCAGCCGAGTGGTTAAGTTCGCGCACTCCACTTTGGCGGCCCAGGGTTTCACCCATTTGGATCCTGGGTATGGACCTAGCACCGCTCATCAAGCCATGCTGAGGTGGTGTCCCACGTAGAACTAGAAGGACCTAGAACTAGGTACTGGGGGGCTCTCATTACACTTTCACTGAATCCCGCCCACCAAAAGTTACTAAATAATTTCACTAAATTGGTAGACGACTGACAGCGAAGGAAGTTCCAGAGCTTCGCAGGGGAGGGAGGGTAGACAGGTAAATCCAGAAGTGCCCATCCGGAGAGTCTTTCCCCCTGATTTTCTGTATAGGCCTCAATGAGGACACTGAGGAAGGAAGGGAAAGCTAGGGCCGGCTGGGGAACCTCAGGCCAGACTAAAGCCCTCGTAGTTGTCAAGGGCCTGTGTGAGCCGTGCGCTCAGGATCTCTTTGCTGCTGTACTTGGGCAGGTCAAGAAGGTTGTAGCAAGTGTGGGCCACAGGCAAGTACTCCTCCCCGCTGGCTGTGGACTGGATGACGATCTGTAGGCTCGCCATGCCATAGATGGGAATCCGATCACTGCCCGTCAGGAACAAGAGAAACTTCTTCTTCTTTTCCAATGGAAACTCATGAAATGTTTCCCAAAATAGTTTCACGGTGGGATGTGTGGCTGAGTAATCACCCTTGTAGATGGCAGTCTCTTCTAGTTCCTCCCAGTTGTAGTTGCTGTTCCCCACCATCATGGCCCTCAGTTCTGAAGGCTGGAAGAGCTCAAGCACTTTGCCACCACACACCTTTAGGAAACCACTGGAAAAGGCTGTGTACCATTCATGAACTGAGATTTGGAAGACATAATTCACGTAAGCATCCACAAACTCCTGCCTGTTATCCTTGCACACAGTTACTTTGTCTCCTTCAGGTATCAGTTTCTTCTGTTCAACCACTCCATAGCTTTCTCGACAAATCGTGAAGTTGAGGCAGAAAGTCTCCTCAATATCTTCCCCAGGATAATCTAAAAGTTCTTGAAGACTCCTTCCTTCAGTGGGTGACAACTCCTTCAAGTCTTCCAAGCCAGGCTCTACATTCAGTAACTTCTTGTAGAGAGCCAACGGGAAGTGGAGATCGACCACGGTGGAGTTGTAGATAGCTAGGCCACAGGTTATGCCAATCAAGTGAAACCAGTTGTGCTCTACAAAACACGTATCTGAAAACCACAAGAGATTTGAATCCTGATAGTAGGTAAACATTCCATAGATGGGATTCAAAAGTTCTTTTAAAAGTAAAAGAAAGAACTCTTTTGTGACACCACCAGCATCCACTGCTTCTTCACCATCAAAGATTACTTTGAGAGGCTTTTTCAAATCAATATCAGAATGAATGCTCAGCTCTCTTAGGGCATCTCCAACAAGGTTGTTCCTGCGCACGTGAAGGACCAAGAAGGGGCTTCTGGCCAGCAGAGGCTCCAGGGTGAGAAGCATGAAGACATTCTGCAGGTTGGCTCCATTGACCGCCACCTGCATCTGTAGTTCAGCATCAGTCTGTAACATTTTGGTCTTGGCTTGGGCATCAAAGATGAAAGGGTAGGAACAAAGTGTCACAGCATCCTGTATTATAGATGGTCTAGCTTTCATGCCTGCTTGATGCAAGAACCACATGAGGTAGTCTTCCTGAATGTCCACGAGACTGGAAATCTCAGGAATGTAAAATGTATCATATTCCACATGCTTCACTTTAAGATTTACCTTATACAACTTCTCCAAGAGCTTGAGAGCTGCTGTAATGTAATTGTTAAACAGCACAGGAATTAAGAACGTCTTTCTTCCCCTCAGTAGATAAACAACCGCGCCTTTATAGAGGTTTACCAGCTTCATGAAATATTTCGGGCACACCTGAGACCACCAGTTATCTAAAACTTTGCTAGGGTTTGTATCCAGCCGCAGAATGGCCATAGCCAGGGGAATAGTCAACGTTATGTAATACTTGGAATCCTGGAGCAGGGGAAACTCAGGTAGTATTAAATAGATTCTCAATGCTTCAACATCTGGTGGTGAACTCGACAACTGAGGAATCAGGCAACTTTCAAAGCTGTTTAAGATCTGTTCCAAAATCATGGAGTGCTGGGAATTCATTAACTTCTCAAATAACACTCGAGTTGAGTTCAGGTCAATCCCAGGGATTTTGGGACTTGTTTTAAAATGTTCATCAATTTTTTTTTCAAGAAAGCTTCCATTCCAACAGGCTGCAGAAGATAATATCTGAACAACACCATTGATTGTATTTGCGTTGTTGTGTTCTGAGAGTTTTTGTCTCCAAACTGCTATAGTTTCATCGTTTATTAAACTGGTGTAATGTGCTTGGTTCATCGTCCTGAAGTCAACAGCAGGAGAAGAATTCTCATATTTGGAGCAAAGTACAAAAGTTTGGTCTCCTCCAGAGAAGATCTGCTTAACTATATGATATTTAAAGCGATCAGCTCTGGCTGAAAGCTGGCCACTGTGGGCAGCCCAGTAACCTTTCACAGGAGATGGGCACTTCACGTTACAAGTGTGTCCAGTTCCTAATTGACCTCTTGCTCCACAACCAAATGCATAGATGAGTCCAGAAGAAGGCACGAAGGCTAGGGTGTGTTGTCTGCCACAAGCAATCTGAGTGACTTCACTGCCCATCAGCTCTAGAACTCTTCTTGGATTAACCTCGTCATTCATAGAGTCATGTCCAAGTTGCCCGCAGGAACCAGCACCAAAGGTAAACACACCTCCACTTTTTGTGAGAACTGCTGTGTGTTCTTCTCCACAACTAATATAGACAACTTTTTGCGTTCGTAAGAGTTTCACATGGCAAGGAGACTCTCGATCTTCTTCATCACTGAGCCCTAGCTGCCCTGCATTATTCATCCCCCAGCCAAAAACGGCTCCTGAGAGAGACAGGGCAAAGCTGTGCGCCCCTCCTGCAGCCACCTGAGCCAGCGGGATCCCCTCCAGGGACCTCACCCTCTGCGGGCTGGCTTGGGAGGGGAACTCCTTCCCCAGGCCCAACTGCCCGTGGCTGTTCTTTCCCCACGTGAAGAACTGACCATCAGCTGCAAGAGCCAAGCAATGCCAGTTGCCACAGGAAACTTGTAATATTGTCTGCTGGTTCAGCTTTTGTATTAACCTGGGCACTGCCACCGCATCCTCAGTAGTCATGAGTCCCAGTTGACCATCGCTCCCTGCACCCCAAGAAAACAGCTGGCCCCGGTCTCTGAGGGCCAGATTGTGGGACTCGCCACATGCCACATGGACAATGTGCTGATCTGCCAAAGCTCCAATTTGCTCTGGCTTGTTTCCTTCCCTCTCGTGGCCCAGCTGGCCCTTGGTGTTCAAACCGCATGTATAGACTTCCCCATCCTCCAGAAGGAACACGGAGTGGTTTCCTCCACAGGCCACTTCCTTGACGCTTCTATCCGATATGAATCCACACACCTGTGGTTCAGCCACAATGCCCTGCAGGTTGGTGCTGATCCCAGGTTGGCCCAGAGACCAATATCCCCAACATAACATTGTTCTTATCCTTCAGGGAGTCATGTAGCCAGAGGTCACACACTTGGCATTTGGACTAGAAGGCAGAATGGTTCCACTTTACCCTGCAGATCTTAGCAGCAGCCGAACCGCCCCTCGGGATTCCGACGGTGACAGCCCCTCTGGCCCGGCTCGGGGTTTCTCCGCTTTCGGCGTCACCTCGCATTTGAGATTTATACACCAGTTTATTAATCTGTCAGTATAGTTTTGTGCCGGTAATAGACTGTTTATTTTATATCATCTTGTAATAACTAGTAGTGCAAATTCCTTCTCCTTACTTTTTTCTAACTTTTTTTTATTGTGGTAAAATATATTACATAAAATTTATCATTTTAACCATTTTTAAGTGTACAGTCATACTAAGGACATTCACATTGTTGTACAACCGTCACCAGTGTCCCATCTCTGGCACTTTTCGTCTTCCCCAACTGAAACTCTTGATCCATTAAATACCAACTTCCCATTCTCATCCTCCCCCAGCCCCTGGAAACCACCACTCTACTTTCTGTCTCTATGAGTTGGACTACTCTAGGGAGCTCATCTAAGTGGGATCCTACAGTATTTGTCCTTTTGTGCACAGCTTATTTCATTTAGCATAATGTCTTCAAGGTTCATCCATGTCGTAGCATGTGTCAGAATTTCCTTCCTTTTTAAGGCTGAATAATATTCCATTGTTTGTATGTGCCACATTTTGTTTATCCATTCGTCTGTCAATGGACACTTGAGTTGCTTCCACCTTTTGGCTATTGTGAATAATGCTGTGAACACGCATGTACAAATGTCTCTTGAAGATCCTGCTTTCAGTTCTTTTGGGTATATACCCAGAAGTGGGATTGCTAGATCATATGGTAGTTCTATTCTTAATTTTTTAGGGAACCACCATACCATTTTCCATAGCAGCTGCACCATTTTACTTTCCTACAATGCACAGGGTCCCAGTTTCTCTGTGTCCTTGCCGATATATGTTATTTTCTGTTTTGTTTATATAATAGCCATCCTAATAGGTGTGAAGTAGTATCATTGTGGTTTTGATTTGCATTTTGCTAACAACTAATGATGTTGAGCATCTTTTTGTGTGCTTGTTGGGCATTATATTTCTTTTTTGGAGAAAGGTATGTTCAAGTCCTTTGCCCATTTTTTAATCAGATTGTTTTGTTGTTGAGTTGTAGTCCTTCTTATTATTTTTATGTTCCAGAATTTTTTGGTTATTCTTACTTGTTGTAGACTGATTTAAGTTGTTTTTTAAAAGCTCTCCAAATTCCCCCTTTAAAAACAATCATGTGGGTTTAGATCGGAATAACATTCAATCAATATATTAATTCATAGAAAAATGAACATGTATGTCCACTTATTCAAACCTTATGGCCCTTATTTTTGTAATTTTTCCATGATACTAGCACTTTTTGATAAAATTATTCATAGAAATAGTGTGTACACATATATGACTATGTGTACAAATACTTTTTGTTGCTAAAGTAAAGGATCTTTTTTCTGTCTTTTCCTGGTAAATCAGAAAGCTATTGATCTATAGTATTTACTTGGTAAGCAGCTTACCATGCTTATTTAAATGGTTTTTAGACAATAATACTCGACCATTGAAGCTAAATTTTTTAATATCTACGTTAATATTAATGACAAAATTTGATCCTTTCGGGTGGATTGAGAGTGAACTTGCAGCTACAGTTTCGAGTGTGTGTAATTTATTTCTCACATAGCTTGTTAATTTTTTATACCTTTAGGGGGCTGCTCAGTTTTTGTGTTTTAACTATGTGTCTGTTTATTTGGCATTTTCTCTTCCTGACTGTAGTAGTTATGGCTCTGCCACTTGCATGCCTTATTAATATTTATTGTATTTTATGATACAGTAATTTGTATATTAAACCATGTATATTAATATGTAGTTTGTATATTACAGCCTGACCTCAGTAATCTCCTTTTCATTGTCTAGTTAAAATTCCCACGGCCTGTAGCCCTGGCAGGTGCACTGGCCTCTAAGTTGTTTCCCTGATTTCAAACTCTTCCCTTTAGTTGGCTCTGCACACTGTTGCCACATGATCAAATCCTGATGCAAATGCTAAGAACCCTGCCGTGGCCCCTCCCTCTCCATCTTCCCACCATACCCCACCCCCTACGGTTAAAGCCTGGAGTGCTTAGCCTGGCATTTAATGCCTCGAACTGTAAACTCTTTAATGCCAACTGTAAACTCGCCACCTCTCCAGCCTCATTTTTCTTCTTCCCCATGATACCGGTGCTCCTTCTAATAAGTAGTGCAAATCACAGAACAAAATACTTTGTTATGATGAGATGCAATGTATTCTGTAGTAGTTGATAATTTTTTCTGAAACCATTTGGTAGTGATTTCTCTAGTAAGATGTTGGATGTTTCTAGCACCCTGTACATTTATGCTTTGTGATTACGTGCAGTTACCTTCCTCTGTAAGCAAGTACACACTTGTGTAGCCCAGCCTCTCACGTGAATCCACTGTCCAGAGTTTTATTAAGATGATCTATGTATGCCTTCTAATATAGGGAATATAGTAGTAAGGTTTTTTTTGTCATCTAATTGAAACATCTTCAACACCCATAAATTTCATCAAATATAAAGAACAGCAGGTCATTTTTTTCAATGTGAATAGTCTCATGAAAAATATATGAAAGCTTAAATTCATTCTTGTCTCGTTGAGAGTTCACAGATGAGAACTTGCTTTGACTGGTAGATATTTCTGTGGCTTTGGAAACCGCGCTCGTTACTTTGAAGGTATTTTGTGAGCAAGGTGAGATCCACTTTCTTTCCCAGGCCTCTCCTGGAAGAATGGAGGAGGCCAGATTCGAGCTGAGAGACATTATGTACCTGTGAAGGCCTGGGAGGGAGCTTTTTCCTGGAGAATGAATCATTTAATATGTGTCAGAACAAAGGAGTACCATTCAGGAGCTCATTCTTTGGCTTTAATTTCCAGTCCTAGGAAACACACCATTATGGTATCATGAAGAACTTGCCAGTAGTAAAGTGACTGTTTTCATCATAGCCATATAAAAGCATCAATTAAAGCATTGGTTTCTTTGTTGTTGTTTTTTTTATTAGCAAAATTAAAAGGATTAAAAAATACCCAATGCTTACAGATGCACAGGAATAAAAATGACTTTTAGACTTTACTTACTTTAATTATTGATCCAATTTATTCTTTCTTGGTTTATCTGTTTGTCTTGAGTATCTTTTGTCTGATTAAATATTTGACCCTATTAACTTTAGTAATATATCAGTTTTTGTTATAAAAATATGCCTATTTTAAAAAGAAAATTCTGGGGCCGGCCCCATGGCCGAATGGTGAAGTTCATGTGCTCTGCTTCAGCGGCCCAGGGTTTCGCTGGTTCGGATCCTGGGCATGGGCATGGCACTGCTCGTCAGGCCACATTGAGGCAGTGTCCCACATGCCACAACTATTAAGGACCCACAACTAAAATATACAACTATGTTACTGAGGGGATTTGGAGAGAAAAAAAAAGATTGGCAACTGATAGCTCAGGTGCCAATCTTTAAAAAAAAAAAAGAAAAGAAAAGAAAATTCACATGGAGTAATATGTAAGTTATAAAGTATGAAGGGAAACTTCCCAGTCCTGCTCCTGTCCTTCTATTTTCCTCCATGTCCCCCTGTGCTATACCATAGTAGTCCCATAAAATTCTGGTATATCCTATAATTTTTCAATATATAGATAATATAAACTTAAAAAAATTGGATAATATTAACATTGTCCTTTTTTTCCCTTAATAAATCTAAGGTTTTTAGCTTTGCAAGGCATTCCTTAATGATTTTT
Source organism: Equus przewalskii (assembly GCF_037783145.1). Classification (NCBI taxonomy): domain Eukaryota; kingdom Metazoa; phylum Chordata; class Mammalia; order Perissodactyla; family Equidae; genus Equus; species Equus przewalskii. Next base: position 19,723,377 of record NC_091858.1, on the reverse strand, counting down.
TTTTTCCCTCCCCAAAGCCCCAGTGCACAGTTGTGTATCCTAGCTGTAGGTCATTCTAGTTCTTCTATGTGGGATGCCACCACAGCACGGCTTGATGAGTGATGTGTAGGTCTGAGCCTAGGATCTGAACCAGTGAACCCTGGGCCACCAAAGCAGAGCACACAGACCCAACCACTTGGCCATGGGGCCAGCCCCTAATGATTTTTTTTATTGTACGTTTGATTGGGTTTTCCAAGGTGGTTGTCTGTGTAAATTGCTTGTTTGATGAAGGTGTGCTTCAAATCCAGTAGACTCTGTGTTACTATCGAAGACAAAGTGCAAATGTTGTTTCTTTCATACTTTCCCTAGACAAAAGATGGTTATAATTATAGATCAAAACAAATCTGTTGTCTATCTGTAAGTTTATGCTAATAGAATGAGCTTAAAATAAGCCACTAAGGTCGGTAATATCTCTGCAGGTAGATCTTCAGTTTTTGTGGTTCACATCTGGGAAAAGTGACATGATGTGAAGGGAACTGATGAATGTCACCTTGTCAGAAGTGTAAGTTGGAGCCAGTCCTGTATTGATTTCATTAAGAATTTGATGCTCAGGTTACTCACAGTCTCTCACTCCAACATTGCTCTGCCTGTCCTTTAGTATTGCTTCTGATGTATTTGTTTTACTGCTGCCCTGTATGAAGTCCAATTACAGGTACCTTAAGTCAACTTGGCTGTTAAGTTAAACATGAGGACTGTCGGTGAAAGGGTCAAATACCTTTGTTGTATCCCCACCGTTTTTCACATTGCACTATAGGAGCACCCACCCTCTTAGTAAGAGGAGGAGCTCAGGTTGGCCTCCAGGCCTAACACTTCTTCCCTTAACTGGGATGCTTCTGTTCCCTGGCACAGTGGAGGGAACACTGGGTTGGGGGTATGTTGCCTGCATTCTAGGCCTCTCTCTCACTGCTTATAGGGATGTGACTCGAATAAGCCATTGAACCACCTAGGAAGTTTTCTCAACTATGAACTGGGGATAGTAACAGTAATGCACTGTTAGGATTATTCTTAGTCTCAAAGGAGCTAATCCTATAAACTGGGGATAACAACGGTAGTGTGCTGTTAGGATTATTCTGAGTTTCAAAGGCACTAATCCTTTGGTGAAGTGGGCATCGCTCAGAGCCCTCAGTGCTGTTAGTCAAGAGTAATGGTAGAATGGGGAAGACTGGCTAGGAATACAAGTTGCCATTAGGTGGAGGGGGTGGGGCTGGATGGAGGTGACAGTATATGAAATGGGATAGGGTGGGTCAGGGGAGTGGTAATTGGGCTTGGGGGTAAGCTTGGTTCTGGTGCCAGGCTGTGTCTGTGTTGGAATCAGACAGGGTACAGGTCTGTAATTCTGAGACATACTGAGAAATGTCCATAACCTATGATGCTTTCAGAAACAATGCTGTGAAATATCCCTTTCTGAAAAATAAGGTAATTTTCCAAACTTGTTGAGCCTTGACTGCATTGTGGCTGTGGCCCAGAAATTTTCACCTGTGACTTGTCCATCCTCACTCATTGTTTCAGATAATGATGACTCATCAGAATGTTTTTACTGAAGGGGCAGCAATTTGGTAAATTTATATTCTAAAATTCTGTTTTTCTATACCTTCAAAAGTGGGTAAAACCAGTGGCTAAATATAAATTAAAAAATCAAATGGATATTTGAATAACTATTATTTGCTAATTATTATAAGGAAGGTCAAGAAAAATGTCTCCCTTTATCTAACTAATAGACTGTTTGAAAGACCATTAATATTAAGAAAGGACAAATAAGCTTGTAAAAATTGGTTAAGTATTTAATGCTTCAATGTAGATGAGAGAAGACATTTTAAAATTTATTTACTCTTGGCCTTTAAAAAATTTTAATAGCTTTATTACTATTATCATTATAATTCCACATTTATTTTTTCCAGCTTTATGGATGTATAATTGACAAAATTGTAAGAAATTTAAAGTGTACATTGTGGTGATTTGGTATACGTATATGTACACATTGTGAAAGGACTCCTACCATCAAGTTAATTAACACATCCATCATCTCATGTTTATCTTTTTTTTTTTTTTTTGGTGAAAACATTTAAGTTCTCTCTTAGCAAATTTTGATTCTACAATAGAGTGTTATCAACTATAGTCACCCTGTTTTACATTAGGTCCTGAGACCTTATTCATCTTTAGCTGAAAATTTGTGCCCTTTTACCAATGTCTCCTTATTTCTCTACCCTACTCTTGACCTTAGAAGAAAAATTAATTCCTTCAGCAAACATTTATTAAGTCTCACTCCATGCCAGACACTTTGTTAGGTCCTAAGGGACAGAATGGAATCAGCTTCCCTTCCTGTTCTCAGGGATGATAGAGACTAGTCTGAGAGACGGCTGTGTTGAAACAGATGCTGTGATGGAAGCGAGTATCGGTATGAGCAGAAAGGATGAGCGGAAAGGAAGGTGTGGTCCTTTGCACAGAAAGGAGAGTGTCCTGGCAGGAAAGGCTTTATGAAGAGGTCATTCTCAACAGTACTTCTCATACTTAGTGTGAGTTTGAATCACCTGGGAGTCTTGTTAAAATGGAGATTGTGATTCAGTCGATCTGAGATGGGGCTGCAGATAAGTGGCAAGGATTTAAAAAAAACTTCAAGTGACTTTGTATTCACCAGGCAAGATAGGGAACTAGATGGAAAGGAGGCCATTTCATTCACAAAGATGGGCATAAGCAGAAGAATAGAGGAAAACTTTCTGGATAAATAAAAATAAGGTGTGGATGTGTGTAGAGGGGTAGGGGCATGGAAAAAGCATAAGGGAAAGTTGGTAGGTATCAACCCTAAGACTGTCTTTTATGCCTTTAAAATTAAATATTGAGGATTAAAAATAAGATCATCCTGTACATAATGGGGAATCACAGATTTTAGATTGGGTCATGACCTTGGTTTTCACGGTCAGGAGATCAACACGATGGAGTTGGAAAGAATGGAAGGACAGGACTTGAGGAGTCAAATACAGTTGTTTGGGCAAAATATAAGGTGGGGAATAAGGATTTGTGGGATTTGGATTGAGAAGAAGACCTCTGTGAAAAGAAACAATGTGCACAGTCAATTAGAATAGTACATCCTGGTGTCAGGAAACTACGTTGCTTGGAGCAGAGTGCATACTTATGTACGAGAATAGTGTAGGGGTAAGGCTGTGGAGACAGGTAGAGCTTCAATGTGGGTGACTTTAACTGCCAGACCTGAGGACCTTAAGTTCCTTTTTCTCTGTTAAGATGAGATTTTTATAAGTGATATCACTGGGACAAAGCAATGAAGATTACTTTCTGGAAAAAATTACTCAAGGCGCCATTTGTAATATGTGATACTATCATTTTCATCTAAGGTCTTTTTCAACTCTTGATATTCTTCAGTTATGTGAATACTAGTGGCATTGAGAGACTTGGTGCTAGATTGTATGGGAATCTAGGGGGAAAAAGGTGATTTCAAAGTTTTGGGGCTGGGAAATAGGAAAAATGGAGTTGTAATTAGCATAAGAAGGTAGGAGGTTGTCTGATTGTCCAAGTTGAAACATTCAGCAAGGAATTTAAAATGTGAGTGGTGTTGGGATTCAGAAGGAGGATGGGGCTGCAGGTAAGAATTTGGGATGCATCCATACAGGGCAGTGGTTAGAGTAAAGTAAATAATAAACTCGCCAGGAGAGATGGGTATGAAGAAAGTTGTGAGTAAAAGCTCGAACTTGGGAAATGCCCACAGTCAGTAGCACTTGTGAGCGTCAGAATAGTGTGGTTTCAAAGATGCTAGAGAATATGAAGCATACATATTTTGTTAAGTGGAAAGACTTGCTGCAAGAAAGAGAAGACCATTTAAGTTTGGCAAATAAGTAGTAAAGATGAGATCAAAAAAGAATATTAATAATATAGCACCATCTGGTGTTAGGCATTAGGCATTTTTTAAACGAAGTTTTTCTCATCAAGTTGAATTTTTCTTCCTTCCTGTTTTTTAAATTTTCACCTATTTTTTATATGGTAGCCTAGTATGTGAATGCACTGATTTGTTTACTTTTTCATAACTCTTATGGGGGGATGTCATATCAATTTGTTTATTCTTTGATTTCAACTTTGCCAAAAGCTTCTATCTCAAGTGACCTTTCTGATAACTGTGTCACAAAAGATGTGAGTTCATCACGTCACATTACAGGGTTGCTGTCGCCCTTCTCCTATCCTGATTCCTCGTCATCATCTCTGTTCTTCTGCCTCTACTTACCAAAAATGAATAAACAAGTCGATGTGAAGATTTCAGCTGAAGTTCCATGATTCTGAATATTCATTTTGCATTTTGACTCAGTTTGTTAATACAAGAGCTTGAGTTTACAAGCCGAAAGCTTTCGAAATGGATGGCAGTGGAAACCTTTTTTTTTTTTTTTTTTAAACCCCAAGGGAAACCTACATCCTTGAAAACTGCACAGCCGTCTTGGGTGAATTTGCCTAGACCGCTTCCTAGATCCAAAGCGTCGTTGAAAAGTTCTGCCCTGCGCAGAACGGGCAGCACCTCCTCCCTGGCCAGCACCCACAGCGATCTGAGCACTCACAGCAATAATCGTAAGTCGCTCTCATGTCAGACTTGGAAGGTTGGTGAAACTGCATTTATAAGAAAAAACTAATGTACTACAAAGAATTATCAGGATTTTTCGTTCTGTGATTTAGGGGAAAATGTGCATATCGTTTCTCCCTTGGAACTGCTCTGAAAGTGGCAGGAAAAACAAATTCTTTCAGTGACGTTCTCTTTTGATGGATGTGTTGTGAAACACTGGAATAGTTATGTGTGGAAGGCACCTGCTCTTCTTGTGCATGAAGGATTCTAAAGTGTATCATTTGAAGTGATGGTGTGTTTTGGTTTATTGAAGGAAAGAAAGCAATCTAGGGGCTATTGGAACCCAGCTGGAAATCAGAACAAAAGATAACTTCAGTTCCATTTGCTTTGTAAAACACTTTATTTTGTAAACGTGCTTTATAATCTTGTACTTTGAATGCTAGATTCAGTGTAATAGGACTAGGATAGTATAACTTCAAGACTAATTTTATGTGCTTTAAACGCAAGAGAATATTTTTAAAGTTTTCAGCTAATGTGAATTCTGTTTTCTATGTATAAAATGGGTGAATTAATGGAGCTATCTCTTTCATTCCAAAGATGTATTTGGTCTTAGTATTTATTTGCTCATTTCCTTTTTAAAGTTACGAATTAATATGGACGATTTTGGAGTGCCTGCTGTGTACAGGCACCACAGTGGATGTCGTGAGGGATACAGGATGTAGAAGAAGTGGTCCTTATCTAAGAAGTAGTTGAGGAGAAAGAAGATATTTACGCAGATAACTAGAGTACCAAGTACAACAAGATGTAAGGGTGTGTGGGGAGGAGGGGAGCACTCTCTATTTTAAAGAGGGATCAGTTTCTTCTTTCTGGTGAGGGACAGGGACAAAGTGGAGTCATGGTTATTGAAGCTGTGGGTGTGGACTGCTATCATAGGGTTACCATATATATATATATATATTTTTTTTTTTTCCTCTCAACTTCTGCTGTTAGTCTGATTTTGTATGTGAGGTAATTGAGGCTCAGAGAGGTTGTCGCTGGTCCAGGGGCTCTCAGCCAGCCTGTGACAGAATTGAGAATGTGTTTGTGGAGGCTAAGGCATTGAATTAATGACTGAATTAATGAGCACATTTCCAAGGGGTCACCTAGCAGCAGTCCCTGGTCTTATATGATAGTAAGGAGCTGGATACTGGAACTTTAGGAATACTGAAATGTTTCTTAAAATTAAGCAGGATTATTATCTGTGTATTGTGTGAAATTTGAAGTTGTGGCGTGAGATCAGAAGGGTTTGCACGTAGCATAATTCTCTGTGAATTTGAAAAGATAATTCACACGTGTATTATCGTAAGATCGTTTCACTTGCAGCTTTGTCTGTTTGCAATGTAAGTTTTAAAAACAAACTGCCGAAACAGAGTCACCAGCCTGCTCTCAGAGGGCTGTATAGCGAGGGAATTTGTGACACTCGGAGGCAGGCACGTTCTGTGGTGCCGCTATCCAGCACTCTCCATTGACAGCCATGTTGACTTGGCCACCGTTCCAGCACCGAGTCTGACACTCCTAAGGAGGTTGTAAAATGCTTTTGTCCATTCCTTTTTGTCTTTTAACAAAGGGGTTTACCGTATACCCACAGAGCCTGTCTAGTGGCGATGTGTCTCTCTTGCAGATTAAGCTTTCAAATCAATGAGTCTCTTTCTTAGTTTGATTTGCTAGCTGGTTTAATCCGTTTCGTGGAGTGCCTCGGAGCTTAGATTTTTTTTCCTCCATTCTAATTCACTAAGAGCAAGCATGAGGGATATAGAGTGAACATGGCTGCAGTTTTTCCTGCTTAAGCTTGCTTTGATCCTTTTAAATGACTGTACCAGGAGGATTTCGCAGTTGTACAGAAACGGATATTTCTTCAAAAATATTTATCAATTCTACACTCACCCCACCGGCTGGTTCAGAGAGGCACTATGATGCTACCTTATTGACACTGCTGGTCCTGGGATCCTACAGCCTTTGTATAGTTCCTTTGTTAGCCACGTTTACTGGGAAAAGAAGTAGGTCAACGATTTCTGGTTTGATTCTTTTCTTTGTAAGCATGCTTAAATTTTATTCAATAAATTGATCTAGCATCTCTTGATTGCTGTTTTTATAACTTGTAATTTGTTAATTGTAATTTTAGGGCGTGTTTATATTTAAGTTGTGAATGATTCTATCTAGAATTAATTTTATTAGATAGCTTGTGTGTTTGGGGACTCTTACCAAATATAATTCAGCAGCATTGTTGACATTCTTGGCACATGAAATTACTTTATTATCTAATATTATTCGATGGTCTCATTTCTGATTAAATAGTGGTTTGTGTGTGTGTAGCTTATAGTTTTATAAGTATGGAAAAATACTTCCCTAGAATTAAAACATCACCTCTTTGATTATTTTACTCACTATGTTAGATGCAAAAATATTAAAGATGAATACTTTTAAAGATTACCTTAAAACATGAAGAAAATCATGTTTTTGAACTGAAATTTTCCTATTTCTGATAATAATGGGTCATGTTAGGAAACAATCTTTTGATTCATATTGGATTAAGCATTTGAACCCTTTTAAAGAATGTGTTCTTGCTTTGTCTGCTCATTTCTTTGTGATGTGATACTGTTAATGGCATCATTTAAGAACTCCTGAGATCTCATAGTACTGTTGTAAAATTAACATCTAGCTCTTAATACTTTGGAATCCTATAGAAATAGCATTGCCAGGTTTTAAAATGACTGAATCAGAATATGGAGGACAATAAATTTCTCTTATTTGGAGGTTTTAGCCTGTCCTTTATGTGTATTCTTTTAAGCATACAAGATTTTAAAGTTACGGTATTGATTATCTTTTGGATATTAGCATGAAACATGGCACAGTAGTTTCTATGCCAAATGTGCTCGTTTATAGAGGTTAAACCTTATAAGCCCTTCCAAACTCAGATAGCTAATGATCTTTTAAGATCATTAGATAAAAATGAATTATATATTGTAGGTCTCGAATAGAGCTGAAGGTTTGAGGACCATCGTGCAAGTGTAGAGGGACGTCTCGGGAAAGCATATGGTTTTGCCACATTAGAGAATATGAAGTCTAAGGGCTTCCTTCTCCTCCTAGTTTGACCACAAAAATATGTTTCTTTTTGAGAGTCAGGTGGTGAGAGGAGAGGTAAGAGATGCACACCAAAGCTGTTTGCACTCTTGGAAATAGGAGGAGGTTAACTAAAGAAATAGAACATTCTTTTCTTTCACCTTCGTGGCCAGCCGAGGTGCTGACAGTGTGATACGTAGAAAAGGGCGTTCAGCTCAGACTCCTCCTAGTTTTCCTGCTAACTCATGTGAAGTTGGACGATCGTTCACTCTCTCGGCCTCAGTCTTCTCACCTGATGAATGGGTGGGGAGGACTAGATCATCTCCACAATCCTTGCAGCAACACGTTTCTGACCACTTCTGTTTTCTTCACCACAGTAAGATGGTGCCTAAGAGTTTGGAAGGGGGATGTTTTGAGTTGTTGAAGTGATTAAGCTGGTAGAGAGAAGGTTTAGGCTTATTTACACGCAGTCTCTTCCTCATTGCAGGATGGTTAGTTGGGTATTGTCTCACCTGCCAATACTGGTTAGTTGGTACGAATCACCTGGAGTACAGAGCTGAAAGTTTTTCAGGCTGCTTCCAGGTTCAGAGCAAAGGTTTGTGTTTGCCTAGTGATGTCTGCCGTAGGTGAGGTAGGGATGAAAGGCAGACAGCATATACTCCGGCCGTATATTACCAAACATGCTTAATGCTTCTGCACGTCTGCATGGACTATTTAATAGGAAAATACTATTATCCAGACTGGTATTAATTTTGTTTTCATTCTTTTATTGTTTTCCTAGGGTTTATATGAGACATTCTTGTCATTGCAAAGTTGAGTAATTTTGCTCTTGGAATTTGAAAGCTTAGACGTCAGTAGTGATTTGATTTCAAGCCAGGTGGACAGATGATCTGGCACAGTGGGGAGTCACAGAAAATTCAAGACATGAACAGAATGTTGGCTCTGTGTGTATCTACATAATGTCATAACAAAACAAAAACTAATGTTAACTAGATGCTAAAATGTGGAATGAAATGTTAGTTTGCAAATAAAAGTCTGGAACAGTGAGAAGCTCTTCTCTAATGGGTAAATCATTTCTTCTGCTTAGGGGTCTCTGAGAATCTCGCTTCATTTTCTCTTCAGATTCAGTCATCTCTCTCTCTCTCATTTCACTTGAACCACATTTTGACCATGGGGAAATGAAAAATAAAGATTGCAGAGGATTTGTTATTCTGGTCTAATTGAGACAGCTAGGACCAAGGATGACAATAGAGCATGGGCAGTTTTAAACTATGTTAGAGCTGGCCGAGACCTAGGTGACCACGTGTGGAATTTCACATATTGACTCTGCAGACCAGCTGTCACTGAGTTGTCATGGCTCCCTGGAGCACTGTGTTTAGGAGGATTCTGAGGGTGTGTTTGGCCTTAGTGGGACTGAATACCATACTCAGTTAGTGGAGCCCCATGACAGCATATGTACTGCCTGTTTCCATACCTGATATTCAGACCCACTCGTTACACAGAGAGAGGTGAAGAGATTTAGCACAGCTAGGTGGTAACCAAGTGGGAACTAGAACTCACTTATTATGGATTCCACTCCATTACTTGAAACTAATATGCTTCTCTTATTATATTGGAACTTTCGCCACAGAAGAGTTTCTCGTTTGGATATAATAACTCTGGACAAGAGAGAGCTTAGAAATCACTAGGATACCCAGCCAGCTGCCACGTTAGGAACTGAAATCGAGGGCAGGAGAAATACTTTAAGGGCATCATGACTCATAGTTAAGGACATCCTTCAACTTGATGTTTACTAGAAAGCAATGGGCCAGCTTAGAGGAGAGCTTTTAGATACTGAGTGTTTATATATATATAAATATGTTACATATAGATGTAAATGTTTGTGTGTCTGTTTGTACCTGAGTCAAACTCAGAAATGTTATCCTTGAAGTACGGATTTTGACACTCATGTGTTACAAAGTTGATGGTAGATCTGGTGCTGGATCAGGTGTTGTGTTGAGCCTGAAGAGTGGCAGAGAGACTGTTTGTTTCCAGGACAACACCTCCTGTTCTGTGTGTGACAGAGAGCCAGGGGACAGGAGTATTGTGCCTCATGAGAAATGTCTTTTGCTTTAGTGAGAAATTCTTCTACCAAGTTCTTTGGAAACTGAAAGTCTTTGTGTTTAAAGCTTAGAAATGAAAAGCATGAATTTAGGATCATACGATTTTATATTAGGGCTGTAAATTAAACTCAGTTCCGGTTTGCAAAATCTAAATAAGTGACTTATTTGCTGCTGAATATAATTTTTTAAATGGTTCAAGTAAGTAAGACTATAATCCAGATTGTTATAATAATATATGAAGACTCTAGTAACTTCATTTACTTCACTTTTTGGATGTTGATTTAGCAAAAGCTAAAATGCTAATTGAAACCCAATATCTATTTAATACGAAAATCTAAAAAATACGTCCTATGAAATTTTGGTTCTGTTATTTTAAGACTATGAAGTCACTCACTATCCATCCTTTGAAAATTTGTGATGAATTTTATAGGAGCAGCATCTTCAGTATTACCACTTACATTAGCTCCCTGTCAACTTTGGAAAAATCAAGTCTCTGGGTTCTGGGAAGGAAAGAATTAGAAAGAAGGGTAGGGAATTGACAGAGGCTTGTCAGTAGGATGGAAGGCTGTCTGTTGATTTGACCTAATATTGAAAATCTTATCTGGGCACAGGAAGAATGAACAGATCGCTCACAGTAGAGGAAGTTGACGGAGATCAAGGGAGAAGAACATCTTTTTACATAAAGGGTTTGACTGTGCCATCTGTAAGCACTGTTGTAGGAGTTGGGATAGTTCAGCCTGGTGAAAAATTTCTAGCTATTTTCAAATTTATAACATATTTGTAAATAAGATAGCTATCTTGCCCCTTTCTAGAATGTGAGATGAAGAGAGAGATCAAGGTTGGTAATAAAGAAATGTACGATTATAAGTGTTGAATATTAAAATAGAATTGGATGCTGAGAACTGGGTGTTGAAGACTATTTAGAAACAAACAATAAAAAATCCAATCTGGGTTGGTGGAGGGGAAATTAAGCTTGGAAACTGGTTAGTGAACAGATGAATCTCCAGATTTCGCCTGTGGCGAGTGAGTGTAGGGTGCCTTAGACGTGGTCTCTATGGTCAACAAGAGGAGATGGATAAAAAGGTTAACTTTACAGGAAGATTGAACCAGAAAACTTTCCAAGTATTTCTATTTGGTTTTTGTTTTTTCTTGGATATGGAGAGAAACACAAAGTGCTGTGTTTAGACTCTTGAGTGTTGTATAACATGATAACATGATAATTTCTTAGGAAAAGCAAAACAGTACTCGTAAAATTCCTTGTAGGAGCTAAGCTTCTGAACAGTGTGCTTTTTCAAAGATTATTCTTATGGAGTAGTAAAAGGAAAAGTATGAATTTAGAATGGTTTTCTTTAAAGGAAATACTGATTTTTTTTTCTTTAATTAGGTCATTGCTGCAGTTACCCACTTAATAAAATTTAAGACAAGTTTTTTCTGTTTTTCTCTTTACAGCCTGATACTATTTTTCAAACCTTTCCTCTAAGGTTTTTGACACTATCAGATTTTGAAATGTACATTCTCTCTGCCCAAAACAGGGCAATAAATGACGGGAATGATGGTTATAGTCCTAAAGTAGCCACAGAGTCCACTTAACCATACCATAGCAGAGGAACACTATTTCATAGGCCCTCGTTATGGATCAAATACACCTTCCACAAAAATATAATGCGAAAGTGCATTCTCCTTTGGAATTCAGAGTGCAGGAACAAGCCCTACTCTTTCTTTTCCCTCTGCCCTTTTCCTTGCCCTAAGTACAAATACACATCTTAAAGATGCTGTAGAAAATTCAGGTTCCCTTTTTAATCCAATGGGAAGCCATAAATATCAAGAGGAAATTCACAATTTAGGAAAAACCTATAGAAATATGGTCAACACAGTTGTCTTATGCAACTGAAAGATATTTAGTTTTTTGATGCCAAAGTCTTCAGTCATTATTGGGCAAAAGCAGAAATAAGAGTAAGCTAGTCATCTACTGAACGCTTTGCCGTAATTGTTTCTCCATGGTTTCAAATTTTGATTCTGATAGAAAATTATCACATTATTTTTGAAAGCTGTGTTCTTCATTCTAAAGTGTCGCTGTCACTTGATATGCTAAGGTTGTCTTTAGCATCCCAGTGAAGGAAGAGAAGCAAAATCAGAGACTGTGGCGAAATAGTAGATGCCCTTTCCAGGACTCACTGGCGTATTATACCTAAAGCGTAGTGTTTGCTCTCTTAATTCTTCCCTCTCACCTGTACCCTTATGTTTTCCCTGGGAAATAGTAGAGGTCTACTTCTGTGGGAGTCCCCTTTGCCTAGTTAACTGTAGTGGACTCAGAATTACACCACAGCCTAAGCAAAGTTGGTTAGCATCCAGATTTCTCCAAGAGTCCTTTCTTTAGCAATTCTTTTAGGGCCTGCAAACAATTTTTTTTCCAGAGAGGATTCCTGTGTGAGTGAGAGAGGAAAGATTTACGTGTAATATGAAAGACGGTTTTTCTTATTTAGGTGGGATTCCCTTCTGTGTTGCAGCTTTGAGGCTTCTGCAGCTTTGTTCCAGGGCGGATGTAGGAGTTCCTGCTCACCTTGCATCCGCGAGGATGGGAATCACCTGTTATCAGTCTTAGTACTCCTAACGTGCAGTAATGACTGCCTCATTGGAGGTGTTTAGTGAGCACTTGTTGAGTCAAGGAGGAAGGAATAAATTGCAGAAAACTGATATTGTATTTATCCATTAAAACTGTACTTTTCTGTTTTATTACAGCTGGTAATGCCACTGTCATCAAGTATGAGGAAAACCCTCCAAAACCAGCATTTCAAAATGGTTCCTCAGGATCCTTGTATCTGAAGCCTCTGGTGCCCAGAACACATGCACACTTACTCAAAACTCCTCCAAAAGGTGTGGTCCTCATTGTGGAGAGAAGGGGGAAGACAAGACTTTTTAAGTCCTTGGCCTGTAGGAAGTTAAATTTTGACAATTAAGTTCATGGTGTATTGAACTATCATTTACAAAACATGTGTTGAATAAAGACATATAACACATTGTTAGGCTGAGGGAGCTCGCTTGTTCTGAGAGTCAGTAGGTCCTATAGTTAAAACTTGATACATATAAGTTGGCAGATAGAGCATATAAGTCAACAAAAGTATAGGGTGAAAATAAATAAAACCTGTAGAGGTAAATTATTCTAAGGGAGTGATATGGAGTAATGACATAGAAATGCATAGCTTAGTTCCCACCTTTGGTCCAAAGCGTGTTCTTTATTCTTTCTCTTCTCCTTCTTTGTATTACCCACTTTGTAACTGCTGTGGCTATGAGGAATAACTTCCAGGTTTACAAGATACGTGGTGTATACTTAATATGGAATGTTCTCGTGCACCTTTATCACAGCAGGTCTGAAGCACATTAGAAGTTTCATCTGTGCTCAGTGAGTTGAAAGATCACTTAACTGAAAGAATAATTGTGAATGAGACACGTGACCTGTAATATGTGACCCATATTTATGTTAGAGAATTTGAGAAACACAGAAACATAAGCAGAGTCTTCCTTCATCCCATCAACTGTGAATAACTTGCATTTCCTCCATTTTTTTCCCTCTGCACATGTAATCGTTTTGTTTTTGTCTCAAGAAAACTCAGGGCATAATATGTACACTCTCTTGTGTCTTGCTTTTTGTTAAGTATATTGTGAGAACATCTTCATTTTAAATGGCTGTGAAATAGCCCACTGTTTTCCATTTCCGTGGTTCCCGGAGAGTTGCTGACTTTTACTGTGGCGCGTCATACACCGAGACAAACATCTTTGACTGTGAACTTTGTTCGTTGCTTCAGATTCTAATTACTTCCATGAGACATCCCTGGGAGAGGAATTACTAGGTTAAACTGTATGAATCTTTTTGAAATTGTTAATATATGTTACTAAAGAACTTTCCAGAAAGGTGTTAGTCTCTCACAGCAATTTGAGAATATCTGTTGCTCTGCATCCTCAACGTGTGTGTGTGTGTAATGGATCCTGTGGTAACTTGAGGCTAATTACCTAGTCAATGTTCATCAACACTTTCCTTTCTGTTGAATTGAAGAGAAAATATGAATAAATATTGGCAAGAAGATTCTTTAGGGGCTGGCCAGGTGGCGCAGTGGTTAAGTTCGCATGTTCCACTTCGGCAGCCTAGGGTTCGCTGGTTCGGATCCCGGGTGCGGATGTGGCACCACTTGTCAAGCCATGCTGTGGCAGGCGTCCCACATATAAAGTAGAGGAAGATGGGCACGGATGTTAGCTCAGGGCCAGTCTTCCTCAGCAAAAAGAGGAGGATTTGTGGCGGATGTTAGCTTAGGGCTAATCTTCCTCCAAAAAAAAAAAAGATTCTTCAGTGTGCCAGCAGGTTCTCATCTCTCCAGGGTCTTAAATAAACTTCTGAGGCATGAAAGGACGTCTTGCTGGGGTGACATCAGCCTGTGAATCTGTGGTTTTTATTGATGATGATAAAGCCCCATAATCGACGTATACCCCAATAGCTGAAAAGAAACGTCATTGAACTTTAATACTAAGAACTTTCAGAGAATTAGAACTTCATGGTTCTACTGATAACTTGAACAGTAACTCTAGTATGCTAAAACATCTCACTATTGAATTTGTAAGCTTTTGTATCACAAAGGTTCTACTTGAGTGGGAATCAGTGCTTTCCGTTTATAATGGCCACAGATTTTAAGAGATTATCATCTCTAAAATCCGCTTATAGGATGTGGCAGCTGTTCTAACTAGTGATCTTCAGGTCCTAAAGTGACCTATTAGTGCCCTAAAGTGACTATTTCATGCCAAGTAGAAGCACTTGGTAGTTTTCCTCCAGTGGCTTATCTCTGTAGCTGTGTACCTGTTACCACTGCTGGTTGTATGTTTCCCCCCAGCTTGATTGATGTATCATTGACAAATAGTTTTAATATGTTTGATGATTTGATATATACATACATTGTGAAAGGATTCGCCTGGTTGTGTTTTATATTGTATCAGTTAGGAGAAAAAGCTTAAGTATGTTTGCCTTCATAGCTGAATAGCAAGTGTGAATAGCAAGTTAATTACACACTGGTGACTGGCTTTTATAAAATCAGGCCTTTTTTGCTCTGTCAGCAGTGAAATAGCATTATGTATGTAATAAATGTGTAAATTCAGTTCTGTTAAAATTTGAATTTCAGCTATTCTTGACTAGAAAAGTACTGTAGATTGCCATGTTAAAACTGATCATCTTTGCAATGATGAATTCATATCACTCTAAAACTACCGTTTTTTGTGTTTTGTTTTGTTTTTTTTTTTGTGAGGAAGATTAGCCCTGAGCTAACCACTGCCAATCCTTCTCTTTTTGCTGAGGAAGACTGGCCCTGAGCAGTGCCATGTCTGCACCCAGGATCTGAACCGGCGAACCCGGAGCCACCGAAGTGGAACGTGTGAACTTAACTGCTGCGCCACCGGGCCAGCCCCTAAGCTACCGTTTTGATGTTATTTGGAATCTCATTTTATCCTTAGAATATACTTAATAAAGTTGGTTGTATCTCAGTGGTATTTCCCACCAGGAACCTAAAATTTACATGTTAATGGATTGTTTTTGAAAATTTAAAACAACCTTTATTTCTTAAATGATTTATTTTTGTGTGATATTTCATATAAAACATAAATGTATTTTAAAAATGTTTCTTTTATATTTTAGGTCCTTCAAGAAAAAGTCTTTTTACAGCTTTTAATGCGGGTAAGTGACCACTTTAAATATGGATGGAGAAAAAAGAATCTTTTTGTAAAGTCATGTTATCATGGCAAATATTTAAATGTATTTACAGTGACTCTTCACTAGTATGCTTATAAATAGAATTTCAGGTTTGTGGCATAAACGTAACTGCTTATGACCTGGGCCAGCATTGGGTTAAAGCTTAGTGAGCATGACTGACAAGCCATCCGACACAAAAAGGCATTTTATGAATAACAGATAGTTTTAGTTTTTAAAACAGTGATTTTTAAAAATGTGGTCTAAATTGAAGTGAAGAATATACTTTTTTCCAAGACGAATACTGTTTTAAAGTTGCATAGTCTTTAATTGTTAAATAATCGCAAGATCAGGTTTGAACACCTTTTAACAGTTCAACAGCTTATCATTTTTCTCCTCTTTTTTATAATTCTATTGAACAAACTCACATCTGTCTCTAAGACAGCCCGCAGCCTCCCCCGTTTGAACCAGAACTGGGAATCAAGAAACTGCCTCGCGAGAAGCCGTAGAAGATTTCACAAAACGTAGTCACTACAGTCCCTATGTTTTCTCTATGGCTAATCAGGTCCCTGGACACTACATACATTCTCTTATTTAATATGCAGTTATAAGACAATTGCGTAGCGTCTAAATCCATTGACGGTTAGAACGCCAGTTAAAGAGGAGAAAGATTCTTATAGCACATGGATTACAATTTATCGTGCATTGTGGCGGAACCGGGTGCTAAGTCTATGGTGGTGAGCCAAAAATGAACAAGGGCTTTGTCTTCAGGAAGCTTACAGGAAAGTCCAAGAATTGCACAAATAAACATAAAATCACAATTGCAGTCAGTTTTGGGAAGGAGGGTTACGTGGTCCTGCGAGAGGCCTGGTTAAAGGGCGTGATCTAGGAGGGGTAAATTTGTGACCCCCTGTACACAGAGAGCAGTTAAAGAGAAGAGGGTGGATCACGTTACGTAGGGAACAGCTAAAATCCTCGATGCTGCAAGATGTGTGTTCAGTCTCCTCGGCTTAGTAAGGCAGGGAAGTGTGAGGGAATTATATCGCAACTGCTAACCTTTGGTAGCCTCTTAAAGCAGATCTAACGTTCCCCAATAGTCTGAGTTTGAATATATATGTTTACTAAAGCTTTTCTAATTAAAAAAAAAAAAATGAAAGAAACTATTCTGCGCGCTTGGAGATTTTAATTTTCTTTTGTTTTAAATTTCTAGCATGTCCTAATATTTAGGAGAGAATGATGGCTAACGTTGTAGAATGACTTTGTTCATGTTAGAAAATAGGATAGCCTTTATCAGAGAAGGCTAGATATCTGATAACTCTGTGGTTAATGGAGAAACTTCCAGAATGTTTTCTGAAGTGGCTGCGCCATTTTACATTTACACCAGCAGCGTCTGAGGAGTCTAGTTTCTCCTCATCCTTGCCGACACTTTCTTGCTTTTGTCTGTCTTTTTTTATTATAGCCATTCTAGTGGGTATGAAGTGGTATCTCCTTGTAGTTTGCATTTGCATTTCCCTGATGCCTGATGATGTTAAGCATTTTTTCATAAGCTTATTGGCCATTGTATATCTTCTTTGGGGAAACATTTATTCAAATCCTTTGCCCATTATTGAATTATTTGTTATTATCATAGAGTTGCAGGACTTCTTAATATATTCTGACTACTACACCCTTATCAGATTGGTGATTTGCAAGTATTTTCTCCCGTTCTGTGGGTTGGTTTTTCACTTTGATGGTGCCCTTTGAAGCACAAACATTTTTAATTTTGACAGGATCCAATTTATCTATTTTTCCTTTTGTTGCTTATGCTTTTGGTGTTATATTTAAGAAACCATTGCTTGATCCAAGCTCATGAAGACGTATGCCTATGTTTTCTTCTAAGGGTTTATGCTTTTGGCTCTTACACTTAGGTCCTTGATCCATTTTGAGTTAATTTCTGTGTATGATATGAAGTAGGGTGTCCAACTTCATTCTTTTGCATGCAGATATCCAGCACCGTTTGTTGAAAACACCATTCTCTCCTCAATGAAATGTCTTGGCACTTTTGTTAAAAAATACTTGACTGTAAATGTGAGGATTTATTTGTGGACTCTCAAATCTATTCCGTGGATCGATGTGTCTGTCCTTCCCAGTACCACACTGTCTTGATTACTGTGATGTAGTGTTTTGAAATCAGAAAGTATGAGTCCTCTGACTTGTTCTTCTTTTTCAAGATGTTTTGAATTTCCATGTGAACTTTAGGGTCAGCTTGACAATTTCTGTAAAGTCAGCTGGGATTTTGATAGAATTTGTGGAGTATTGCCATCTTTACAATGTTAAGTTTTCTGATCCATACATATGGGATGTCTTCCTTTTTAGTTAGGTCTTCTTTAATATCTTTCAACAATTTTTTGTGGTTTTCGAAAGTAAGTTTTGTAGTTCTTTTGGTAAGTATTTGTGTGTGAGTTTTCAGTGCTTTGAAAGCTGCCATTGATAGTGGT
This sequence comes from Equus przewalskii, assembly GCF_037783145.1. NCBI lineage: Eukaryota > Metazoa > Chordata > Mammalia > Perissodactyla > Equidae > Equus > Equus przewalskii. Next base: position 19,705,383 of record NC_091858.1, on the reverse strand, counting down.
CACAGTAAAGGGGCTGGCTAAATAGATCTAATATACTTGTTTTAATTTGAATTAAATATGAAACTTGGAAAGGCCATCTTAATTTACGTCTGAAGTCTATGATCACGTAAACTATTATAAAGGATATTTCTTCTGACAGGCATAGTGAATGATAATCCTCAGTTATATATCTCCTTTCTACTATAGAGAAAAACTGTTAGCGTTAGGTGTTTTCCCTTGTCACATTGTTGTGCTGACATCAAGCCTTATTTCCAAAGCATATCCTTGACCCTTGACGTATCAGTCACCCTTGACAGGTTTGGTTATCAGAATGGCAAATTAACTCCTGATTAAGTGAGAAAAGAAATGGAAAGTAAGAATTGTGTGGTTTTGTTTGGCAAATCCTTTAACCATAGCGGAGAAATGGGGCATATTTCAGTAGAAATGGCACAGAGTTTGTGACTGCCTGTCTCCAGTTAACTCTTAGTTATCCATGCTCTAGTAATTGCAGTGAAAAAAGATGTCTTTTAAGGGGTCAACATTGTGATTTAATCTAGATTATGTGGCATGAACATGTATTTTCCAAAAATTATAAATCATGACTTTTCCAGGTTTTTCTAGTTGATTATTAGTTATTATCATTACTTAAGACTAACCTGATATTGTGATGAGCCTTCTGAAGAAAAGTCACAGTAGTTGGCTTCTGAAGGAACAGCTTTGATGCTAAGAAATGGTGTCCAAACAGCCAGTGACTTTGAGTGGATCATGTAACCTCTTAGATATTAGTTTTCTTTTCTGTGTAATTGAAATGATTGATCACTAAGGTTTCTCCTGCTGTCATATTCTATGACTACAAAGCACCTTGACTTCTTCGTATTCTGCTTGCAAATGATCATCTTTTAGATCATACAGAAGACATTTCCTCCACGTACAAACATGTTCCCTTGAGCATTAAATTTTAAATAATTTTAAATAATTTTAGGGCTTTGAGAGAGTTTTTTTTTTTTCTAAAGCAACGAACAGTGGCGAAGATTAAGTTGACCAACTTCATATCGTTTCATTTTAGTAAAACAGTCAATTATAGCAGTTTGCTAAATTCTAAATAGTTTAGCATTTAGAGGTTTAGAAATCACCCCTTAGTTTTTTTAAATTTGCGATTTTAAATAAAATTCAGGTAACTTTAGATTCTGTTTTGTCACTTAACAGAAGTAATCACTTTTAATGACTAGGACATTTAGCATATGCAGCAACATTTAACTACTCCTCTTGAGTATGTGGGGTGCTTCTGTATCGCATAACTGATTCCATGATGAACACCTTTACAATTATCACTTTCAAGGTTTGTGGAAGTTTCTTGTGATAGATTCTTAAAAATGGTGTGAGTAAATCAAACATGAATATTTGTAGTCACTTCACTGAAATAACCAAATTGTTTTCCAGAAGTTTCATATCCATTTATACCATGATTGACAACATAAAAGAGTGCTGGCTTTGTCATAGTCTGGTCAACATTGGGTACTGTTTTTTAAATTGTTGGCTAATGTAGTCATCGAAAATTTCATGTCGCTGTTTTAGTTTACCTTTTAATCAGTTATTTCAAAGACAGTTCCATTATCTCATAAGACTATGAAGAGGAGCAGAAAGAGAATGAACTTTTGTAGCATGGAATATTTGTTTAAATCTTGGTCTTGCCACATTCTACTCGTGTCCTGGCTTTGGGTTGGTTGCTAAGCCTCTCCAAGTCTCAAATTTCTCATTTGGGAATAAAGAGTTATTTTGGGAATAATTCCCAGTAAAAACCAAAATAATTTTGATCTCATAAAGTTGTATAAAAAGCTCTCAAATGGTAGCTGCTCCTGCTGTTAGGGATGGTGACGACAATGATCCTTTCTGTCATTCGTATGATTCTAGTGGCTTACTCTTAAGAGTTCTTGTACAGAAAGTTGAATTATTTTAAATCCTTAAAGCAAGCAGGAAAAACCAGTGAAGGTCAAGAACCACCCTCGTAGGGTCTAGCTGTTGTAATTTATTTAAAGATTATGATGCTCTAAGATTCTAGCCAACGTTGACTCTAAATAAAACTTGGTTTACTGTTTATAAGGAAGATGTCACACATACCACATACTATTATTACCTTGGTTGTACCACACATTAAATCTGTTTGGGATACCAAAGCATCAGAGTTGTATTTATCCAGTGCCCTGATTGTTTTACACGAGAGCATCTGTCTCAGGTGCCATGGTGTCTGCCCTGGGAAGAGGAAGATGCACTGCTCCTTCCGTATGCGTTTACTAAATACAGCACAGGAGGACAGGGTGGCTTTCTGTACCGCTTTTCCCAAGTGTTGGGAAATGGTTGCAGGTTGCAGACCTGCTCTGACAAGGTGACACTGGTGTGGCCAGGGTTTCCTCCAGTGAGAGGAGCGGGGAGGTTGTCTTTCAGTGTTGCTTTATGCTTATAATTTTCCTCTCAGACTTAAAACGCAGATGCTGTTTTGATATGTGATAAATTTGATGTTGCGAATCAGGAAAAAGTGTGGATTATTTAGTAAGTCTCATTGGGACAAGGGCCCTTTTTAGCCACAGCCAGATTCCTACTTCACACACTACATACAAATGTATTCCAGATTGACGGGAATGAAAACTATAAGTTTTAAACAAAAGTTATAATGATAAGAGCACCAAGAATAGAGACTTGAGAGCAAAGGCCTTTGAGCAAAGGAACATGAGTATAAAAGAAAAGATTAATAATCATGGCAACAGAAGTTTTAGACTTCCCCTTAGTCAAGAACGTTATAAACGTGGTGACGGATGTCGGCTGTAACTAGACTTGTTATGCTGATCATCTTGCTGTCTACACAAATACCGAATCACTGTGTTGTACACCCAAGACAAACATGTTATATCAGTTATATCTCAAGGAAAAAATCATAAACAATGTTAAGCAAACGGGGACAACATGTGCAACATGTTTACTGCATATAGCGCTCTCTGAAATCAGCAAGATGAAAATGACTCTACAATACAGAATGAATTGGACAGACACAAAAGAAGAAATATGGAGGGCTGAGAAACATATGTAAAGGTTTACAGGATGCTGATTAAAGCAATGTGCTGTTGGTTCTTGCCTGTTTTTAAGAGTACTACCCGGTGTTGGTGAATGAGTGAGGCCCAGGCGCCTCATCCGTACTCCTGAGGGAGCGTAAATTACCGCCTTTCTGGAGGCACTTTGGTGACATATAACAAGAGCCTTCTATCCAATCCTATTTATCAGGATTGATTCTAGGAAAATAATGCATTTACTTATTTATTGCTTTTCAGAATTCTTTAGAAGAGGGAAAAGAATTGGAAACAACTTGAATGATTTGAACAACAGGTGCTGTTTAAATTATGTTCAATGACAATGACATTTTTGAAGCCATTAAAATGACAATATACAGGGTTGTTTAATGCTGTGGAAAGATAAGTGTGAAATTTTTAACAAGTTTATTAAGCTTATATTAAGTTTAAAAACTATTTACAGAGCACCATGATATACACTTAGTTTAAATTTTACTTTTTAAGTACTCTACAATCAACATGTGTTTTTTTTGTTTGTTTTTAAAAGCAAACATTGTACATGGGTAAAACATTACTGCTCTTATTTTGGGAGACCAGAGAAGTAAAAGGCAATGTCACTGGTCTTGGAGAACTTACAATTTTATGGGTGAGTGGAGGTTGACATTTTTTCTAATTCTTTTATGTGAATTTTTGGATAATTATTCATAATGTATCTTATAGGCATTCTTCTTTCTATTAAGGAAGAGGACGTCATGAAAAAATTGAACCCTGAATTAACTTTCTGCAGTTGGAAAAGAGATTTGAACATAAGACAATAAAGATTATGAGGCATAAAAATGAAGAAAATCTAGCATTTACAGTTGCATTAGGGAAAGTGAGGAGATAAATGTTAAGATTGATACGCCGTGTTAGAGTTCTGGGGAAGATGGGTTGAATAGAGATGCTTGAAACCCTGGTTTAAGTATTAATCTTCTCCAGATTATTCATGATCCTTAACAACAACAAACAAATCAGACTAGTTTGGATGCATTTCCTGGCATCTAAGCAACCCTGCACGGCATATGCTAGAGTCATGCCTAGAATCATAGCATCATTGTTTTCTAAAATCAAGTCACTGATTAAACACACACACACACACACACACACACACACACACACACACACGCACACGCACACACGCACACACACACTTCTACACAGACTCCAGCAGAATCCATGATTCTTGTTTGAATATGCATGCTGTGATGTTATAACACATTGCCCTGCCAAACACTTGTATCATCCATATCATACCTTCTTTTGTTTTTTAAGCCTTACTAAAGACTTGATTCAATTAGTTTTTAGTTGTTTTTCTTTATTTGTGGCATTAATAGAAACTCATTTTGTAGACTTTCTATAAAACTACTCTGTCACTTAAACTTTTTAAAAAGTTTATTTTTCTGACTCCCTGGTCTTTGTTTAAAAAAATGGAAAAATACAGAAACATATAGCAAAGAAATTTAAAATCATCCATACCCCAGCTCCCAGAGCATTGCTGGCATTTTGGTGTATTTCCTTCAATATTATTTATTGCTTTTGTTTAGTTGAGATCCTACTGTACATACAATTTTAAATCATGGTTTTGTTTTTGTAAAGCAAGCTTTGCTGCACTTCATAAAAACACATCTTATTCTTAATTTTTATACCTGTAACTACCTTGTTCTCTCTTAGGCACCAGAAATTCCTTAAGTTATTCCTTACTGTCCATGGTGATCCTTATCCTGTTCTCATAAATCAAGACTTTGTATAGTAACAAAGATGGACACTTTCTTATCTGTAGGTACTTCTGTGTTTAGTATAAGTTCAGAAACTACAGGTAGTGCACAAGTGACAACAGCTGATCAAATAGGTAATCAAAGAACCTTTTTGACCCAATTTTTAAATCGATGCTTCCCCAGTCCCCAGAAGTATATCTATTACAAAAATAGTTGTAACGCTACAATAACTGCTTGCTCAGTTATGTAAAAGAGTGAATACGTACAAAGTGTTTAGGACAGTGCCTGGCACATAGTAGATGGTTGAGTTGGCTGCTACCACTCAAGGATCGTGAAGGCTGTGCCTTTGCTTTCGCGCACTTGTGCTAGATTGCCACCAGGGGGCAGACTACGTTTGGGAAAGAGTTGACACCCAGCCTGAGCTGTCCCTGGTGTTTTGCATAGTACACCTTTTTTTGTGTGTTGTACTTTACTGTACAAACAAACTACTGCTTCTGCCCTCTGACTTTTCCTTCTGACTGGCACTGCTTCCCTTTATTCTTGCAGTTCCTCGCTCCGCTGTTTAAGGATATCGTAAACAATATTTACTTTCAATATATGTGGTATAGCTTAGTGCAGTTCAAGTAAAAATTTGAATGAATATGATGAATTGGTGGCATGTTGCTAATTGCTTCTTTTGAATAGCATCGGATAAAGGATTTCCCTTTTAACCAGGATAATTTAGAGTTTACTATTACTTAAACAGAAAAGATACCCCCCCCCCCCCAAAAAAAACCATCCTGTATGGGATGGTGTCATGTCTGTTTTTAATAATATCAATATATAACTTTATTCCTCTATTTATAATTTTAGTGCTGGTTGGTATCTTGGCTTTTACCCATTTTGTGGTGGGGGGTAGGGAGGAGGGGTGATTTTGGCATACCGATGTTCAGAATCTGGAAAAAAGATTGTTTTCTTTAATAATAAACTGGGATAAAGTGAAAAGACAACACCTAAATGTAGCTTTTCTTGACTTGAATCCCTTGGTTTTTGTGCTCCAGTTACCATGGGTGCAGTGTGTTTACAAGCTCCATTGTCTGTGTCTTTCCCACAGCTAACCCTTGACAGGGTCTGTCTCGCTTGTTGACAGCCTCTAAATTGGCAGGGGGGGGGTTGACGGAAGAAGGAGAAGGAATTATTCAAAATTTCCTTTCCTGCCTATCTCCTTCCCTCTTCACAGCCTAAACGCTCTGTAGAATTTCTAAAAGAGTAACTGCTTCCTGCACATTTTAACAGCATTGAATAGGGTTATTTATGGTTAACAGTTTCTACATTTATATCTGTTACTGAGTCTTGTTTTTTTAGAAAATCTTGGAAACAAGCATAGATCATTTTTTCACACATTTCCTTGTACTTTTTAAAATTAAAACGTTAAGAGTTTGGGCTATTCCTGGTTTAATAATATTAGCTTACGTGAGCATGTTGCCAGTGTAATTTTCTTGTATCCATACCTTTATCTTTCAGTTTCTTTTTGTTTTTGCCATCATATATTAAGGTGCTTTTACAAACCACTCTACCAAAGTAAGCATTTCATAGATCCCAGTGGAAGATACACATAACCGGACCCCTCCCCAGGTTCCTAGTCTCAGAACGTTGCTGAGAGGCACCTGGTTTCCTACAAATGCGATTACTCAAGTGTAGTCCTGAGAAGACTGTCTGATTGACTCATTTTTATTCCTCTGGAAATATTATATTACATCTGGTAGAGAAATTGCATTAACCTTTTGTCATTGGTTATTAGTGAGGTCCTCAGAACGTGAGTGTTAAAGTGGAACTTCATCCTTTTATCAATCTGTCATAAATATGTTCTAGCAGAAATTTTATTAAAAATTGCACTTGGGAGCATTTATTGCTTGAAGCCATTTTAAAAAATTTTATCCCAAGGCATCAGCTTGGTATATAGGTGTACATATAAAATATCTGCAAAAATGCCCAATGGTATTGGTGTGAATATAACTAAAACTTTGAAAATCAGAACACAGATTACTTTAATGAAACCTTATTTTTTCTAATTATTAAATAAACAGGCACTCGAAGTAGTTAATTTCCCTTAATGATCTTCCAAGTAGTTAGAGCATCCGTGCCGTTATTGGTTGTTATAAAAAGCTTGTAAGACCATCCACTTTCCCCTCCCCTTTACCATCTCTGATGAAAACCGTAACAGCCCCAGAAGTGTGTACAGCATGATGTAACTCAGAGGCTGCTTACGGCTGGATCTGCTAAGAGGAGATCTTATTCAGAGGAAGAGCATTGTTTTGGCAACATCTGGGAGTGAAAACGGAAGCCAGAAACACTTGGACAGCCCTGGGGTTTTTCCTTTTGTGTCTGTGTGGTGGAATGACATTTGCTATGTAGACATGTTTCCTCTCGCTGTATTTCTTGGCCTCGACGAGTGCTGAGTTTAAAAAGACAGCATGTGATGGTCCATGGAAGCTGTTTCTTCTGTGAAATCTTGCTACCTGCTCTGAAGACATGTTGTTGTCTCCCAAATTCTCCTTGTCCACCATTCACGTGCGGCTGACTGCCAAAGGATTGCTTCGGAATCTCCGGCTGCCTTCAGGGTTTAGGAAAAGCACTGTTATTTTCCATACAGGTTTGTGTGCCTTGATCTGTGCTGAGGGTTGCGTGGGGGACGTCTTGATTAACTTGCAAAAGTTTACCAGAAATTTTCTAAGGAGATAGATAGTTGGGGAAAGAAAGCTCTAAGGAGAGAACTAGGCTTAATTTGTAAAAATAAGCAGTTTTCTCTTATGTTTCAACACACGAGCCTTTTCTTACTGTTACCAGATGTGTGTGTGCTCAGTTTGTTATGGAAAGCAGGATGGTGTCCTTGGTGCTCCCTAGCTCTTTTCTCTGACACCAGCCAAATGTGTGGAATCAGCACCTAAGTTGCATTTTATCTGAAATGATTTTGGAAATAGGACATAGGTAAGTAAAGAAGAGCAGTTCTCTTTTGCTTAAAGAAGGAGAAGAAACGAGTTTCTGTAGTGTTTCATTCTCCCTGAGACGATGGTAGGTTTAATATACTAAAAGATTTCCATATTCTAAACATTTCTGAAATAAAACATCCTAATGAATGTGGAGAGGTAATCAATGAACCCCAGACTGAGATTTCCAAGCTTCTCAGTGAAAATATTTATAGTCACAAAAGACTGTCTCTGATGGTTTATGTTGTGGCTGCTTTTTATTTTCTGTGCCTTACATGAAATCAATGCATATGTAAATATGCTCGCTTTGAGAGAATTTAGTGGCCTCAAATTGCTACCTCACGTTCTCGATGGCAATTGCAACTATGGTAAATAGGTTGATTTTGTGCTATAAAACTGGAGTGCTAATCTGTTTGATTGTGGCTGGTTAGTGTGAACTGTCATAGGATTGAGTGTGTAAACAGACGATTCTTTCTTGTTTATATGCATGTCAGCCCGTGTATGTGTTATTCTCCATCTCTGTCCCTGGTGACTTTTTTCAGCTGACTGTTTCCAGTTTTCCCAGAAGCATCTCCCTTCTCTGGGGGATAATTCTCATTTTTTCCAGCACCTCTTCCTCAGATTTCATAACTCCCCTTGACCTGTCGCTGGAGTCAGCCTGCCTTTCCCTCTCGGGCTGAGCTGACAGCTGGAGGTGAACGAGGTGAGTTAGGAGTGAAACAGTGGCTCTTCCTCTCCCAGCCCAAATGCCACTGGAACGTTTTCAACCTTAAAAGATAAAAAGGTAGAAAAATAAAAATAAAAGGGTGTCCTGTGTTTGCAACCATTCGTAGGATCTAAAACAGCTCCAAGTAGCTTTTAATTTTAACTTTAAAAGGAAAAATAATCCATGCTCCAAGTAGAAAAGAAAACCAAATAGTACGGAAGGTTGTACCATCCAGGTGAGCCTCTCCCTGATGCAGCCTCCTGCCATCTCCTCAGAGGCCCCCACTCTCACTGCTGCTTCCACATCCTTCCGATAATTTCCTAATAGCATGTAAGCCTATGTAGACCTTTTATATCCTTTTTTATTATACAGAAATGGAAGCATACTCTATATTCTCTTCTATGGTTCACTTTTTTGTTGTTGCTTTGGTTTGGTTTTTTGTTTTTTTGGGGTTTTTTGGTGAGGAAGATTTGCCCTGAGCTAACATCTGTGCCAATCTTCCTCTATTTTGTATGTGGGATGCCACCACAGCATGGCTTCATGAGCGGTATATAGGTTCACACTTGGGATCTGAACCCCCAAACCCTGGGCCACTGAAGCAGAGCACACGGAACTTAACACATGTTTACCTCATTCTTTTTAATAGTCATGGAACATCCCGTTGTTGGGCAAGCTATGATTTATTTAACCAGTCTTCTCTTAGTGAGCACTTTAGGTGTTTGTAGTGTTTTTGTGAAGCAGGCAGCTTGCCAAGGCAGCTCAAGCAAAAGACACAAGGCTTTTACTACCAGAGTTGACTAATAGTGGTATTTTAGGTGCTTGTTATTTTCTGAAGTTATATAAAAATATTTTTATTTTTGAAAGATATTTGAATATTAAAAGTATTCATTTGATTGCAGTCACAATTTTTAGAGCTAAGTGCACTTAGAGGGGATCTCATTTACCTTATTTTACACCAAGAAGTCAGAGGCCCAGAGAAGTGGATGAACTTGCCCAAGGGCACACAGTCAGTGGCAGAGATGGGACTACAACCTGGGACTTCTGTTTCGAATTTTGGCTTATAGGTTTTCCTAGATGTGAATTTTGCTGTAATTCTGTTAGATCTAGTGAATAGTAGTGATAAAAAAGGAGTTTGTGTTGGGAAGCGTTTTAAAATTATGTAAAGAATATAATTCTACTTATCCCCAGTAAAAAGCTTTTGTGAGCTTATCCATATTACGTAACTCTAAGGTCTGAGAAATCTTCCAATAAAATGGATACTGAAGCCATTGCATTTATTCTTATCCATATGGGCTGTAAGCAGGAGCTTGTGTTGTATCCTTGATAAAGGAAGGGGTGTTGATGTCAGTTGCCATAGGTGGCAGTGGTGTTGGCCTGGATTCCGAGAGCCTGGGGTTGTCGTCTTGGTTCTTCAACCAAGTGAGTGACCTTGATCACTTAACCAGACAGGACTACAAAATAATGGAATCAGATGAGATGACTTCAAATTTAACCTCAAATTCTTTGAATTTTCTGGCTATAGGTTAAAAAACCCTAGATGCATTACTGACACCTGAAAATTCATCTTATCTAAACAAATTCTCTACTGATCTCCCAAACTCAGTTAACATTCCTTGTTTATTTATTTCTCTTCATGACACCATGTTTTTCCCTTATCCTGTCATCAAACGTCAGTCACCTTTGAATCATTGTTCTTCCTCACTTATCCACAACGAATTGGTAGCAAGAATCTAAGACTCTATCTTTTGAAATCTTGATTTGTTTTTACTCTCTGCCACTATTCTAGTTCAGGCTTTTTTATTAGGTTGAAGCATTTGAAATTGCTCTTCTGGTAAATAAAAAAAAAAAGGCCAAACACAATGACAGTTTCATATCATCCAACCTAATACTTTGGGCTATTTGAAGGGTTTCATTTTTTTTATTGTTATTTTTTGTGGTGAGGAAGATTGGCCCTGAGCTAACATCTTTTGCCAATCTTCCTTTTTTTGCTTGAGGAAGATTGTCTCTGAGCTAACATCCGTGCCACTCTTCCTCTATTTTGTATGTGGGATGCCACAACAGCCTGGCTTGATGGGCGGTATGTAGGTCCACACCCGGGATCTGAACCTGCAAACCTAGGGCCGCCAAACCAGAGTGTGTGAATTTAACCACCGCACCATGGGGCTGGCCCCCTGAAGGGTTTTATATTTGATCTTTGCCACCAGCCTTTCCCCTGCTTCCAGACTGTCTTTCACATTGCAGGATTAATTCAGTCATTTCATAAGCAAATATTTCTTAGACACGTACTATGAGCCAGGCCCACTGCTGGATGCTGAAAATATAGCCGGGACTAAGTCACAGATGGCCCCGCCTTCACACAAGGCCCACAGCGTAAGTGAGGGAGACATCGTACAACATCAAGTAATCATGGTGGAGCATGGACTAGGAGCCCAGGTCTTCCAGAAATGCCGTTTAAGCTGGGAGCTCCAGATATGTAGAATTAGCCAAGAAACAAACAGTTTTCCAGGCAGAGCAAACAACGTGTGAAAGCCTGGAGGTGAGGGCGAGCATGGCTCCTTCAAGGAAATGAAAGCATTTTAATATGTCTGAGCATCAAATGTGGAGCGAGAGGCATTAGCCATAAGCATGGTGAGTATGGGGACCCAGACAGAACAGGCCCTTTCATGGAACCCTTACACAGGGCACCGCGCACTTTAGTACATTGTCATCGCGTGGTGCCCGTTGACAGTGTGTTGTCGGATCCAGGATGTAAGTTCCTCTGTAAAGATGAGCAAGAAGAGAAAGAGAGTGAATTTGCCAGTGTTTTGAGTGATGTTGCAGGATGTCGAGCACGGGTGAAGATCTCAGCTTCAGGGAAGGGCTAACATCATCTAAGTCCAGAAGTGCTTTCTCTGACTCGCCAAACTTCTGGCGATAGTCTCTCTTGCCAATGTATTCAGCTCAGTTTATTTAAGAATTTTGCCTCCACATTAGTTCCAATTTTATAATGAGTCAGTGGAGGGAAAAAGAATCTTCTAAGTAGAAATACTCTTTGCCACCAGTTTTATTAGAATTCAGTTTTTCTGTGTAGCTGAAGATACCTGTGTTATTATGAACAGTGCCATTTTGAACCTCAAAGAGTGAATGTTCTCTCTCTGATTCAGGTGAAGGCAATTCATTGTACTAAGAAATAGGATTCTTTCTGCTGAGCTCATGAGAGTAAAAGCAATTACTATAGCAAAGGAGAGGGGTGTACGTACCTATATATTGAGGAAGGACGGCAGAAGTATTATCAATAGAACAAAATATTTTCATTTACTTAAAGCTGCACTAAAGAGAACCATTTTGACTAGATATTTGATAAGAGTGAGACAGAATGTGAACAAATTTGTTTAATTAGTCACCAAATTATGTTCTTCTGTTTGGTATTCATTTCTGAGATTGTCCAGTGGAACTGCTTTTAGCCGCAGTTTGTTAAGACGGCTTAACTAAGAAGTAGCTTATTGGTCTCACCTAAGGAGAAGCAGCTCTGATGATGTTCAGGTGGCTCAGCAATGTCAGCATCAGCATCTCTGCTATTTTCCCAGCCCTTTTCTCATGACAGTTGCCTCGTGATCTCACAATGGCTGCTCCAGGGAGGGGAAAAATATAGGGAAGGGGTGGTACCAAGTCACCACAGCTTACATCTCATTGGCTACATCTCAATCACATGGCCATCTCTGCCTGCAAGGGAGGCTGGGAAATTGAGTGTTTGACTTCTCCAGTCTCAGTAGTACATGCAGGTAACAGAGGGGTTAGGGCCTTGTTTACAGTATCTGCCACTGAGTAGGCGAAACTGTTACTTCTCAAAATACTGAGATATTGGCTGCTTATAAATAAGAAGAGTAGACCATTTAACAAGTTGAATCTCTCAACAGACCTTGTTGCTTTTTCTCTTTTACGATGTGGATGTTTTTTGGTAATGATTATGTATTTTGTAATTATTTCATTTAAACACTTTCAAGTCATCCTGTTATTTGGACATATAGATTAATATTTGATTTTGATCTCTTAAGTGAATTAACTTTCAGTTATAATGCTTCCATTGAGAAAGAATGTTCTCAACTTTAAATGTGGCTTTTATGTATTTAAAATGTGTTAGCAAAAGATTAATATTTTGTTAGTAGTGTGTTGATGGTTCTATTCATGCATTGTTAAGGTGAGGCAAAATAAACTTCAATTTCTCCTGTCTTTCTCTGTCACACTAAAAAAATATAGAAGCCAATAAAGCCATTTTAGAAAGCTTCCATAAAAAAATAATATTAGAATTTGTATGTAAAAAGTTAAGAACTTCAATCATTTGTCGAATACAAAAGACATCAAAAGGACCAAATTCAAGAATAACAGATGAGAGATGTGGCCTTCTAGACCGTCTTTGTCATCTTACTGTGAATCCACATTCTTCTTTTTGGCTTCCTTGAGAGCAGTCTTGAAGATTTGCTGGCCTCTTGCCACACTGATAAGCATTTACTAAGAACTGGTATTGCGAATGGCATTATGCTAAAAATGTTTTGTCATAGACTGATATTAAGTTCCTCTACCTATGGCCCTCTTATAGCTACAGCTTTGCTATGACATTAAAATGTGCCCTTTCATAGTTACAGCAGTTTATTTAAGAAGACAGTGACATGTTAAATGACTTTTCACTCATAATAGATAATATTTTGATAAGCTTTTAAAAGTTAAATGTTGATGGGGCCACCCAGTGGTGTAGTGGTTAAGTTTGTGTACTCTGCTTTGGCGGCTCACAGGTTTGGATCCCAGGCGCAGACCTAGCAATGCTCATCAAGCCATGCTGTGGCAGCATCCCACATAAAATAGAGGAAGATTCTTACAGATGTTAGCTCAGAGCCAATCTTCCTCACCAAAAAAAAAAAAAAAAAAAGGGTTGGATGTTGAAAGAGAGAGTACATCTTAATCTCACAAGTTGCAGATAGCTAAAGTTTTACTGCACTAAACTGTGTTTTAATGTAGTATCTATTTTCACACACCTTCACATGGAGAGTAAACCATACATTATAGTTTGGGGCTGGATTCAGGATGAGAAGTAGAGCAGTGTTTCTCATCAGGAGAAACTGGAGGAATGTGGCAAGCAGTATCCAGTAAAGACTTATTTAATTAGAACAATTGAAATACTCTGGTCAATTGAGTTTTGGTTAATAGAGAATCACCCTATAAATGAAATAATGTAGACTGATACATTTTGTTAGCCCTAAAGCATGTTTTAGAGCTAAAAATATTTCATTAATAATATATGCACATTACTTGTTAGGTTGAAAAAAAAAGTGTGGTTTTAAATGTTTCCAGTATTGCACATCATTTTTCTGTGTTTGGTTTAGGTGATACTCTGGGTTATTTTAGCACATGAGGATCCTTTTTATAAACAGCAGCAATTATTATAGCTCTGGCGAAATTTGAGACTAATAGAACTTTCTTTTGGGTGACAGACTTGCCTTTTTCCTATTGGTCTCTGGTGACCTGAATTTTGGGCACCTCTCCTATTGCTTTTCTTTAATTGATGAGTATTTTGAGAATGACGTTCCCCCCCCCCTTTTTTTTTCTGCTTTTTATCCCCAAATCCCCCTAGTACATAGCTGTATATTTTTTAGTTGTAGGTCCTTCTAGTTGTGGTATGTGGGATGCTGCCTCAGCATGACCTGATGAGCGGCGCCATGTCTATGCCCAGGGTCCAAATCAGCAAAACCCTGGGCCACCGAAGGGGAGCATGCGAACTTAACCACTCGGCCACGGGGCCAGCCCTCCCCTTTTATTGATTGTGTTATAGAAATTCCTGATGTTGAATTTTTAATTGGCTATTTTAATTTTTGTTTCTACTTTAAGATAGCCTGTTGTCTTTCCTACCCAATAAAGAGATTTTTGACCCACTTTGGTGCATTTTGGGGATTGTTTTCCCTACTCAGGTGTTAAATCCGCATGTGCCTTGATTTCCCCATGCTGCTTTGCTGGGGGCCCTGTTTGACAAAGAACATGGTTACAACGTGGCTGCGATGGTTAGGGGCACATCTGTGGCTGTGGAGCACTGCCCACAGGACATGGCTTCATTGGCACCATGGTGACGTCACCTGAGCTGGCCAGCTCAAGATGGAAAAGTCACAGAAGAGGCAGCAGTGACAATTCTAGAATAGTAGGTGCTGTGAGGGGGACGTGTAGACTTTTTGTTCTTGTTTTGGAATCAGTTCCTGGTGGCGACAGAATATTATTCTTGGTACTGTCGTCTTCCATGTGTTAAACTAAAAAGGACACCTTGTCGATGCACGTCGTCATTGCTGAAAACAAAAACACTGCTTGGTATAGCAGGCTTTGTGATGGTGAGCACTTTTTTTGGTACCTATTAATTGATTAAGTCAAAATGATCATTAAAACAAAAACAACAAAAGTCCACATGAAGGCTAGTATTTAATATTCTAAGTAATTTGTTTAATAATAAAGGGAAAAAAGCCGGGATCCGGTGGCGTCTATCTTGTGAAACAGCACCTCGTCCACATCAGTGGGAACTTGGTGGATATGTTTTCTGTCTTGTGCTCTGAGAAAAGACCTATCCATTTTGCGCATGTACAGTTTGAACAAGTATAATAAAAGATACTTGTTTCATAATTTAAGTTGAAATAAAAATTCAGACTTTTCCTCTACTAAAATTCATATTCTTAATGAAATTTTTGTTAGATTAGAATAAAAATATTTTTGGGGCTGGCCCGGTGGCACAGCGGTTAAGTGCGCACATTCTGCTTCTCGGTGGCCCGGGGTTCGCCAGTTCGGATCCCAGGTGCGGACATGGCACCGCTTGGCAAGCCATGCTGTCGTAGGCGTCCCACGTATAAAGTAGAAGAAGACGGGCATGGATCTTAGCTCAGGGCCAATCTTCCTCAGCAAAAAGAGGAGGATTGACAGTAGTTAGATCAGAGCTAATCTTCCTGAAAAAAATAAATAAATAAAAATAAAAATATTTTCAGTATCATCGGAATTTTTACTATCACAGGCCTAAAATTGTATTACTCACAATTTTTTGTTGTGTTCCATTTTTGTAGTATGTTTTTTTCAGTCCTGAAACAAATCCATAAACTTAACATATTAAGGTAGACTTCAGATTATTTAGAAAGCCAACAAATTGAGGGAGATAATACTGTCTTAAAAGTATTTCTGAATGTAATGAATTTCTATTAACTTTTCTTTGTAGTTAGTAGTCCATTTTAAGAACATGAGAAATCAGCTTTTCTCCTGCCAGCTACGTGGAAAATGTTCAAGGTCAAGTTTGGGTTGTTTTTTCCAAGAAAAATTGTGTAAGCATGATTATCTTGAAACAGGAGTTTTGAATATGAATATGCCTTCTATTCTGTAATCTACTTTTAAAATTAAAAAAAAGTAAAACCCTTTTCCATATAAGCCGTTGCAACAAATTCTAACGATATAGTAGTGTGAAATTTAAATGCTTAGGTGTCTTAATGTCCCTCCCCCACCGAAAGAAATGACGTGGGTAAATTTTAAAAGTCTTAAACACTATTTTGTTGAACTTGAAATGTTGTGTATTAAGTAAATGCCATACCTACCTAGAATAGGAAAGTACTGTGTGTACCTCCTAAATTATTATTACTGTGAACTCTTTTCAAATAAATAATGAAAGGAACACTAAAAATGTTTATATAAATTTATACGAGTAATTGATATGAATAATTTTTTTAAATGCCTGAGTAAGATTGTACAGATTACTGTGGGTTTGCTCTTCAGTTGATACAACTACAAAGTGTATGTTAATGCTCTTGTGTTAGGGGCAGTATTCAGGACAACGGGAATAAGGAGCTCCTTGCTCCTCAGGAGAATGACATGGCAGACAGTTAAATCTGGAAAGTGTTATGGAGCAGGTGAGTTAAGAATAGACTCTTTTTGGAGACTCAAGAGCAGGGTGTTAGAGAATGTCATAGCACCTTCCTCACCATCTCCCACACCGCACTCCTCCCCTCCCTCTGCCCTCACTCTCATTCTCACATGCTAAGCTACCCCTCTCTGTGTTACTTCCTAACTGGGAACTTGTGACTTGTCCTGGATTCCCCTTGATCTGACTGGTCACCAGTTCCTCCTGTTGTGCCTCATAAATGCATTGATGTTTTCCTGCCTGTCATCACTGCCACTGACCCATGAGTTTCTCCTCGTGGGCCTCCCTCAGGACCTCCCTACATATGCCCTCAGATCTTCCTTGACAGTGCCTCCAGCCTCGTTCTGTGCCCCCTACAAGATAAAACCTTGTATGGCACACATGCTGTCGCCCTGCTTATGCTTCCAGCCGCTCCATCTTACCGTCACTGCAGGAGTCCTGACCTTGTTGTCAGCACAGGCTACCAGGGCACCAGGGGCCTCCCATACCTCGCTGCCTTTGCGTTTGCTGGTATCTTCTGCTTATCTTTCTGCTGAATGTGCAAATGTCCATCCAAACTCTGCCTCTAGAACTCTTTCTTGACTACTCCAGATCTAGCTGTTTCTCCACCTGTACTCTCACCACCATGTGTACATAATTCTATCTAATAATCAAGTCGTGTTGCCGTTATTGCTTTGTTTCCTTGGACTATTCCAGGGTAAATACCCGTCATCAAATGCTGAGGAAACACTGACAGAGAGAACTTGTGTAGAGAGAGGTGTCCTTCCTAAGGGTTTTAGATGTGTAGGTTCAGATTAAGGCAGAAAGAAGGGAGTCGGTTGTCGATCCAGGCTGCTGGTAGAGACTTCGAGAACCCTCACCAGCCCGCTAGTTCATTACCTACATTTTATTAACATTAGTTTCAATGCAGTAGGTGGCAGAAGGCACATTCCACCCAGTGGCCGTCACCTTCACACACGTAGGTGGACATGTGAGTGGAACAGGAAGAGATTCAGCGGAGACCCTTGGTGTCTTCATGCACCCCTGTCCACCAGCACCCCCTTCTCCATGCCTCCCCTGCCCCTCAAGACACCAGGGCAGGCCCACCCACCCCCACAACAAAGCCATCATGGGGGATTTTGACACATACTTGGAGAGTGAATGAATGGCTCAATAGGTATACAAAAACTAGGCAAAATTATTTAGCAAATACCGTGTATACTTTTGTGTTTCATGGAAGCCAAGGCGACTCTCCTAGTAGGTCTTGTCTCTTATTATTTGATTTTAATATTTGGAAAGCCAGCCGATTCAGTAAATGGCTTATTTGGTCTTAGGATGGATGTGTCCTCAGCAGCCAGTAGCTTAGTCCACATCTCAATGGTGAAGTCTTCCTCTCGGAATTGTGTTTAGCCTTGAAATGGGGGGTCTATATACCTCAGTGACTTGAGCCTGAAAAACAGGCCTCTTCCCCTTTACCCAGCTACTTTCTTTAAGAAAATGAATAGATTTATTAGGCTAGTTTTAAATTTTATTAACCTGCAGTTTCTGAGTAGAAGGAAGAAAGATAGCAAACAGCGTTATCCAGCTGTTTTTCAAGGGAGCAAATGTCTTGGATTCAGGACTTGTGTTTTCCTGGAGGAGGTTTCAGTTTCAATAGAGTGCATCCCAGGAAGGTTGGATCAGACGTGATAGTGGTGATTATCTTGTTGACAGACATCTAAATCTATGGAGAAGGTTCTGATTTTCTAATTTTAAGGTTTCTGATTAAATAGATCCTGTTAGTATAATAAACAAAATATTTTAAACTTTTAAATACAGCTGCATTATCAAATGGTAACCTGTTAATAAAGGGAATAGAAAGGCAAAGTTTGGTTCATATTACGCTAATTTGGTTCAAATCCCAGTAGGATTCAGAGACACTGTTGTTCTTTAGTATCATGAAGTACCCTATTTATGAGCATTAGGGCTCTGAGCATCATTGGAGATTTTTGCATCATCTCTGATCTTCAGTTGAGCCAGGAGTGAGGAGGGAAGGAAGGACACGCAAACTGGGTCATCAGCTACCATGTGGTACAATTTTGTCCTTAGGGAGCACAGTATATGGAGCGGAAGATTGAGGTCACAACATGATTTTCCAGCTCTAGGTAGAGGACAGTCTTTGCTTTTTGCACTTCTGTTAAAATTTGAAGCTACATACTCCTAGAAGAGTAACATGTCAATGTTTTCTTTCTTCCTTAAATGCAAATATATTCTGAGCATTTACATATGACAAACCTGTGTTATTTCCATTCTTGTCTAGATTCCCCAAGGAAGAAACACGGATTGACTGTTTTCTTGATGGTTAAGTGTTAAAGATTTCAGTGCTCAGAATTCATTGTAACCACCTTGAAAAAGCAATACTACCTTTTAATTTTGAATAGGCAATATGTTAACCCCATAGTTAAAAAGTATTAAAAAAATGCATTAGAACACTTTGTATCTGTCTGGTTCCTATTCCCTTCTCTGAACAGGTAAACATTGTTAGTACTTTTATATGTATTATGCTATAATTTTGTTGTGCATTTAGAAGCAAAGAAGAAAATATGGTCTTATAGTCCTATCGTCTTTATACAACAGGGCATACTGTCTACATTGCTCTTTAATATGCTTTGTTCATTTACCACAGAGAGCTTCCTAGTTCTGTCTTATGGCTGTGGTATTCTACTGTATAAATGTACTGTAAATGTATTGAACCAGTCCTCTGCTTATGAGCATTTGGGTTTTTTTTTCTTTTTCGTTTTTCTTTGCAAACAAGTTTGCAATGAAAATCTTTTTCTGTAGCTGTCATTTTACACCCCTCTAGGATTCATAATAGGATAAATTCTTGCTTACCAGCTATGAATTCAACAGTTTGTGCTAAGGTGTGTTAGAGAAGGCTTGGTACAAAGCTCTTGTGTGCT
Organism: Equus przewalskii; assembly: GCF_037783145.1. Lineage (NCBI taxonomy): Eukaryota > Metazoa > Chordata > Mammalia > Perissodactyla > Equidae > Equus > Equus przewalskii. Next base: position 19,686,095 of record NC_091858.1, on the reverse strand, counting down.
TAAACTGAGCATGTGACATTATGCAGACAGACATGACCAGAGTCAGGTTTTAAATGTTTGAATGAGATTCTCAGTGGGTAGGATTGGAAACTGCGTCATGATGTCCAGATCTGACGATTCCTGTCACTACCTGAGGCAGAGCAGTGTTTGTGTTCTGGACATGATGTTTGTGTTTTCACGACTGGACACTTAGGAATGGATGCTGCCTCCCTCATTAGATGGAGTTAAGACCCTAACATTTAACTTCCGCCAAAGGTGAAACAGCACAAATGGAAAAGCAGCTAAGAACCAGGAGCCCTGCACGGTTGGAATGCGTCCAACTGGGACAGTTGATAAGACAAGATAAGATAGCCAGAGCTACTTAAGTTCATTCTGGGGTGATCTTAGCAGCACTCTTAATAGAGTGTTGGGTCCTAGGGAATTTTCTAAATTTTCAAAGAATATATACCCCCTGACACAGTTAACAGTTCCAAAATATGGAGAATAGGACTTTTATAGGCACAAATGCCATTTTGTGATCAAAAGCGAAAGCAACCAAAATATAATAAAGGAAATGTATAGGTACCAGTCTCACTCGTGGACCTAAGCCACCTGAATCCTCAGCAACAAGCGAGGGAGTAGTTGCTACTATTGCACTGAAACAATTAAGTTTCTCTCAGGGACTGGGGGATGGAGGAAATGGGTGAAGGGGGTCAAAAGGTACAAACTTCCGGTTATAAAATAAATAAGTCCTGGGGATGTAATGTATTGGATGGTGACTATATTTAACAATACTGTGTTACATATTTGAAAGTTGCTAAGAGAATAGATCTTAAAAGTTTGGATCACAAAAAAAAAATTGTAACTGTGTAGTGACAGATGTTAACTAGACTTCTTGGGATCGTTTTGCAATATGTACAAATGTCGCATCATGTTGCAGACCTGAAACTAGTATCCTGTTATATGTCAGTTATACCTCAACAAAGTTACATTTCAGATGGTAAAAATAAGTAAATAAAAATGAAAAGTTTGCCTCAGGAAATTGCAGCCACTGTGGCATGAGAAAAGCCTTTAACCAAGTTTATCAAATTAAAATAAAAGCCAGGAAAAAATCATAATGGTTTCAGAGGCCTAATAAGGAGTCAGCAAAATCCAGCTCTTATTTTTGAAACACTTAAGAAAAAGTATTGACAGATTCTTAACGATGTAGGTATTTTATTTTAAAACCTATTATGTCCATTGAGAAAACAGTAGCGTTAATCTCCTTAAATAAAAAAAAAGATAAGGCTCTCTTCCTATCTTTAAAAAGTTAGAAATGGAATTAACCATTCAATAAGAAAAACAGATTTAAAGGAAGGTACTCTGTATACATATAATCAAGGAATTTAGACAAACAGTAGCAAAAACTGTCAGTAGAGTTTTAAGGTAAATTCAAGAAATCTTGATAATACAGTGAAAAAAATTTAGTTTACAAAGAAAACATCCATTTACAAACATGCTTAGCTCTTGCCTGACTTTGGTATAAGAGATCATTTGAAAGAAAATATTAAGTTTAGTGCTATAAAAGGAGCATTCTGTATTCTGAATTCTGTGTAGTGTGAAAAACAATGTTTAATAAGTTAATTTAGATTTATTTCCTTATGAAATAACTTAGTAGAACCTGACCAGTTAATACTAAAGTTCATGTGAAAGACTTAAGTAGGCAAATATCTTAAAGGTTTTTCCAAAAATATTCATATAAAAGATTCACCTCTCAGATTTTAATTATAACCTAACAGTTTTAAAACTCTGATATTGTGTTAAATAATAAAATTAAGAAATTTAGCATAGAAAGTCTAGAAAGAGAATCAAACATTGTTAAGGATTCAAGAAGTGATAAACTCAAAGCAAGGTATCAATAAATACATGAATATTTCAGTAAGTATTGGTAGGATGTGTGACAATAATCTCAGTCAGGAGAATTAACTTATAGCTGCATAAATTGTAGTAAATTCTAGATGGCCAAAGAATTAAAAGATGTTTTTTGCTGTTCTGTTTGTATGTATAAAATTATATAAAACACTATTAAAGCATAGATATTTATATGTAGATTTATTGAAATGAAGAGCTATCAGATAATGGGCTTGAATATTAAGATTATTGCATAAATGTTTACTTTTAGTTATGTAATGCATTGTGTCTCCACCCCATTTCTACTTTCTGATATGGGTGGGAACAGTAGGCACTTGGCGCCAGAGGCCTGGGTTCTGACTTTGAGTCTGTCCCATAGAAGCTGTCTACGCCTGGGCAAGGCCCTTCACATCCTGGAACCTTTACTGGGAGGATCAAGGAGAGGGACAGTGAGAACATTATGACCGTAAAACACTACACTTATTGTATGTTATGTGACTATATATAATTCTAAGAACGTCTCAGGAAGTGACATAAAAGGAATACTAATCAGATATTTTGACAAACTGTAAAATATTTAGATTATTTTCCATTAACATATGACTATAAAGTTGTTCCCCCTTGAAGCCTTTAATGTTATGACTATAAACTTGGTTGCCTTCTCCATCTGCTTTGGAAGTGGTAATTATTGCTAATTAACTCTTAATGATTACTAATCAAGACCAATGGGCAAATACTTTCCCCTTCTCTTTAAGTATTTTTGAAACACAATAGATATTTCAGTCATTCTAGAACTGAGATTGTCAAGTATTAATACAAATATGAGTTGTTTAACCATGGAAAGCAACCACAGAAAATGAGAGCCTTTTTTCCTTTTTTTTACTTAAAGAGTATATTGAGTGTTTTTTACCATTGGTTCCTGGAACATGAATACTAAGGTTTCTTTATTTTCCTTCAAAAAAATCACTGTAGTTTTCCTCCCCCTGAAAAATTAGATAATTGCTGTTTATAAAATTGTCTTAGGTTTGTTTGTTACCACAGAATGTGGATGCCACAGAGAATGCGTATGAGAATAAGGAAACAGTCACTTTTTTAGTTTCTTGTGTCTTTTTTTTTTTTTTCAGGTTTAGATTTGTTTTGATTCTTTGGCCTACTTATTTCCAGAAGCTAAGCAGCTTGTTTTCTGTTTTTCCACTTCTGTTTGATATTTAAAGTGACTGAGACATTTGGAATGGTTCCAAAGCTGAACAGTTTTTCATTTAAAATAAAGTGGAGTAATTCACAGAAAGTGAACAATCACTTAACGTGGCATCTTAGATGGATCTGGAGTATTAGCATGGGCTTTAAAAAAATATTTAAGCCATTATTACTACTTGAAGGGGGGAGAAGACAACAAAGCTTGTGTTTGCTAGAAAACAGAATAATATAGTCAGGAGTCTGATACTCAAGGGACTTCAAGATCAGGACCCAAATGTAAGTAGATTTTCAATGTACATGATGATTTATTAGAGATTAGGAAATGCCTCGTCTGCAGTATAAATCTTTGTAATGACCAGGCCATCAGCAGGAAAAGGACAGGAAGTTTGTAGAAAAGGTATGGGAAGAGGGAAAGGCATTTAAAATCCAATCGTTTGTGTTTTTCTTTCGGCATATGTGATCAGAATACAGAGTCAGAGTACTCGTCACAGAGGGGTTTCTGTACCATTTTACCTAGAAAATTAGGAACTATGGAATCAACATTATTTTGCACAGAATTTTCATGTTTCTGGATTGCTAAATCTGTTTGTTTCATGTTCATAATTCTCTGCCCCACATAAATCTTTTAATGTCAGAGTTAAAGCCATTGTCTGTGTTTATGAATTCCAAACATCTGGCTATTTGACGAATTCCCATTCTCATCCATATACGTTCGTTATGTAAACAGAACTTAAATGCATTTCTGCGGCTCATCTAGTGGTTTTTGAACCCAGATGGTAATGATGATAAAAATTAAAATCACATATCTTACTAGCTATGTTAATTGCTTTTGCAGTTGAAAAGGGCAGGCAGAAGAGTCCCAGAAGTTTATGTATCCAGACACAGACGTCTCCAGATGCACTGTCCTCTGAAAAAACGCTTGAGCTGGCTCGGTATAAAACAAAATGCGAAAACCAAAGTGGATTTATCCTGCGGCTCAAGCAGCTGCTTTCCTGCGGTAATACCAAGTTGGAGGCATTAACCGTCGTGATTCAGCACCTACTGTCTGAGGTGAGGATGTGCCCTTCTGAACAGTCTTCTCACTGAGGTGGGGGCTGGGGGCAGTGGCGGCGGGCAGTGCTCCTGCTCTTGTGAATATCTCTACATTAATGATCGGTAAAATCAGATAGAATTCATCCAATTATGCTTTTGTCAACTCACTTGATACCTGAGTCACTCTCTGGAAATTTGGCATTGAAACGTTTCTTAGTACTTCCTTTTTTGCCTCTAGAGTCTCTTCGTTAGACCAACAACAGCAAAAAAGTAATTGCCTGTTTTATTTCTATATGACTCCAGACTATATTAGCATTAACATTTTTAAGTTAATTTTTGTCTACCTATGTGCAGCTTTCTATATCACGCTTAGTTTAATGCTTTGGCAAATGAGGTTGATTATATTTATGGGTCAAAGAACGTTTCTGAGCTAACTCCTAGTATTGGTCTGGGGACTTTCCAGAAGTTCCATCCATTCCTGAAAGAGTTTGTGGTACAATAAACTTAAAACAGTTTTTCTTTGCTTACTACCTCTTCCCTGATATTCTACAAGGGTGTTCATTCAGGAACTAGTTAAAATTCATTGAGAAAACCAAGTTTCTGTGAACATATGCTACTGGCATAGCAGCAGAAGCTACAGTTGCCTACAGGGAAACAATGGGGTGAGACTATAACTTAGCTCTTTAGATATTTTTTAATCAGAGTTTTAAAGATGGGCATACGTGACATCTCAAGAAGAAAACTGTTCAATTTGTTTATTCTGTAGTTCCATTCAGTCGAAAAACCTATATATTCATTTCCTGCACAGGCTGCTACGATGGGATTGCTGTCTGGGGTGGGACAGTTGGAGGTAAATGAGACTGGTCTGTGCCTTTGATGAGCTACCAAGCTCTAGTAGACAGTTTAGACTGATATTTGATGAACATTTTTACGGCTTTGTCCAAATATATTTTTTTTGGTGACATTTACCTAGTTTTTAAATTACAGTGGTATTCAGTATTTTTGTTTCTCTTGAATACATAAGGAGGGAATTTGAGAGTTGGTTTATATAACCAAGTGAGCTAAATTGGAAGCCACATAATATCAAATGTAGGGAACAACTAGTCTGTCTGTTTAGTTTTACTACATCTAGCCTAACAACCCCACGTCCAACCCTTTTCTCTCCCTTATCTCCCCACGAACTCGATCATCATCACATCCTGTGCACTCTCACCCACAGTGTTTCTCCCCTTCGTCCCCTCTTTTCCATTCCTGCCGATGCGAACCTTGTTCAGACCCTGGATAACTGTCCACTGGATGATGATGGTAACTTCGTAGGCAACCTTCAGGCTTGCGGTGTCTCCCCTGTAACCCATCCAAGCACTGCTGGCAGAGTCATCTTGCCAAAGCATTCCACTCTGATTGAAACCTTCACTGGTTCTCCATCATCCACAGCTGGTCTGTCCAGCAGTGTAGCCAACGGCCTGTTGAAGCTCTTGAGCATTTGAAGTGCGGTGAGCTTAATTGAAATAGGCAGTAAATGTAAAATACACATGGATTTTGAAGACAGTATGAAAGAAAGGATGGAAAATATCTCGTTGATTTTTCTATTGTCTATGTGTTGAAATAATATTTTGGATATACTGGGTTAAATAAAATATTAAAATTTAATCTTTTAAACCTTTTTAAAGTGTGGCTACTAGGAAATTAAAATTATGTACATGGTTCATACTATATTTCTTTTGGATGACTCTGGTATATAACTTGGAATATAAGACACTCTAGTTTGGCACCAACAGCCCTTTTTAACCTTACCTTCACTGCCTACATGTTCTAGCTGTATAATTAGGGAGGCAGAGGAGAAATGAAAGGAATTTAACATTTGTTGAATATATAATAAATACCAGACATTCTTGCTTATTAAATCTTATCCAAAAACACAATTTGGAATTTACAAATAAGAAAATTGAGGCATAGAGCTGTTCAGTAACTTGACTCTCAACAGACAGCTAGTAAGAGGAGGACCAGGACTTGAACCCGGGTCTAGGACAGTATGAACTCAAAATCCCCTGTAAACTTCCTGTACTTTTTCATCCTTTGTTCAAATCCCATTACTAGGCTACCGCCTTTCTCCCTAAAACCCATGTGTTCAGGTCTTTCTTATAGTAGCATCACATCCTTACCTGCATTTCATTTACATGGATTCGTTAGACAACCAACCAAAAGTAAAAGACCTGAATTGAATAGATCAGGCGGTCCTGCCTTCCGTGCCCCCTCAGTGAGCAAAGGCCCGGGAGTGGATGTGAGATGAAAGACAGGAGTCCTTCCTTCAGCCGCGTGCTCAGTCCCTAAATACCTCGTATGGCAGGAACATTCTACACTCCACGTGATCCTCATGTTTAAAGATACCGTCTTCCCATACAGCCTGACCCCTAAACACAAGCCAAACACTTGATCAGGTGCACACTTGGAGAAAGAGTAGATTCAACCCTAGAGGAAAAAGTCTCATGGGGTTGGATGTACTGAGAGGTGCTTTATCAGTCCACAGCAGGGCAAACTCCTGATGAGTTTCAGGGATGCTTTTACTGTATGTGAATTTCATCTTACGCTTAATTTAGGTCCAAATGCACATGTGATTGTGATTCCACAGAATTTCTCAAAATTCAGCTCAAAAACTCCCTCTTCTATGAAGACTTTTCCTGGTCCTTTTAACTCTATGTTCTGTCTATCCTCTGGATTCTAGGAGCACATATTTCTCTGTCACTCTCTACCTTATAATACAGTTAACCATTTAGTGCTTATTTTTGCTTTTTAAGTAAAACTCACCGACGCTAGGATCTACTATCTAGTTCTTTCTTAGGAAACTGCCCCAGCAGTTATGGCAGTGCCTTATACGTAATAGACTAAGAGTGTTTATCTGGGTGAACAAATGGCCATGTAGAGAGGATGGTATCCCAGATGTAAGATGAACATATAAAGTCTTTATGTAAATGTCCTTTGCTCTTTTCCAGCTCTTTATAATCAATCAGCAAATGTTTACCGATTGCCTAATGTGTGCAGGGCACTGTTATAAAACAGTTGCAAAGGAAAGACATAACCAGGGGAAAAGTTAAGCAATTTCTTAAACAATTTTTTCTTAACCCTTTGGTTCTCTCATACCCATTACAGAAGTGATTGAGTGATAGATATGTAGATTGATCTATATATACATATATATCTTGTTATTGCTAACTTTTTCTAAATGGTTTCAGAGCATTAGATTATGGGTAAAAATGGTTGATTATAGGGAATCCTGAGTTTATCACCTATCTTTTTCTTGCAAGTCTATTTAATCACTACAACTTTCCCACTTTAGCGGCAGACATAATTTGTCACATAGCAGAAGTTCTAATAAATGTCTCATGAATCTAGAAACTAATACCACACTTTCTATCTCTCTACTGTTAGTTTTAGTTTGTTCCAACTCTTGGTTTATCCTTGCATAGTTGTACAATATTCTGTACAGACAGCCAAAGTGAAGGAGTCTGTGAACTCCTCATAAAAAGGCTATGAGTGAGTTTCTAGGTAAACCTGAACGGGACCAAGGCCACCCCCAACCCCTGCCAACCTCTATGTATTCAGTGTGCCTCCAGTTCTGTTTTTGTAAGCAGAATCTAACCTAAAGTAGCACCTAAACAGAGTGAATTTTGAATGACACTAGCAGGCTACTATAAGTAAAAATGTCTCAGAACAAAAAAGTGGACATGATTCATTGTGTAGGTCATGGGGAGGTCAAAGAGAGCACGTATCTGACGTGGCTGTTGTCTGCAAAATCCCCTGTGCTGTTGATGCTCTTCAGTAGCTAGCAAATTCAGGCCACTGATGGGATGACAGCCAGAGCCTAAGTGCCCGCATCCCAGGGACTCCTAATTAAATTATGGCGAATCCATTTTTTTCTTGGAGCACGTCATATATTTAATGCATGAGTATAAAGGCTTTTCTCTATCCACGTTCCCACCTCCCTCTTTTTTCACATTATGTGGAATTCTACGTGTTACAATACAAGGAGGATTAAATAAATTTATCTGTACTATAAAGAGTTTATCATCTAAGATGGAAACACTGATAAACGAACAGCTAAATAAAAAGAAACAGGCAATCAGTATCTATGTGACAAAATGCATTTTATCATCTACAAATAAAGGGTAAGTATCTTAAAGGGCTAGCTACCAGGGAGAGTTGAATAGAAACTAACACTTAGTGTGTGTCTATTATGGTATGGGCACTGGTTGGCGTTTCACAGAGGATGGTATTTTGAAGACCTTGGTTTTTCCATTATCCTGTACTGCTTCCCCTCAGGTGAGGTCATCTGCTTTGAGTGATGACCAAAGAATTGGGCTTGGATGTTTTAGTTCTTTCTAGATCCCAAGTTTCTTGAAGGCAAGAACCATGTCTTAAATTTCTTCCATGTTTTTCCCAGCATCTCGAATGGTGCTTCATTAATTGGTACTGAGTAATAACCTGCTAACCAATTCAAAAGGATAAATGTCCTATCTGGCATTTGGGGGATGGGGATGGTGTCTATGATTGACATTTAGCATTCCCTGAAGGTTAATGTAATGGGTCAGGTAAAGAAAACCAGACATTCCAGAGTATAGAGGTGGACTTGCGTGATGAAAATGACTTGGACAGAAAAGGAGTTAGGAGTCTAAACAGGAGCTGGATGATTGAGGTTCATGGAAGGAGGGTGAAGTTTATTTTTTTATGCACTGAGTGGAAGAGTTTTGTTTGTTTGTTGAGGAAGATTGGCCCTGAGCTAACGTCTGTTGCCAATCTTCCTCTTTTTGCTTGAGGAAGATTATCCCTGAGCTGACATTTGTACCAATCTTCCCCTATTTTGTATGTGGGATGCCACAAAAGCATAGCTGGATGAGTGGTGGGTATACAGGTCCACAGCTGGGATCCGAACCCATGAACCCTGGGCTGCCAAAGCAGAGCTCGTGAACTCAACCACTACGCCACCGGGCCTGCCCCAGTAGAAGACTTTTTGAGCAAGGGCATTTATAGGTACAGAGAATATGGAGTAATAATCTAGCAGCCCTCTGCAAGGTAATGTGGAGAGATGCTTTCCATAGTCCAGGAATGGATAAGTGAGGATCAGGACCAGGGTGGGGGTAGCACTAGTAGAAAAATTGAGATGGATTCAAGACCCTTTAGGAAGGAAGAACTAACTGACTTTGGCATAATCCATTTAGACAAAGAAGAGTCAAAGGTGACCTCGTGGTATTCCCGTCACTGTTACTGGGATTGACAGAGCTTGGAAGACGTCCATGGCTTCTGGACCCTGAGGACAGGGAGGTTGAGTGCAGTAGAGTTGGGAGAAATGTCCACATAGGTCCTGAAATTCCTTGTTCCCAAAATCCCTTTGATAAGCAGAAAGATCATCTGGGATATATTTGTGATAGGACATAAAAGTTTTCTCAAAATTACTCCTGGAAATTATATACCAACTTAATTTCTGGAAAATTATATACCAACTTAATTTATGGAAATTTGGAAAGTGACAACTTCTTGCCAGCTTTTCCCTCTATTAGCAGTTTAGCTGCTCTCGGAAAGAGTGAACTTGAAGCAGGCTCACTGATGTGTCACAGGATAGCTTGTGGGCATCGAGTAAAGCTGTCTTCTGGTTTTCTTGTCACTTTTACTTGAACTAGATTACTGATCAAACAAAATTAAGATTTAAGTTTATGACTTAAGAAGTATATATCGTATGTATTTTTATTTGACTTTCTTCCAATTTTATCCAGGTTGATTTTTCTCAAACTTTAAGTTCTACATTAGAAAACCCATTATAAGTTCATTTTAAAAAACCTGGACTCATCAATTTGTGATTTTAGGACAGCTTAATACTGCCTTTTGAAAAGCAAGCCTTTAGAATATCATTAAGGCCAAAATATACTCAATGAGAAAGTGTTTCTTAAGTTCTAGCCCCTGCTAACTCTCCATATGACCCAGTGGGTCATTAACTTCCTTAGCTCTTTAGTAAGAGAATGCTACAAAGTAAAAGGTAAAAGTTATAAAATATATCCAATCTCCAACTCAATCAGCATGTCATACTTTTTCTTAAAACACCAGGGGACCATGTTCTAAGCATTCAAATTAAATTCTGCGGGAAACACCATTCGTTTTGTAATGTCATTTTAAATTCTAAGTCCCAGCACACACACTTTCATCGTTCTTCACCTAGTTCATAAGCTCATTTAGTATACAGGTTTTGGAGGACAGGTTTCCCTTTTCTATTAGTAAGTGTGATAATTTAATGACCTCAATTAGAGAAGGGAATAAAAAGGCTCACAAACCTAAAAATAGCTCCATTATCCATCCACACAGAGAAGGTCAGTTTTTCTTTCCACTGTACTAGCAGATATTTAAGTAAGTGGCCATCGATCAGTCTAATGTCTGGCTCTCGTTTTTCATAAATGAAGGGCTGTGGCTTTAAGTAATCGCAGGCTGCCGGTGCCAGAGGCAGAAGCTGCAGCCTCAGCTTCTGTGAGAGAGGCAGCTGAGCAGACGGGAACCTGCAGGACGTGAAGTAAGGCTCACGAGGACCAATGGCACGCCTCCTGATAGAGCTTTGAATGTAGACAGACCTGACTGGTGGGTGGCGTGGCCACCTGTGCACTCCTTGGACGGTGCGGGGGTGGGGGGTGTTGGAGACAGAAGCTGGAAAATGGGCTGCTCCAGCAGCAAAATGTGCCTCTATTCTCCATGTGCAGCAACAAGGGTAATTAGTATTTGTTTATAGTGCTTTTCTGGAAGAATGTCAGGGACTAAGGCAGAGGTTGTCTGGAATGAGAGGGAAATGCTTTGAATGACAAGCAACTCTTGCCTGCAAAGGCTGGTCCCGTGATCTCTGCAATACCGTGACCAAGATGCGGCGGGAGCTCCCCTTGGCTGATCCTAGTGAGGGCATTTTCAGAGAGCTTTGAATTCTGCGTTTTCCTTACTTACACCCTGGTGGTAAGGAATCTGCCTTTTAAGACGCTGTATCTAATTACTGTGCTCGTGTACGTGTGTGGATATGTGTGATTGCTATGAGTTGCTGGTAACTTGGAAATTTCTCTTTTTTTTGCAAGATGGATAATTGCTTTTTTAATACTGAAACAGCTGCCTGGTTTGCTTTGGTTCATTTCTCAAACATCTACTTAGAATCATAGCTGATCCAAAATATAATAGTCCTTAAAAAAGAATGTGTAGCTAAGTGAAATTAATTTAATTTTGTCTTTAAAGATTGTTTTTTTCACTGTCACTTTGTAACTTTGTGTCTTCGTTTTAGAAGTAAAGGATTGGCCTTGGAACTAAACTTTTTTATTTGCAATTATAGGACAAAGTACATATAAGTGCATATGTTCAGGACATTAAATATTTATCTTAAACTGAGTAGACCTTTATTGCCCTTGGAGGAGGAGAATGCATTACGTCTTAAGTACACTATGCATTAGCTGAAAGGTTCCGCGGATCAGCAATGAAACCTGGCTCAAAGTAAATATTTTTAAATGGGCCATTCAGTGCCTCAAACGAGAGTTTCACGAGGACCTGAGAAAAACATGAATTTCCCTGACAACTAAGGGACATCTGTGTTTTTTTAACAACACAAACTGTTAGCCTAAATGATTCATATCTTGTCGTCTCAATTGATTCTGAGGCTCCTGTTCTTGCTGATAACGAATGTGTGCGTTATTGAAAGGGACCCTCTTAAAAACATTAGTAACTTGATGTGTGTTTTCCGCAGCGGGAGGAAGCACTGAAACAGCACAAAACCCTGTCTCAAGAACTTGTTAACCTCCGGGGAGAGCTAGGTAAGAGCTTTTTTTTTAAGTTTTATGGGACAAGGGGAGAATTGGAAAATTTGGTTTTCCTCTCTGCATTGTGGCTGGAGTTGCATGCTGGCAGTTGTTCCCTGCCCCATGCTGGTATCTGTGCAAACACTTACTATCGACCTTTCTTTTGAATCTTGGCAGCTTGACCTCAAGTTCACAGAATTCCTGGCACTGATCTGACTAAGCCTAACAGAGCTTCTGTTGACCAGAACATTTCTCTTCCTGAAGAAAGGGCCAGAGTGATTTTTGTAATGATGTGGATTCCTGTTAAATAATTCCATCATATTGTTTTCTGAACCACTTTTCATATTAAAGAGTGGTGAGAAATTGCCCTCTCTGATAACAGGAAGTACGTTATACTTCTTTGGGGTGGATTGGGGCAGTGAGTATGAAGTTAGAAGGATGCTGTGTATAGGGGTACCCTGTCTGAAGAAGGCACATTCTGTGCTAATCTTATAGTTTGGGGCTGACGGTGAATAAGGACCCAGTTGCCCAGGAAGCCATGTGCCTCTGATGTCTGTAGCACTCCCCACCCAGTGCTGCTGTTCCCAGGCCGAACTCTATTTGGTTCTTGTCTCTCCTGGAAGAGTCCTCAGGGTTCGTGCAACAGAGACAGCACTGCTCTGCCTGCCTCACCTACGGTGTTGGAGTGAACTGACTGCATTGGGCTCCCCCCATCTGCTGTGGGCAATCAGCCTCCTGCTCAACTGCAGGCAGGTCCGGAGTTGCGCATTGAGAGGCTGAATTCCCTGCCCTCTGCAGTTTTCCACGTATGCTGAGAGTCTGCACTTAAAGTGTGTGTAGGGATGTGTATAAATAACACAAAGGCAACAGCCAGAGACAAAAATTGGGTCTCTCTAGTTCTAGGAGAATCTACTCATATTTTTCTTTGGATGAGACCAGACTTTAAACATTGTCCGTATAATTTGCAGGACTTGAACACTCTTAAGTTTTTTTCCCCAGGGCAAAGATCAAATGGCAGGGACTTCTCTCTGCATTACTCTTCCGTTTTCACCTCCCAAAGGGAGGCAGCACCCAACTCCTGGCTGACATCCAGATTCTTAATACCTAGCTGGGCATCGTTTTCTCCTGACCTTATTGTAGGCTATGGCAATGAAGAACTCCTTATAGAAAAGTAATTTTAAGGCAGATGGAACTTCAGGACCCCAAAGACTTGAGAGTTTTAAGGAAACAGTTGAAGGAAACCACAGCTGAGAAACAGCCCAGCTCTCAGAGACTTTTAAGGCTTCCTGCCATGTTACTGAACTTGACTACTGCCCTTTTGATTACCCAAATGACCACCTTTAATTGGCTTTTGTCTGTGCCTTAAATAATGGAATGGACGTAGAGTTAGATGATCAGGAAAGAGGTCTTTGTGTGTTTCAGAGTTCATTATAACCCAGTGGAAGTGGAGATGAGCCTTGCGGTGGCTCACGTTTCAGCCTCTCCCAAGACAATGCAGAAACGCTGATGGAACACTGGTCTCATTCACTTGCTGGAATGGGGTTCCTCTGTTTACCTTTTAGTCGATGGCACAATTAAGTGATTTAAGTTGGGACCCAGGTACTCAGCACCTCCAGTTAGTCACACAGCCTGACAGGAAATAGCCGTTAACAGTTTGTATTCACTCTCACCTTTCCATTGGAGATAAGGAGAGTGTGCCCTGGTTTGCTTTTACTTACACTGTTGGCCTGTCCATTATCATTCAGTCACCCAAGGTTAGATCTGTAAAGAATGTGTCATTATTGCTGTTGAATGGGGTAGAATTGCTCAAGTAAGAGCGTGAAGCTTTTTGGGAAGGGTTTTGGTTCTGCGAGGGGAAAGAAGAGAAGGCTTTAAATAGTTCTTCTATGAAACTGTCCAGGAAAAATGCTCTTGAAGCTGCCAGTTTGATTGTTTGTAACATGAGCTAAGATGGAAAAAAAGTTAGTTTACAAAGCAAAGTTTAAAACTCGGTTTTGAAATTTGAGGCAGTGGTGCAAAGTGGTTAGACTGTGTTGTCATACCATCCAGATTCAAATCTTTGGCAGCTGGGTGACCTAGGGCAGGCCACATTTCGTGTCTTCTGTCCCAATTTCATTCTCTGTAAAATGGCAGTGATAACTGTCTGCCGCAAGGGTGGTCATGAGGATTACATGAGGTAAGGCGTTGTAAAGCATCTGGCACCAAGTGTTGACTACTATTAAGTAGTATTAAGATGTGTACAGTTTGCAGCTGTGTAGTAGGATTACTTGAGGTAACATGAGGTGTCACATGAGGTAAGGTGTTGTAAAGCGTCCAGCACCAGGTGTTGAGAACTAGTAAATAGCATTAAGATCTGTGCAGTTTACAGCTGTGTGGTAACCACATCTGCTATTTTAGAAGGGCATAGACTATACTGCAGAAAGGAATTGTAATTAGACTAAATATTATTAGAAACCCCTCGGGGCAGGCTGTTTTTCTCTTCAGACTCAAATGGAAGCAAGACGTGATGGATCCCCTCCTGATAGGGCGGAAGGGCTTGGGTTTTGGAGTCCCATAGTCTAGGTTTTTGTCCATCTGCTCCTAGTTAGAAGTTACCTAACTCTCTCAGAGTACATTTCCTCACTGGTGATATGAAGTTAATATGTATTTTGCTGAACTCTTGTGGAACTTGAACAACATGGTAATATACATGAAGCAGTAGCATAGTACCCGGTCCATCACAGGCAACTCAAGAAAAGAGAGCTGCCACCAGCACCATCGTCTAAGTGTCCACCTTTCTCCTCTGAAATATGGGGGATCATTAGTGTCACTCTCCCACTGGGTAATTTTTCTTTACCTTCTCTATGAAATTTGAGGCAAGACTCCCAAACTACTAATAACTGCAAAGAACGACGGACAACGCGTAAACTCAGGAGCACTAAAACCCAAGTAGAGTCTGCGCTATTGACCTGAATCCAGCTGCCTCCCACTGTGCCCTCCACTGACTGACTTTCCCATTGACATCTCACTTTTGCTGACAAGTGTCCTCTACGGCCCAGTTATCCCAACTTGCCTCCAGTGCTCGGCCTGCGTGTCCCTGCCATCTGAGCCACACCCCCTTTGTGGAATGATTTATCATTTGCTTCTGCAACAGCTCTCAAAAACCCCCTCTCAGTGTCCTCAGAGCAAAACCGTGAGGCTTCCCTCGCTCCAGTGAGTCCTTCCTACTCACATTCGTGTGTTTATTATATCTTGTATTTTCCTGTTGTCTTCAGATAGTAAATCCTTAACTGCAAAGGTTCTTTCCTGCTTCCTATGCAAAAAGTATATATATAATATGCTTCCCATTTTCATGGGTGATTGATAAATATTTATGGGTATTTGGAGTTTTAAAGTTTCTTTATTTAAGAACAATGTGTAAAAATTAATAAAAATTGTGAAGTGAGAGGAAAATAGCCCATAGCTCCATGACGCTGGTATAATTTATTTTTTTGCCATACCCTTGTCTTTGTTTACATGGTATACACAACTTTGTACTTTCCTTATTTTAAGGTATAATTTAATTATAATTTACATACAGTGGAATGCTTATTGTTCCATCGGTTTTGACAAACACATATGCTCATGTAACATACGATTTTATCAGGGTATAAAAGATTTCTATCATCCCAGAAAATACCCTCAAGCCCCTTTCCGGTACACCCCTCTTGCCCTCGAAGCAAACGGTGATCTGATTTTTATCACCATGGGTTAGTTTTGTCTATTCTAGAATTTCATATAAATGGAAGCATACAGTATGTCCTTTTTGTGTCTGGCTTCTTTCACACAGCATAATGTTTTTGAGATTCACCCATGTTATTTTGTGCATACTCTGATCTTGTAAGCTTATGTCAAGCATTTTTCCATATTGCTTCATAATCTTCATTCTGGTCCTGTTTAATGACTATGGGCAAGTCTGTTGAGTGGATGTAGCATAATTTCACCTACCCCTTAAATAGTGTTGTAGAATGGTGAGGGTTTCATTGTCAGCTGTCTTCCCATCCATCCCCATGGCTGCAGCTACAGCCTGTAGGGTGATGACTCCAGGTTTGTTTTTCTAGTCCTCTCCTTCCCAAGCTGCAGATGCAGTTTCCCTGGTGAGGAACTGCCTCCAGGTGAGCCAGTCCAGGGTAATCAGCCCTTCCTGACTCCGGGCCCCTTGCCTCCTGAACCCTCTGCAGCGTCTCCTCAGTCACACCTCTTCCTCAAAGTCTGTTCCTCAGCTTCACTTAGCACCCAAGCTAACGACTGAGGTCGCACTCCTTTTCCTCCATCCTGCACGTGCATACCAGTCTGCGCTCTAAACATCGCTCAGCTCCGTCCCTCCTCAGCATTCTGGCTGCTGCTCTTCTAATTTAAGCTCCATCGTTTCTTACCTAGAATACATTCCGATGGCCACCCAACAGGTCACCTTGCCTCGAAGCCCACTTCTCTCCTCTCCACATGCTATCAGGACGGTACTTATAATAAATCTCACATGTATCCTCTACTGGACATTTTTAACAAACATAAACGACTCCATTTTGACTTTGGGGAAGAGTCCAAACATACTAAAGCCACCATGTATGACTTGACCATACCCTTCCAGTCCCCCTTCACGATGTGTGGACCCAGTCACCTTGCTTCGCACCTTCTTCCCCCTCTCCTGGTCCCAGCCACGGGTGCCTTCGTACCTCTTTGGCACCTCTTTGACACACATCGTCCTCTCTGCCTGGAACGTGCTCTCCTCTCTCCACTATCTTTCTATTTTTTGCCTTGCAAGCTCCTTCTCATTTACTGATTTTTTAAGTCCTAGCTAAAATATCTTGTCATTGGTTGAGTTTTGCCCGAATCTTTCAAGCCAGTTAATTGCACCTTCTACTATGCGCTTCTCTAGGTCTTTGTTCTTGTAGTTACCTGTTCATAGAGCTCTTCTCACAGTCCAGACGTGTGAGTGCTTCAAGGACAAGGCCAGTTCCTCCTTCATCTCTGTAGCTCTACCAACTAACACATTGTGCCTGGTGCTTAGTAATTCGATGATTGAATGAGGACGGTCGCTAGGGAAAGTCACTTTTATCCTTATAATATGCTAATAATCATTTTTGTGCACAAATATTTTCCTATAAACTGTTTTAAAAGAACATGTGGGAATGAATAATAATAAAGTAAGGTGAGCTCTCATTCTCTTAGAAACATTTTATATTATGTCTGAAAATCCCAATTAATCAGATCATTTTGAAAGTGTTAGCCCTTGAAATAGATTACAGTTCCATTCCTCAGCAAACATTCATACATGTGTCGTTCTGATTTTTTCTAGAGCCGTGTTGGATCCAAACTGGCGTAATAGAGGGCCATAATGATGATCTTTTGGGGTTCCTATTTTTTATTAATGTTAATCATCGGGATCACATTTTTTCCTCTTAATTAATGATGGAAAGATAGTTTGTATTTCGAAATTATTTTTTAGCCATCAAAATTTAATAGCCAACTCGCATCATTTTATACATTTGTCCCGATTGTTTCTATTTCATGACACAGATGGGATTTTAACCATTAATTCACTAAAAATTCTAGGAATGATAATAATTATCTAAAAGGCTAGCTGATTTTGCCCTCTGTGTGTAAAAATTAGGAGATGGGTATGAGTATTTATTAATAAATATTTAATATTTATTAAGTGCCTACTCTTAACAGCAATGTTCAGCTCTAAGTCTACTGGTTTGCATTTTATTAAAAAAAATTTTAGGCTGATATTAAGTAACTTTCTAAGGTCAAACAGCAAGAAAGCAGAGCACTGGATAAGAACCCAGGATGGCTAGACCACCAACTCCTGTTAATCACAGCAGGGGAAGCATGATGAAACTATTTGAAAGGTTGGAAAATCATTTGAGATAAACACTGGTTTGCATTGATAACTACTTTTGGAATCTGTTTATTCGAGTCAAGAGCTCAAGAAGTATTGTTAGATTAAAATATGTCTTGTTATTATCTGCTAGGGGAAAGTGACTTGGCTCTGCCAAAAGCATTGTACACTATGTCTAATCAACACTAAACTGGTGTCTGGGAACTTGAGGACCTCACCCCTTGTGGGATTCGTTCCCTCTTTCTCTAGTTTTGCCTATAGTTGTGGTTTAACAAGGCTGTGTATTTAAAGTAATTTTAAAACTCTGTACAGTTAAGTGACTCTTGAGATGCAGAATCCCAGAAGTGATTTTTGAAGTGGGCTTTAATGAAAAATCTATCTATTAATATAATGAAAACCAACCATATACCAGAACACAATTCTTTTTTTTTTTTTTCCTGAGGAAGATTAGCCCTGAGCTAACTGCTGCTAATCCTCCTCTATTTGCTGAGGAAGATTGGCCCTGAGCTAACATCCATGCCCATCTTCCTCTACTTTATATGTGGGACGCCTACCACAGCATGGCTTGCCAAGCGGTGCCATGCCCACACCCGGGATCTGGACTGGCAAACACTGGGCCACCGAGAAGCAGAATATGCGCACTTAACCGCTGTGCCACCGGGCCAGCCCCAAGAACACAATTCTTTCTCCTTCTGAGTCAATTGAAGTTGCAGTTGATACCACCCCAAACTTAGCTCTTTGTTTTCCTATCCATGTCTGTCTGTCGTAGATTTAGGCTTTGGCTGTATCTATAAGCACAAGGCCGGGTTCTTCTGCCTGTACAGTTGCACAGTATTACCGAGGCTGGCTGTTTTCAAAGCCCATTGAGTCTTCTTCCTTTTCCTGCTCCTTGGCCTAACTTCTCCTTGTCCAGTTTTGATATGTTCACTTTTTCCTAATTTGGTGTCATTTGTCTAGAACAGCCATTCTTAAATTTCATTGTGTAATAAACTAGAAATGGTTAAAATGCAGCTTCCCAGTTCTGACTCAGGTGGCTTGGGATGGAGTCCAGGAATGCACTTTTAATGATCATCTGGGTGATTCTGGACTACACTTTGACACCGCACTAACTGTCCAGAATGTTGTTTCTTTCATGTAGAAAAGTATACACGGGTCAAGTAAGCCCAGAAAATAGCGAATAGCTCCAAGTGCATTGAGTCCGTTCTTGTACAGAGGCTTCCAAATTTGATGCATCCCCACAACTCGTACCTGTCCTTTTGAACCCTGCTCCCTAAAAATGAATCATCAGGGAGAAGGAGAGGCAGAATAATATCTGCCTCAAAAATCACCTTTTTATTCACATTAAATTTATTCTTTTGATTGAAACGTGATCTCCTTAGAGGCTTATCTCATTTTTCTCAAGCCTGGAGCTTAGAACACCATGTCAGTTATTCAGCCAGACTCTCATCTCTGATCCACTTTCATTCCTAAGTGTTTTCGTTGGTCGGTGGGCTGTTTGCTGCTGTGATTACGAGAGCATCTGTTTTGCGGCATGTTGTTGGCCAGTGAGTAAGCTGGAAAACAGCAAAGCCTTTTCAGACTTTTATTGGCAGGGAAAGCTTGAGGCTCTGTGGAAGCCCAGCCAGGACCTGTGTTCTAAGGTTGGCTGACTGGGCCAGATCATCGTCCCACATGCAAATGAGATTTTGTCAGGGCCAGGGCCATCCTGGTGGTGGTGGGTGTAGTGCTTAAGTCTGCGGGTTCCTCTTCAGTGGCCCAGGGATCACAAGTTCAGATCCTGGGTACAGACCTACATACCACTCATTAACCCATGCTGTGGTGGTGTCCCACATACAAAATAGAGGAAGATTGGCATGGATGTTAGCTCAGGGCCAATTTTCCTCACCAAAAAAAAACAAAAACAGAAACAAAAAAACTTATCAGGACTAATCAGTGTAGGGGAAAATAGTTATTTTTTACCTGTCTTATTTTGCAGTCCTTCCAGCTTCCACAAAAGAATTAAGCCCTAATACCCTGACACGTCCATTATTATGTATGAATTAACTTCTCCCTATGCATCTCAAGTTGGGAAAATAGCCACTCAGGTCAGGTTCAGTGTTCTGTGCTATAGAACCTACAGTGAGAAAGGCTGAGCAGATGGAGTTCTACACCCAATCCTGCCACTTCAGTTCCCTCTCTAGTAAAATGAGATTTAAGTTGTATTATTTTATTAACTCAAAGCATTATTATATTACATGAAATAATAAAGGCGAGAGCACTTTGTAAAGTATGAACTGAGTTTTGGAGGTAAGGTGGTATTATTTATGGGAGAAGTGACTTGACAGTGCAGGCGTTTTGTAAAAGTAAATTCCTAATAAGTTAGGATTAGTGGAAGGCTTTGAAATCAGTTCATGCCAATTCATATAATTGCGATATATATGCTAATTAGTATAATTCCATATAATTTAAAGAGCAATCAGAAAGCCATTTGTAGCTAATTTTGAAATTTAGAAAAAGACCTTTGGCTACCGCAGGTCTGCCCAATTTCTTGGTCATGTGAAGAAGTGGTACCTTTTGGGAAGTGAAACCTGGGGCTCTTACAAGTTGATGATCATCCCACAGAGAGTCCATGAAGACTCACTCTACAGAATATAACACTGTCTGTTTGACTTGATCCTCACCAGACTGTGAGGTTAGCAGAGCAGCTGGTTTTTATTCCTGCCTTTGCATGTCAGGAAACTGATCTGTGGAAGGCTGGAAATGCCTGTTGTCGGTTAGTCTAGTCCCCATACTTTTGTTGTTTCTTTGTAGGCTACTGCCTCTCCACAAAGTAGCAATTTGCTTTTAAAATATGTCTTCTTGGTTACTTTGTTCAGTTATATTACTATCTCGAATTTTAAACAAGGTAGAGAGTAACCAACAGTCACTTGCCCTGGGAATGTGTCATGACGGGATTTCCCTGGGTAGGATAATATTATGAAAGAATCACCCTACTGCAGGAGAACATAGTGCCCGCATTCATGCTTCCAGAGCTGGGGTGCAGGAGAAGTAATATCAGATGGATATTTGTTCCCCATCCTTTCATACACAGTTGGCAACGTTTTATGTAGGCTGTTCTGCACCCTTCTTTTTCACCTGAGATTTCTCAAAGACCAATATTAAGGAACTTCCTCAGTCTTTTTTTTTTTTCCTAGCAGCTGTAAAATTATTTTATCTTTTGGAAAGTATTCCATTATATAGATACAGCATAATTTAACTAGTTCCTTTTGGATGGACATTAGGTTGTTTCTGATGTTTTGCTCTTATAAAAATGTTCCAGTGGATAGCTTCATATGTCCCTCGTTTTATGTGTGTGGGAGTATATCTGTAAGATAAATTCTTATTAGTGGAATTGCTGGGTCAAGGAATATGCAGAGAAAACATCAGACAAGCCCAAATTGAAGGATGTTCTATAAAATTCTCAACTCTTCAAAATTGTCAAGATTATGAAAAACAAGAAAAGAAAAAGGGCAAACTCACAGACCTGAGAAGACTAAGAAGACCTAAGATCTAAATGCAGTGCGCTATCTTGGGTTGGATCCTGAAACAAAAACAAATGGACAAAGTTTGGAGTTTAGTTAGTAATAATGTACCAATGCTGATTTCTTTGTTTTGCAAATGTCCCGTGGAAATCCATGATGCTAACATTAGGGGAGGCTGGGTGAGGGGTATCTGGGAACTCTCTCTTCTATCCTTGCAACTTTTCTGAAGATCTAAAATTATTCTAAAGTAAAATTTATTCTTAAAAAAAAAAAGAGCGTTAGTGGAAAAACTGCTAATGGTATTGTTGCAATGTGAAAACCTTAGCGTTGATGAATGTTGCATGGTTATGTAAGATGATAACATTTGGGGAAGCTAAGTGAAGAGTCTACAGGAACTCTTTATACTATCTTTGTACCTTTTCTATAAATCTAAAATTATTCCACAATTAAAATTTTTTTTAGAAAAAAAAGATGTTTACCCTGAGAAGTGTGTGCTCTTGAAGAAAATAGTGAAAGTGCTCAGAACTAAGATCGGGCGTCTGACTTCCCAGGCAGCCAGGGAAAGCTGGGACCTAAAGCAGGCAAGCAAAGCCAGATGCAGGCGTGCCATTGTCCTCATGGAAGGTGCAGAGAAGGGGAGCTCTGCTCCAGGAAGGGTTGGCACCCGCAGCAGGCCTGATGGAAGCATCTAGAGAAAGTGTGTGTGTCCAGTGGGGAAACGAAGTCATAGTCTTCTCCTGTTTATCTTTTCTTTCCATCACAATCTCTTCTATAGCATCATGAAAATTTGCACGACCTTTCAGGTGACCTACCTCCCCAGTTTTCCTTTTCCTTTTCATTTCTATATTTTATGTCCAACTTGGATAAAATCACCTGGAAGTTGGGAAAATCCTATTGCGTATAATGTCAAGAACAACAGCAGTAGGAAGTGAAGATTTGGGGTAGATGTGTACCGTAGCACCCTATCCTTGGTGTGTGCGTGTGTATTAATCTTCTTTGGATACCAGACAAGCAATGCTGCTTTCTAGCTGTCACAGTCGGTCGTGGAACCCCAAGCGTCTTTGAGCGCTCTTCAAACGCATTTGAATTGGTGGCCTTTGGCAAAGCTAGTCATAGTAACAGTAACATTTGTTGCATACTCACCCTGGTGAGGCACTGGGCCAGGTGCTTCACGTGTAATATTTTGTTTACTCCTCCAGGTAAGGCGCTAATATTATTGCCATTAAAAAAAATGAGGAAGTGAAGGTTTAGAGAGCTTGAGTAACTTGCTCAAATCGCCTAACAGGTAAATAGTGTGGCTGAGGTTTGAATCTAGGTATTCTGGCTCTGTTTTATGAAGACATTTATTTATGTTCCTGAGAGTTAAAATATTTTTGGTCATCCTATGACATGCTACTCATGCGTGCTACTCGGATGTAAAAATTGAGAAAGCTCTGCATCTTTTCAAAAGAACAGTGACATCTTAGGGACATGGTTGTGTACTGGTTTTCTCTGTAAACAGTACACTTATTATCAATCACCAAAAGGAAAGTAGTCTCAATGAGATGGAAATAAAAATTTGACCTGTGCCTCCTGGCAGAGGCTTCCAGGACCGATTACATAATGGCTGCAGTGCGACTCCTCAGGGAAAACGGCTAAAAGACTGGGATGGCTCCAGCTCTCTTTTTCAGAGGTTACATTTGACTGTGACATTGGGCCTTTTCTAGATGTCATCCAAATATTTGAAAAGGAAAAATTTTCAAGCATTTCACCACATCTTCTGGAATACGTTTTCCTTGCTGAGTAATCCATGTTTTAAACAGTCAGGGAGTGTCTCTGTGTTGTTCCTGTTCTGTCATTGGCCCACGATTCTTCTCAGGCCTGGTTCATCCCAGGGGGAAAATATCGACTTCTCATCTGTAACGTCCCTTGTGTTTTAGAGCTGACCTTGTAGATGAGTTGGTATCTTTCCTCCTTAATTCTCAAAACTCAGTCATTTTAAGGTAGATTCCTGGAGATAGATTTTGCAGTTTACCAATATGGGTACAAAAGTTATAATCCATCAGTTCTTCTACAGGCAGTGGGCTTTTGCTGCCCTTCATCACAGACACGTTTTTAAAAATCGACCAATGGAATGATTAAAACAAGGACAAAAGGACTTCTACTACTGTGTGGATTTTGTATTTGTGCAATAACTTCTTGAAAATAGTGTCACTGTGCAAAAACTCGTTGCTTACTTAGTCCAAATTCTGAAAGATTTTATGTTTGGCTTTGGCTTTGTTAGGTGTCTGATCCATTGACTAAAAGTGAGTGGAATTCTGGAGAAAACGCAAGGAAGAGATGAGACTGAGAGAGGAGTAAGAGCCAGCCAGCACAGGTGGCCTTAGAAGTCTGTCCTAAACTGTAATAAGTACAAGGAAAGGTTCATGACTAAA
This sequence comes from Equus przewalskii, assembly GCF_037783145.1. Lineage (NCBI taxonomy): Eukaryota > Metazoa > Chordata > Mammalia > Perissodactyla > Equidae > Equus > Equus przewalskii. The sequence goes on along the minus strand of NC_091858.1, from coordinate 19,662,421 downwards.
ACGGTGGGGTGACGTCCCCGCTCCTTCCCACAGAGCATGTCCAGCCGACAGGAGCACTCTGAGAACCCTGATCTGACATTTACGTGTGTGTCCTTTAAAAAAACATTTCATGAATCTTTATGCCAAATGCATGTTTCCTCAGGAGCCCAGGCCAGTGAATTCAAAGTAAAGCCATTTGTGTGAGAGATCACTTCAGCCCAGCTGTTCTCGGCACAGCATCCCACGGCCAGGACCCAGAGCAAAGGTCTGTGCACAGCTGCAGGCTGATGTCACCGTCTGGGCCGGGCCTGTTGTACTAACAGCAGGAAGCCACCCGCTCCCCCATCTCACCCCTTCTTCTCCTTTCCCTCCCCTCCCCTCTGTCCTCCCTTCACCTCGCTCACAGTGGCCAACAAAACTGAACACTATTTCAGCTTGTTAGGGTTTTTTTTAAACAGAGAAAACCCCCCATCCAGTGGCTAATGTGAGAAGATTTTCATATATCCTATTTGATTTTTAAGGCTGATGCACTGTAATTATCCATTCGAACTGACGGTTGTTTGATTACAGGCGGATGTGTTCAGTTTGGCAGGTGCAGCATACTGTCAACTTCCACATAGAAGTTCTTCGAGTTTTTGGTTCTCTTAGGTGTTTCTGTCTCTGAAATGAGCATTCAGACGGGCCAGATCACATTATTACTTTGTTTTTTTTAATGTTGCTGATGTGTGAAGTTCCAAGTGAATTATTTCTCTGACCAGAAAACTATTTGATGCCTTGATTAACAGCTTGCAAAATATTTTTCTATTGCCTCCTTTCCTATAGAGTTCCCATACGGAGTTCACACAAGGAGGCTTGCGGCTCCATCATTTTATTTGTGTACTTTGGACAGTTAGTTAGTGGAAGCTAATGTATTTACTTGTTTGACTGACATTTGCCTTCTTGAATCATTTTTGTCTCCTTTGATAAATATTTAGAGCAATAAAAAGGAAAAGTGAGGAGGGTGTTCTCTAGCAACCAGCATAGCCATTATCTTTTGCTAAATTCTTTTAAAGAAAAAAATAACTTACAAAATTTAGTCCCAAAGGACTGAATTGTCATTGGTATCCCATTTGTTGGCCTCTAAAATCTGGCCTCCATCTACCTTTTTGGGTCTTATCTTCAGCTTTTCTCCCTTTTGAATGTTGTAGTCTGCAAGACGCACTGCAGTCTCCCACCATTGCTCATGGTGGAATACGGTTTTTACCCAATGTCAGAATTGTATTTATATCACATGGTTCAATTTTTACATCTGCTGACCAAATTCAAACCACAGTGAGATACCACTTCACACCCATTAGGATGGCTATTATAACAAAAAGAAAAATTTTGGTGAGGATGTGGAGAAATTGGAACCCTTGCATACTGTTGGTGGGAATGTAAAATGATTCAGCCATTATGGAAAACAAGGTGGCGGTTTCTCAAATAATAATAGAATTACCATATGATCCAGCAGTTCCACTTCTAACTATATACCCAAAAGAATTGAAAGCAGGGACTTGAACAGGTATTTGTATACTCATGTTCATAGCAGTAGCATTCACAATAGCCAAAAGGTGGAAGCAACCCAAGTGTCCATCAGCAGATGAATGGGTAAACAAAATGTGGTATGTCCGATCCTTTAAGAAGGAAGGAAATTCTGACATGCTGCAACATGGATGAACCTTTAAGATATTGTGCTGAGTGAAATAAGCCAGTCACAAAAGGACAAATTCTATATGATTCCATTTATATAAGGTACTTAAGAGTAATCAAAGTCATAGAGACAGAAAGTAGAGTGGTGATTGCCAGTGGCCAAGGAGGGGGGGAAATGGGAGTTATTGTTTAATTAATAGGAAATTTCAGTTTGGGCAAAAAGTTCTGGAGATGGATGATGGTGATGGTTGCACCCCAGTCTGAATGTACTTAATGCCACAGAACTCTACACTTAAATGATTAAAATGATGTTTTATGTTATGTATATTTTATCACAATTTAAAAAAATTTTCTTTTTGATCTGCCGACCAGACCTTCCGTACCACCCTAGCCACATGTAACCTACCTTGAGTGCCATCCACTGGGTCCTTAGGTACTGCCCAGTATTGTTGCTTCTCACACATGCATGTCTTGTCGGCTAGACCATGGGCCCCCCAAGGAGAGGCTGCATCTTGTTTCTCACTAGTTCTGTCACAAGAGGCAGCTGGGTAGGGTGCGAGGAGCACAGACTTTGGGTGCAGACAGAATCAGAATACAAACCGTTTACTGCAATCCAGTCCTCCACCTCGTGCTTCACTGTGTGCCCATGGGCAAATTATTTGCCCTTTCAGTTGTTTTCCTCCTTTAATCCTTTAGTGATAAGGTTCTCACAGGACTTCTGTGAGCGTTGATGAGATGACATGCCAGTCGTTGAGATTCTGGGCCAGTCATCATATAGTAGTTCTATTTTTTGTCATTTCTATATGGCCCGTTTTACCTCTGATAGAATACTGATATGGGATGAGTGACTGGTATTTCTACTGCTAACTGGCCTAGTCCCAAGAAAACAAGTCTGTCATTGCCAGAAATTCGTCCCAGGAAAGAGCCCATTTCGTGTTACTTAGGTAGAATAACCATTGATCTAAACAGTCCTCTTCTCTGCCCTGAAACAGTCATTTTTCCTTCCACAACTCCAGAAATACATATGTATTTCTGGAATATTCCTTACCAAAAGCGAGGTAAGGATTAATTTAACCGACTTACCAGTACCGGTTTTATGTTAGTCCATGGTCACGCTGGGATGTTAAGAACGTGCCGCCTCCTGACAGACACATAGCGCCCCTCTGAGCCGTATTTAACATCAGTGTAGGAAGGCCGGAGAAGTCCAAAGTCAAGCTTCCTGGGAAATGAGAGGGGTCTTCCAGGATTTATTACAGTGTGTGCTAGGATGTATTGTGTGTGAGTTGTGCCCGGCTGATGAGTGGAGTAAGTTGCCGCTGGGATCCGAACCCGCGAACCTGGGCCGCGGAAGCGGATCGTGTTAGTGATTCTGTTTTTGGTAGCCGTGGTGAAGAGGTAGGATGCTCTGATTTTAAATTATGTCGATCAAATTACGTTGCCCTTTTAAAATGTTAACTTTTCGATGTATTCATATTATATTGTAGCTTTTAAAGTGTGTTTTTTCTAAAGTCTGTATGCTCTGGTGATTTGGGTTGAATATGTTCTAACATTTTGTTTTTATTACTGTATTTTTCGAAATAATGAGTTGAAATCATCTCAAATTAAGTACAAGCTTAAAATCCATTGGTTTCTTCTCTCTGATCTTCCCAGTTCCTTCTGTGTCTGAGCCTCTCCCTACTAGGGGGTGGTCCTTAGAGACGCCTCGGCCAATCAAAGCCTCCTGTCCTTATGGACCCTGCACTGATTGGTCACTTCTCTTGGGAGCCTGGCTCTTCTCAAGTATGTTTCTTGTGTCTTGCTAGACAGGTGTGGTTTTTTTTTTTTTTTTTTTTTTTGCTGCCAGAGACCATTTCCTCTTGTTCCTTGTTACTGTTCACTTCTACACCATTATGTTTGGAAATCTAGTCACGCGAGGGCAGAGTACTCTTGAGAGTACTGTGTTTATACTTCCAGAGTCATCACAGCTGTGTGTAAATGTTATGAATTTAGGACATCCAGCAGGTTAAATGTCATCTCCCCTTTTCATTTTCATGTCTCTTCAGTCACTGCTTCAACCACCTGTGAGAAATTAGAAAAAGCCAGGAACGAGTTGCAAATAGCTTATGAAGGATTTGTCCAGAAGCTAAACCAGCAGCACCAGACTGATCTCACAGAGCTGGAGAACCGGCTGAAAGAATTTTACACCGGGGAGTGTGAAAAGCTTCAGAACATTTACATTGAGGAAGCAGAGAAGTACCAAAGCCAGCTGCAAGAGCAGGTCTGTGCTTTTGGGAGCCGAGCATGGTCTTGGTCATGGCCACTTATTTGAAATCTAACTGCTGTTGGTGGTGAACTTCCTTCGATGAACTCCTCTTCGTTGAACATCCATTGATGAACTTCTTTTTGTTTTTTAGTTAAATAAGTGAAAAGATTTTTTTCTTAAGATAAAAGCAATGTACATAGGTTGAGCAAAAGAGGGGGAGAAAAAAAGTAAGAAAAGATAAAATTAGAAACAACCCTTTATCCTACTCCCTAGGAATAATCCCTTTGTGAGCATTCTGGCATTTTGTGGCTAAGCCATTGGTTTGCATTTCTTCTTTTTTAAAATAGCGCTTGTTTAATAACCCATATTTCTCACTTCATAGTATACCATAAGCCTCTCTTTAATTTTCTTGCTCCCTTTTAAAGTCAGTTTTTCATTCAGCAAATATTTACAGAGCACCTACTATATGCCAGGCACGTGCTAGGGACTGAGGATATGGAAGCCAAAGTGACAGGCGTGGAGCTTAAGTGGTCCTGTCCCCGTGGAACCTAATCCTCATTGCTCATGATGGACTCTGCCATTTCCATCCTCGAACCCTGGAGAACTTGTGTGTTTGGTTCCTGAGGGGAACGGAGTGGAGAATTGGGAGTGGCCAATCCACGCTGGGTCGTTCCTCACCTGTGTTAGGTAGCCCTTTAATGTGAATGCAAGCTCGTGTGTCAGGTCTCCTACTGTTGCTGCTTATTATTCAACTTGGGACTTTTGATTTTACTGGTAAACTATTGTTTTGTTTTCTTATAGTTTGACAACTTAAATGCTGCCCACGAAACCTCCAAGTTAGAAATTGAAGCTAGCCACTCGGAGAAAGTAGAATTACTGAAGAAGGCCTATGAGACTTCCCTTTCAGGCAAGAATGCTTTTTTTCTATTTAAATAGAAGAAGATCTAATGGAACAGCGTGAGATGTTTTAAAACGGAAATGATTCACGACTTTCTCCTCCAGAGAATAGCGTGTGGTATTCAGTTTCGAGGGTTTTTGGTTTCTTTTTTGCATTGTTCATAGTCAGCAGATGCCCTTTTCCCTAAGGATGGGAATAATTTGTTATAAATGCCAGGCTTTTAGGAAAGAAGATGAACTTTTAAAGAACTGAAAGGCCTTTTCGATACGAGTTGTCCTTTACCGCTTTAGGTCCTGGGAAGTTGAAGGCGTTAGTTTATATCCTGGCCACGGTAAAGGAGCCTCGCTAAGCACTCTTGCTCACGTGAACTCTTGCGCACCAACACTACCGTGACATGTAGGTGGCCCTTGTTGAATAGAGAAAGAATCTTTTATTTCATCGTGATTGGAAGAGTTGAAGGAAAAGAGGAAGAAGCCATTTCTTTCAGAACCTCATTGGCCATGTAGCTGAAGTTGTTACCCTAAACTCATTGCATTCTACAGAGAAGCCTGGGGACAGGGGGCGAGAATGGGGCCGTGTGACCTTTGGCAAAGGTCTTTCTCATCAGAAGAATAGAGTTGTTGTGTGAAGTCAGAGATGATAACATGTAAAAGTGACTGGCTCGGGGTAAACATTTAGTAAGCATTGTTTTCTTCCCTCCTGCTAGAAAGGGGTTTGATTTTAGACTTCTCTTTGGTTCATGAAGAGCAAATGAGAAAGAGCACAGGCACTCCAGACCTGGAGTCTGAAGGCCAGTGTTTGAGGCACCGCTCCTGGGAAGTACACTATGTGTTCCCTAAGGTCTCCTGGCCTCTCAGAGCCTCTGTGCTCTCAGTCATAAAATGGGACTATCTGCCCTACACACCTCAGAGGGCTAATGTGAGAAGAGATAGCTTAATTTATATAAGAGCATCATACAAGTATAGGGTAATGTAGTCGTATTGCTTTGTAATCAACTCTTACATCTGTGCTTTATCAACTCTAGAATACAATGATCTCATAGGATGTTATTGCCTCACAAAATATCACTTCTTTCCAGAAATCAAGAAAAGCCATGAAATGGAAAAGAAATCACTTGAGGATTTGCTTTATGAAAAGCAAGAATCATTAGAAGTAAGTCAATCTCAATAATCACTCCCGCCCCCCCCCACCCCCCAAATCACCATCTTTGAGGTGTGTGTGGTTTTGGCACGTTTCTGTGTACATTTGCTATATTTCTGGTGTCTGCTTGTTAACTTACGTTCCACATTCCATTGTTTGTGTTTTAGAAACAAATCAATGATCTGAAGAGTGAAAATGATGCTTTAAATGAAAAGTTGAAATCAGAAGAAGAAAAAAGAATATCAAGAGAGAAAGCCAGTTTAGTAAGTTGTGTGTGCTCCTCCATCACTACTGAATTTTTCCTGTGCTCAGCTGCCTCTTAGAGTCAACAGAGTGTTCAGCAGCTGGAGAAATAATATGGGTTTGGAGTCCTTTTCATATCTTGCAGTGTGATTTTTAAAATATATAAAACGGCTTCTTTGTTTACTGGTGTCTTTTTTTTTTTTAATCCTAAAAACTGACATACAGATGAAGCCCAATTTATTGGGAGTGGTCTAAGCTAATACCTACAGGAAGACAAAAAACTATAAATTAGGGCCAAGGTTTTATGTGAAACTTCATTTTTTTTTAACTGACTGCTGGATTGAGATATAATCTACATACCACGATATTCACCCTTTTAAAATGTACAGTTCTGTGGTTCACAAGTCATACATTGGTCACCAGTATCTAATTCCAGAACATTTTTATCACCCCAAGAGGAAACCCTGTACCCATTAGCAGTCACTTTCTGCCCCCCCCCCCCCCCCGACTCCCCAGCCCTAAGAAACCACCAGTCCACTTTCTATCTCTAGGGATTTGCCTATTCTGGATGTTTTCATGGAAATGGAACCACGCTGTATGTGGTCTTTTGTGTCTGGCTTCTTTCACTTAGCTTATGTTCAAAAGTCGTGTATACTGTGGCATGTAAAGGTACTTCTTTCTTTTTAATGGCTGGGCAATATTTCATTGTATGGATAATCCTCACTTTTGAAAAGTACCAATTTCTCTTGTAAGTTCAACTTTCTCTTGGAGCTTTTATTGTTATTCCTCTGCCCTTTTGTGGGGGAGGTATTTTCTTGCTGCTTCTGTCTGTGGTCCTACCATTTTCATTCCATATATTTATGCCCTGACATTGCAGAAGCAAAGCTTTCTTGTCAGTTAAAATCTGTTGCCAGCTAACAAAGCGCAAGTGTCTGTCTCTCCATGAGCTCTTTTGCTGATATTCTCATTGGGAGATCCTCTAGATATTTGAGTACAAGTAGATGAGATCATATTTAATGAAACTTCAAAGCTGTTTATTCTGGAAGATTCTTAGAAATAGTCAGTGATTTAAAAAAATCTAGACTTACATACAGGGTGTAAACCTTACTAATGGTTTGGGGAAGAGATTCTAAAGAGCTTCCTGGGACTACAGTGGTTTTGGGAAAACTAAGAAGGAAACAGAGTGAGAAAAGCAGGAATATCTTATTGCCTTACCCCTGTTGGAATGTGCCCAGATTGTGGAAGAAAGGCACACGAGAGTGAGGGAGAAAGGGACAGGCTGGCAGAGAAGCAGCATAAGGTGAAACAAGCCTGTAAATGTTCTAATTTTAAAATTCAACACAGTAAATTATGCTGTTTCCCTTTAACAAAGCAAGATAGGATTTGCCAGCTTTAGGGTTAAAAGAAAATCATATGTAAAGGGATGACAGTATGTGAAACTTAGGAAATTTGGGGAAGAGCCCTGGAGTTGAAGATGTGGGTGTCCCCTGCCCCAGCACCTTCCGGCTCTGGCACGTTCCCTGAGCAGACCTTTTGAGCTGTGGGACATGTTGCCTCCTTCTGTGAATGGAGGGGTTTGATTAAGTGATCCCCACGGGCCCGTTCCCCTGATTCTCCCCAAGGATCGGTCCAGAGCATTAACCACTGCCCAGGAGGACCGTTTTGATGATGTGCACCACTGATTCTTGTCTGCAAAATTCTCTCATTAAACATCTGATCAGCAGATCTTGTGCTATTAATTTGTATCATACATTTTGGATGGTTCAGTTGAATTTCCATAAATAAAGCAAGGAGTCGGGGCATCTACCTGGTGCTGTGCTCTAAGAGGATGTCTCCCCTTACGCAGTGTTTATTTTGGGAAGAATTTTAGTAGTGTATGTGCTATATGCCGTGTGGGTGTCGGGGTGTCACAAAATAAAATGATAGGGTGTTATGACTGCCCTAGAAGTATGGCCGACCAACATAGTCCCATCAGAATATAAATCTAAAAGACTCAGGACACTACTGTCATTTCTCTTGTTTCCCAGAGAGCCCTATAAATGTATCGCCTTTTCATTCCAGATCAGTTACTGATTTTGGTTAGAACTGTTGTTCCTTTTCTCCCTCCAAACACCAGTAAAGGACTCGCAATTGCTGAGTCTCTAGCTACGGTTCTGTTTTGTATTGTAAGCAGTGGTTTTTCTCTTACTTCCAAGAAAATATTTGGTGCTAGCAATATTTTTTCCATATTAAGTTACTGATGAATGAGTGAAATGTTTTCAAAGGTGAAATGTCTTATTTCATTGTTATAACTGAAGACTTTGAGGTTAACATTATCTTAACCCTTGTCACCTTTCTTTGAAATGCTGTAAGAAGGTGGAAGTCGCTTGCTCCCTGTTTGTCTAATTTCTAAATCTAAGCAAAGATTCTTTATATTAGAATTTGAACTATGAGATGGTGTTAAATGATCAGTCAATGCTACATCCTGCTGTGTCTTTTCCAGAAAAACCCTCAGATCATGTACCTGGAGCAAGAGCTGGAAAGCCTGAAAGCTGTGTTAGAGATCAAGAATGAGAAACTGCATCAACAGGACGTCAAGTTAATGAAAATGGAGAAACTGGTACATCTTTTCCAGAGCCTTACCAAATAGAATAATGTGTGTGAAATAGGACCTGGGCTCTGAACTAGAACTGCACCGTTGTTTTAACTGCCACTTAAAGATATTTGGAAATATGCAAAAGGGAAGAGAGGTTACATTTTCTTTTCTGTGTTTGCTCAAGGCTTATTTATTGCCACCTTCTGGAACATTCTTTTCAAGGAACATGTAAAGCAGCATTCAGTCCTTGGAAAAACCACAACAAACAAATCAGGCTCCCATTTCGGGGGCCTGTGACTCTTCACTGCATAAGAAGAATTTTGAGATAACGTAAAAGTAGTACTTTAATATATTGCCAACTCTGGGCCAGTTTCTTTGGCCCAGAACAGTTGGATGTGTCAATTAAGCACATTGGAGCAATTCAGTCTTGCTATCTAAATGCTTCATCTTGCTGCATGTCAATGAGAATGTGATAAAAGAATTATGCTTTGATAAAATTAATGCGGTTGGACAAATAGCAAGCATTATGAAAAAGAGGAATAGAGTTCAGTTTGTGGCCTCTAGGACAGAGACCTGATGTTGGCCTGTGAGTCTATCCAGAACTATGGGTTTGAGCGGCGTGTTCAGTGTGAGTCTTGACCCAGCCCTGGAACACAGCTGCTAGTAGCCAGGAGTCTCACCAAGTGGGCAGGGTCTGGCAAGGCAGCTTAGTTGACCCAAACCAGTGCTGTGCTTTGCTCTTGACTGTGCCAACGCCTCACGCTGCTCGCCTCTTCTCTCTCCAGTTACAAGTGACTCGTTGTTGAGTTAGTATGGTCAGTCGAACCAGCCCGGACTGACCACAGGAAGCATAGAGGTCGCTCTTCGTTTGCTTGCTTGGCATTTGGTTCCGTTGTCTATTAGAGACTCTTACCTCTCCACGGAGGAAGGGAAAGTCCAAAGCCCCATGTAGATATATGGGCACTGAATTACCAGGAAATCTTATTTTTTATAGGAAGGAAAGGAACTCGTGGTTTGTTAATAGCCCCAATCTGGTATATACACCTGTTCCTGCCAAGGGTCACCGTGTTATATCAGGTCTGATAACTCTGCTTAGTGGCAGTGAGTGAGGACTGAGATAATCCTATTAATAATTTGCTGCCCCATGTGCTATTCGTGCACCGAAACTTTTCAAACAATCATGTGCGATAAGAACAGGTTCTGCTGTAAAATGACTCTTACATTTTAATTTTTGTTGATGCTCAAGTGTTTGTCTCTTGCCCTGCCCAAGAGGCATCATGATATTAGCCAGCATTGCATTGTGTGTATGCAGAAGGATGGGTTGATATGATGAAAGGTAAACTACTGTTCCCTTATCTATTTGTAAGCTCCAGGCCTTTGTAAATAATAAGACACTTAGAAAGCAAGGAGCCTTGCTCAGTATGAAAGCTTCAGTCTGAAAACCAGCTCTGCTGGTAATCAGCTGACATCACCAGGGCTGGTTTCCTCTCCTATAAAATGAGGAATTAGATGAGATAGTATTTTAAGGCCAGTCACTGCCCAGTCTCTTAATTCCAGATCTTCACACCTCATGTTTTATCTTGAATTCCTTGATCATTGCTGCAACTTCCAAGGTCCCCTTTCTCTTCCATGCTAGTCTCATTTTTTGAAAGTTATTTTATTTGATTAACTTGTCCTGAGCACTTTCTGGATAATAGGAGATGTTAAGAACAATAGGGGGGCTGCCCTGTGGCCGGGTGGTTAAGTTCGTGCGCTCTGCTTCTGTGGCCCAGGGTTTCGCCGGCTGGGATCCTGGGCGCGGACGTGGCACCACTCATCAGGCCATGCTGAGGTGGCGTCCCACATGCCACAACTAGAAAAACCCACAACTAAAAATACACAACTATGTACTGGGGGACTTTGGGTAGAAAAAGGAAAAAAAAAAAAAAAGAACAGTAGGACTTCAAACTAAAAGCCATAGTCACAGGAGATCAGTCCCGGCTGCAAGGACAGGGACTTAGAGTTAATTCTGACAGAGCTGTGATGCAGCCTCCTAAGCAAGCCATCAAATCTGAGCCTTAGAAAACAAGCTGTGACGTCATCAGCCCTCCATCACGTTAAGTGATTAAATGTCTTCTGGGATTTTGTCCTCTAATCTCGCAACTGATCAATTTGTTTTCCTTGAAAGTTTAGCCTGGGCAGGCCAGCAGGAGAACAAACATATCTTCGGGTGAACTGAGGCGGGAGCTTTCTATACTGTCGCTCCTCTCATCCGATGCTCTACAGAGCTTTGTGAACGGCTGCTTTGAGTGGCCACTCAGAGGCCAATGCTGAGAGTAACTGGAAACCATATTTAAGACCATATTAATCATTGCCAAGAACTGTGAACTGTTGGCCTATGAGTTTTCATCAAACGTGGGAATTTTTTTTTTTTTTTTTTTGCAAAATTTTCCATAAGAAGCTGTAGTGCCCTTGATAAAGGCAGGCTGTCTGGCTGCTGTTTTTGTTTTCCACCTTGAAACTGAAAGAGGTACAGCCCCCAGGGCTGCAGAGGGCAGGGCGGCAATTCTCAGTGGGGATTCTAAAACGGTGTGACCTGGAACAAATTAGTTACCTCCTGGGTGTGTCACTTTTCAAGCAGCCCGGCATTCACTTTTTAAAAAATAACATCCAGATGCTCTATTTGGCTGCTTCCGATTCTTTTTGCAGGGAGTCAGTGTCCATGAATCTCAACATACTATTAAACTTTCCTTAATTCAGTCTCTCCAAAGTGTGCTTGTGCCATAAATGTGCCTTAGGAAATGACGGACTTTATTTTTAATGCATAAATGTTGGCGTTCTTGTGTACACCAAGGTGGACAACAACACAGCCCTGCTTGACAAACTGAAGCGATTCCAGCAGGAGAATGAGGAATTAAAAGCTCGGATGGACAAGCACATGGCAATTTCAAGGTAAAAATAAAGCGGACCTGTTTTTCCCAGGCTCCTCCCTTCCTCGAACTTCGAGTGTTACTTTCTTACCACACTCCACCCCTGTACCTCCTGGAGACACGATTGCAGTGGGGGGTTAAAGAGGTATTATTTCTATCTGGAAAATATGATGGTAGCGCTTCATGCTTTTACCATACTGGCCAGGACCAAATGCTAAGACTTAAGCGGGCTAGCCTTCCCCCCCGGGGCCCCTGGCTTGTTGACACCAGGAACAGTTTCGGTGAAGGAGCATCACATGACCCATAGGCAACAGGCCCAAACATAAGAGAGTCATAGGACATGCAGAATATTTGTGGGAGTGGCACTCAGCCTACCATGAAATTGCCCCCTAAAGTGCAGCTTTTTCTTTGGCTCAAACTCACATTTCCAGGAGCTGTCAGCCAGCCAACAACCCGTGCCCAGGAGCTCTGCAGAACTCCTTTATTCCAAAGGGATCGTTTTTTTGGACTCTCAAATATAAAATGGCAAGGAAAGTTTTTCAAGTTATTTATTTATTTGTAACTCAGATCCACATGGTTTCTGGCTCTTTTTTGTCTTGAAGGCAACTATCCACTGAGCAGGCCGTCTTGCAGGAGTCGCTGGAGAAGGAGTCGAAAGTCAACAAGCGACTCTCCATGGAGAACGAGGAGCTGCTGTGGAAGCTGCACAACGGGGACCTGTGCAGCCCCAAGAGGTCCCCCACGTCCTCCGCCATCCCTTTCCAGTCGCCCAGGAGTTCTGGCTCCTTCTCCAGCCCCAGCGTCTCACCCAGATGACGCTGTCGGAAAGCCGGGAGACTATCTGGAAGCATTTCTCCAGGTCTGCAGGTCTGCAGGGCTGACCCAACCATGACCATGGGAGCAAGAGCTACATTAGCTGCCGTGTAATCACCACCCTAGAACTAGAAAGTCGCCACCCCCAGAATGGGCTCCTCATGAGACTGGAACTCTGGAGGACGACGTGACTTGGTCCAAGAGACTCCTCCCCAGAAGATCTCGGAATTGGTCTACACGGACGCCGTTGCACAAAGCACTTAGAGAACGAGAACCTTGTTCATTGCCTTTTTCACCTAAGCATAAGGGGAAAAACTCTCAGGGGCCTATTAAGATAAAGATTTATAACCTTTATAATGTCCTTCACCACAGACACCTTCTTGTGACTTTTATTTTGGTCTGACTGGGGATGTGTGAATGAGATGGATGTAACAGAGTGTCATGTGTTTGATGCTGCCTCCTTTGCTGTGTATTCAGAGTCAAAAGCTGAACATATCTGGATATGTACCAATCAAACCATAGTCGGTGTATGCATTTCTGCAAAAGCCATAGAAGAGCGAGCAATACTTGCTGGAATTCTGGGTCTCTACCACCACCTCCGCTCAGCCCTTTGATATGGGGGGAGAGGGAATGGCAGGAAAAGCTTTGAGATGTCCATGTCTGTACATCCTCAGAATCCTTTTGGAGTATCTTGGTGGCAGTCTTTCAGTGTTCAGCCATGTCAGTTGAAACTGGCTAGGATTTTTTCTGTAGATTTTTAACTTACCCATGTGAACCTAACATTACACTATGATCTGTTTTCTCAGGCTATGAGCAAATGTAGAACTGTAATTTTTCTAGAAATCTGTATAAAGAAAAAGGGCAGTACCAATGGATTACTTCTGCCTTATGTTTACCTTGATCTAGGCTATCCTCACAGATTTAAACTGTCATCTTTCCCGTTATCTCGTCTCTTCCTTTTCCTTCTGCCCCCATCCAGAGCCACAAAAGCAAACCTTCTACCTCCTACCTACTTTTCTCTGGGACAAGGAAAAAGGAACATGCTTTTCCAGAGCCAGCTCATCTTCAAGGTACTGAATACCACCTACCAAGTAAACCAAGGCCTGGATCTGATATTACAAATTTTGGGAAACCCTAGAGAGAATAAAGAATGGGAGAGAGTCAGTGGCTAACAAAACTAAGATAGGATTCAGTGCTTATTAAAGAATAGGAGCACCTTGATTAAACCATAGATGCAGTATTTAATAGAACAAAACAGTCCGGTCAGATAATGCTAAGTTTCCACATACCCTTTGAGGAGTCTTTCTGTCCTGGGAAGGTGGCAAAATGGCCAACAAGTGGAAGATGTGGCTTGTACAACTCTCCTCCAAGTTGCATTTCGATTTCTTTTCAAAGCTTATTACCTCCCCCAATTCTGATACTTTGCGGGGAGGTGGAAGGAAGAGCTGTGGCTTTTTCTCCCTCTGCTTGCATATGCCAGCATCGCAGTGTCAGTATTTACTAACCTGCGTTGCTGACGTTCGACGGCTGTACAGATAACCCCTATGGTAAGAACAGATTCAGGACACTAGAGGTGGATATTTGAGTCATCACTTACATGTATACTTCATAGCAAATTGATATTCATGACGCATGTTTTTTTCAAATTAGTGATTGTGTCTGCAGTCTTTTACCTCCAATAGTTTATTATGTATGTAACCTTCCATGTTTGCTTCTGATAAATGGGAACATAAGTTCACTGCCCCTTCCTGGAATCTCTCTCTGCTCACCCTTCTAAGTTCTCAATGTTATTAGCCAAAGTTAGGTTTGCCATCCATCCCCTACGCATGGTATATCTTGTGCTGTTCCCTGCTGTCCTCCGTACCATTTAGGTGTCTGGGGAAATCAATCTGACACAATTAATAGAAAATGTCTTCAGAGAGTGGGAGACAACAGGAGAGAAAATAGGAAACAAAACTTTAAGATGTTTTTCAAACCAAATGTTTTATGTATGATGCAAAATGTTGGCACGTCATAAAAATATGGATGTGTAAACAACTGTAGTTGTGCTCAGTTTGTAGTGATGGAAAGTGTATTTTACTTTGATCAAATAAATAATGCTGGAATATTCAATATAAGAATTGCAACCGCTGACATACTTCACTCTTCAAGGTGTCGTCCAGTTGATAGCCCTTCCCACAGCACAGGAGTTGACATCATGTCTCCTCTTAAGCTATTTTCCAGGAATTTCCACTGCAACCACAAAAGTGGTCATGGGCTGATATTTGGCTCGCGGAGCTAGACTTAGAGCTAAGCTTTTCTAAATTGAAAGCCATGTGTATCTGAGAAATAAATTTTGACTGGTTTTAACAATTCTGCCGTATAAGGTAAGAAAATTGGAACAGCTATGGTCTAAATATTTTGAAGATGGCAAAGTCTAAACAGAGTTGAATCTTCCTTGATCTGTACATCTCTTTTATATTGAAAGTTAAACTTTTAGAAACACATGCTCTAGTTCTTATTGAATGGATTAATCTAGAATTAGTAATTTTGAATGCAGCAATTTAAAAAAGCAAGAATATGATTTTTTTCAATACTTTCATAAATCATATTAGCTTGAAAGTTGCTGCCAAGGAAAAAGTGACTTGTCTAGCATTCAAATCTTGAGTTGCTGCCATGAATAAGTAGTTGAACTGTATGTCACTGCATTTTTATATTCTCATTTTTGTGGTTATTATATCGAGTATTACATATTGACCCAAACATTGCTGCCAGCAAGTCCTTCTGGATGTACTTCAAGCCAACTTAAAATACAAGAGCACTTAGCCTGCTTATTTTTTACAAAAACTTGCTCATTTAATAGAAATGATTATATAAGGTTGTCTGCATATATGCTTTCTTAGTAGAAAAACTCGAAATGCATATATGTAGGTAAGAAATTGAAATACATGTTTTCTGTTAGAAGAGTTAACACGTCTATTATTAGACCAGATGACTTCCTTTTAGTTTGGATGTCTGGGTCTGACTCACAAAGCGAGGGTTGGGGTTTGGCACTTGACATCGGCCTCTGGCAAAGCACTAGTCAAAAGAACCCCAAAGCTGGTTGTGTACACAAATGGGCTTTCCATCAGTTCATTATACTCCATTTTCCAAGTCAGGAAAATTCAACAGTGGTAGCGACTGTGGTGTGTCCTCGGAGATTCTGGGCAGTGCAAATGTAATATCCTGCGTCAATGGTCTCAAAGTCTTCAACTGTCATGACGCTCTGGGAGATTCTTGTGGTGTGTGCGAGCCCTCTGTGGATCAGCCTCCAAGTGTCTTGGATCCTCACGGGCCTTTCATCCTGTTGAACGACACCCACAAGGACTGAAGCACCAACGACAAGCTGCTATAAACAGCTCCCATCCACCCAACGCTGTCCTGTGTGCCTTTCAAAGTGCAAAATACATGCTTACAGAAGACTATTTGGGATGCGTAGCTCATGGAGCTGTTACACTGTGTACCCATTTTAGGCTGCTTTTTTTTCCAAGCAGAGTCTTGAATTTCATTGTTCTGTTTGACTCTCTGTTTCTGCCTTTTTCTTCAGTTAAGTTTTTACTTAGTATAAGATTTATTCTTTTGGCACTGCAAGAATGTAGAACTGGTGTAAAACATGGATTAAAATTTTCCACTGCTCTTCACAAATGCCCACTTTCACCCCCTCGCTTACTGGTTCTTATTCACTGAGTTTAAAGTCAAAAAGAAGCCTGAAGCTGTCACTGTGTAAACGAACAAGAGCTCTCGATTGTTCGGATTTGGGAGAGGAGAAGTGTGATTAGACAAGTGTGCCATAAACTCCAGGGGGAGAAAGCTGTACCAAGAATGAATAACATGATGCCCTAGATGACGTAACTCCCTATTTCTAGGAACTCAGATGGTCACTTTCACCAACTTTGGTGATAAGAACGTAATGTTTTCTACATTAGTTTAACGTAATTGAAATATTTACAGTACTAAATTAATACCCTTTTCTGCTCAAAATAATAATTAGCAACATAAGAGAAGAAAACCTGTAATGAAAATCATTAATGTCTTCTAAGTGTGACAATACTTTTTAAAAACAAGTACCCTAGCTCCAGGATGCTAGAAAATACCATTCTCCGGGGGGAGTTCTTTTCCACCAATCACAGCCCTTGAGCCAGAAGTGTACTGGCTACTAAGTATGTCTCGGGAGGCCAAATCTCTTCTGGCAACAAAGGGATTGTTCCATGTTGGTAGAGAAGCTGTTTATTTTAGTGAGCAGAACATGCAGAGGCTAACCAGGCTGGAGATGCTCTTTTGGGAAGTCTATTTTAAAATGATCTCTGGCCTCACAGCACCTTTTGACAGGCCTAGGCTAATATGCCCACTTGGTGGATGTCTGCCCAGAGCTCCTCGCCACAGGGCACAGCTTGTACAGAGGAGAACACGCTGAAGGATACCAGGAGGTTAGATTGCCCTCTAATCGACCCAGAATTAAGATTGAAGATTGAGGTTGGGGGTGGAGGAAGAGGGAACCCTCCCCCTTCCCTTGCATGCCCCTTCCCCTTCTTAAAGGGAAAAATGAGGAAAAACCACATATGAAGAGGGTACATTGAGTGAATTGCCTAATGGAAACCTGTCACCTTTTTCCTATCCTTTAAAAAAGCCATTTTTAAATAAACTGAAACATCTTAGAAGAAAACAAGCAAGCCCTGGCCCTTACCATAGTCCCCTGCATTTCTTGCCCTTCTTAAGTTATGACCAGTCTCACTGGGAGGTTGGCTGGGGGTGGAGGGCAAAACTGAATTAAAACGGCTGGCTTGAGACTAGGGTACTGCGCTTACCTTCTGTCCTGGGTAGATCCACCTGAATTCTACCTCAACATCAGGCTCCCCTAGGACAGTGCAGAGGACACTGATGTCATCCCCACCTTTTACTTTGTTTGAGGACGCCAAGATGGTTGTTGAGGGAGGGCCGCTGGGAACTGGAAGTAAGCAGAAGACAGGGCAAGTGAGATGAAATCCATGAGTACAACGTTGGTGACAAACCTACAGACACATTCTTTCCTTTGGACAGATATGTAACATTGCTGCCTTTCTTCCAGCTTCCCAGTGAGCACCAGGACTAGTCTATGCCACCACTTCTGGTTTTCTTGAAGCCTCCTCTTTCTACCTTGGTGGTCCAGAATGAGGTAGTTATCCAGAACTCCCCGGGTCTTGCCATTGTGGCTGCCATCAGAAGAAGAGGAAGTCAAAATCTCCTAAGGAGAAGATGTTCCCAGGCAGGGCAGGAGTGCCACCTACGTTTGTGGTCCCTTTACGTCACAGCAACTCAGATATAAATTTCCTCATTATCCTCAGTTCACTTAAGGAATTTTGTTGGCAGCCTTGAGCAAGGCAATGTGCTAGAAGGTGGGACGACAGCAGCAAGCAAGACAGACATGGCCTCTATTCTACAGGAGGCAGACACTAAGCAAGTGATCACATGGTTAAGTTAAAACTTGAGTAGAATTATGAAGGAGAGGCCCAGAGTGCTCCGGAAGTTCAGAATAGTCTGAGAAGCAGGAATGGCTTCCTTGGGAACGTGTGAACTAAAATCTGAAGGCTGAGTTTAACAGGCATGGAGGAAGAAGGTGTGGGGGGAGGGTGGGGCATGGGCAGACCGGAATCACAGTGTGCGAAGCCCCCACGGTGAGATGGAGGAAGGCCGGGACAGGCTGCAGGGCAGGGAGGAAGGCAGAGGCTGGTCACATAAGGCCTTTCAGGCCACACGGAACATAGGAACCTACTGAATGGTTTTCATTGGAATTATAATCAGCTACAGTGGGGAAGATGGAGAGAGAAAAGGTGGGCACAGAGGAGACCAATTGGAAAGGTGTTTGCATCAGTCCAAGGAGGGAACGACAGCGTCTTCAACTCTTTTTGTGGTGAGGATGGAGAGAAACAGCAGGATTTGAAAGAGATTTAACGGAAAAAGTCAAAAAGACCGAGAGGAGACGGGAGGGTCAGGTTGACTCCCAGTCTTGGGCCTGCACACCAGGTGGCTGCTTTGCCATCACAAAGCTGAAGAACCCGGTCCAGGAGGAGATCCTGAGTTCAGGGAAAGGCTAATGAAGCACCTAAGCACAGCTGTGAGGTAGGCAGTTGGATACATGAAGCTGGCACTCTCGGGTCTGGGCCACATATATTCACGTGGGGGCTATTAGCAGATAGGCAGTAGATCGTGGATATGGCGGAGGCGGCCCGGAGGAGAACAGGGAGTGAGAAGGAAGGGGTCTTGGGGAATGCCAACGTTTACCACCAGGAGAGGCAAAGAGATGGCAAAGCCCGTTTCTGGCAACAAATGAGAAAGTTGAAAGGAAAGCAGGGAAAGAATGGGGCCAGGGAAGGAGAGAAAGCTGAGCAGCATGTGGGAGGGAAGGAAATGGAGATGGGGAAGGAAAGAGCCCTTTCAAGGAGTTTGGCCTGGTGGGAAAGAGAGATGGTCTTAGCCAAGGGCTGGGGGTGGTCAAGGAGCATTGTGAGAGTTATTTGGGAACAGAGAGTTGGGGCCATGGCCTAGTCAATAAGCCCCATGGCTGAGAACAAGAGGCATTAAGAAACCCAAATTCTCCCCTCGGAGAGCAGCCAGCTCTTGGGGCCACTTGTCCCTCCACAGGGCTGCCCAAGCAGCACGAATGCAGTAGAACTCACTCTACCCACGTGTGGACCATTCACCCCGGGCCATGTAAGAGTTCTGGGAGGGAGAAGAGTCGTCACTGAGGGACTGGAGCGCATGAAGAAAAACTATTTCCTCTCCTCATGTGCAGGGGCGGGTGAGGGGGTGCTTTCCCTCCCGGAAGTCAGGAGAGGGAGGCTCAGGACAATCACTTGTCAAGGAAGGGGAGGTGACACGTTGCTTTGCAGCAGGAGATCTGCTTGATGGCTGTCCCTGTGCCACAGCCCAGGGCAGGAGAGCATGAGCATGGATGGCATGGGGGAGTGCCAAGAGGACAGGGCACCTGGGTTGTGTTCCTGCTGTAACGTTCTGGCTCCTACATGCTCCAGAGTCAGGGGACTGGAGGGACATGGAAATTTCAGGGCTACAGCCTTTCTGAGATGACAACGCGGCTCGGAGCAAAGAGGTGCACACGAACAGCAGAGGCCTTCAGCTGAGGGTCCGGAAGGAGGATGAGGCCGAATCTGAGCGGCCTATGGCACCACAGGCTGCTTAGGGGTGAGTTCCTTATCACTCATGGCAAGGTGTTGGAGCCACCAACTGTCCTCATGGGGTTCATAGACAAGCCAGGTCAGCATTTACTACAGGGGACAGCTGTCTCTGGGCTGCACCCTCTCCCATTCTCCCCTCAGGCCAGCACCAGAGCAAGAGGTGGGTAGGAAGGCCGTCTCCCTTACTAACACCGCCACCCCACCTCTCACCCCCAACTCCAAGCCACTAGAGTCACCAGTGTAGCTTGCATGCCAGTAGGGGGAGCAGGAGCAGACTTTGGGTCAAATGTGGGGTTAAAGATTCTAAATGAACAGTCTTAGAAACTGGATGAGACTCTCTTACTAACCCAAAGTGCCTGTTGGATGTGGAATTGGACCAAGATATCATCAATGGATCTCACTACCCTTAGGAAAGGGGGTTTCAATACAGCAGAATTAATGGAAGTTACTGGAGAGAAAAGTATTTCATGTATGAACCTACTGAATTGAAACTCCTCACTACAATGGTCATGTTAAAAATATGTTCAGTGGAGAGATTTGGGCATATTTCAGTTGTATCAAGAAGTGGGGAGTGAGGCCAACTGGAAGGGAATGAATTTACCCACGTGTGGGATTTTTCAAGCAGCCCTCAGCATGGAGAAAGGATATAGTTATGTTCATCCAGGATGATGTTTTCTTGGACAGGTAGGAGGAGAGTACAAAGAGGCAAGGAGTTCAGGGCATTGACAAAGAGCATTGAGGTGATGAGCCCTGGAATCCAAGCTGGGGTAGCGGGGCAGGAGACCACTGGGGAATGTAGGGAGTAGAGGGTAGAGGTGAGGACCAATGTGGAAGGAGTTGCCAAACACCGAACAAACAAACAATTTGGGATGGTATGAGGCTATGGTTGGAGTTGGAGGTCTGACTCAGTGATTCGTAAGTCAGAGCAGTTGCAGTTGTGGACCTGTTAAAATAGTGACCAAGGCAGGGGTGTCTGCCGTGAAGGGGATGAGGCAGTCAGTGAACCAAGCCAATGGGTTCTGAGTAGATGACACCCAGAAAATGGAGCGGCAAGGAGGCCAGTGAGCCAAAGAGAGTTGTGACAGGAAAGGAGATGAGAAAGCTCGTGTAGCCATGAGCCATGAGTCTCAGAGGAGCAGAGGTTCCTAACAGAGGGTGAGAGAATGAAGGTTGGGAAGTGGGACTGGGCGCAAGAAGGACACTGACCCCACTGACAGCATGGTGCCCTTAGGAGACAGCAGATTTTGGTTAAAAGAGAGAGGATGTTCTCATCTGAGCAGATGTTCTAAGAAGAGGTTGGAGAGATGGGAGAATTGCTCATCAATCATACAGAGGTAGTACCAGAGTTAATGTTTTACAGATTTGAAGAGAAGGGAGTCAAGGGGTGTTGGGTCGGGATTTCAGTCCAGGAGATGGAGCATTCTAGAAATGAGGTGCAGAGAAGAGCCTTTAAGAACAGCATTCTGTGCCTCATAACGTCCATCCACAATTGAGAACAGCAGTACCTGATACTGACCAGCTGGTATAACTAAGCTCTAGGCGCCAGTAGGAGCAGGCTTACCTTCTACGTAGAGCAGTTGGTACTTGACAGAGATCTGAGACTTGCCTCCAGCCTCCGCCTTGCAGTAGACCACCCCCTGGTGGTCAGAATGAGGATGCAGATACACAAAACCTCTCTTCATGTCATAAACAATGTCCGTTCCATTGGCTGGGATTTCTTTGGCTGGGAACTCCCTGTGGAGGGTGACTTTGGCTGACAAGACCGTCACTCGACAAGGAACCACAGCCTGTCTGTCCGGGTTCAAGTAGACAACATCAAAGTAACTGGGAGAAGGTACAAAGAGTTCTCCTTTCTCTGCAAAAGGAAAGACACAGGCTTATTTATTCTGGAGAAACAAGGTGAGCACACTTTAAGGATTCTTACACTCAGAGCACAAAGATGGGAGGGGACTGGCGATATACTCAGAATACTGAGTCCTTGTGAATAGAAAAAGCTATTTTTTTAATGCTTTTCCTTTTCTGGAAGAAAGATTTTACTTCCTATCTCCTTAAAGGTAACAAAAAAAGTATTAGTTTAAGCCCAAATCAGGCCCATGGATTACCCCACTGAGGAAGCAGGCAAGGGGACTGATTTCCTTATGTTAAGAGCAGTTTTAAGATCTGTGAACAATCTGCTGTGTCTCTGGAGAATTAGCCCCATAGCCATGCCCAGTAATGTCCCACGGGGAGGGGTTTCCCAGCATACAGAGCTCCTCTGAGAGGCCCCGCCCAGTGAGGGCACCGGCATCTTCACCCTGTCCTCACAGCCCAGGGGACCTCATTCCTGCCAACGTCAAGGAAAGGCAATCAAGGAGGGACAGATGAGGAACCCGCTGGCCTCAAGTTCTGAGCTTGACTTGGCCACCACCGGCCTGGGGACCTTCAGTCAGTTTCTTATATGCCTCCTGGGTTCACTCTCCCTGTTCTCTTACGCTCTAGATGATGGCATTTGATATTACAGAAATGAGGTTTATCCATCCTTTCCTTAGGACAGCCAAGGAAATCTGGGTTGGAATTTTTGGTTTGTTTTTGGCACGGCACATTGAATCCTTAGTTTTCTGGATCATTCTGTGAAGGAATATTATAGTAATTGCTAAGAGAAATCTTTGAACGTAATCACCCTCTAACATTTGTTAAATTGTTTCCCATGTTTTTCCTGCAAGGTTCTGGAAATGAATAATTATTCTTGGCTTTTTCCTTCACTAGCCTTCTTTGTTCCACATTCATATGGTGTTTTAGGGTGGGGACGGAATTCCTGGACACAACATCAAAAGTCTTCATGGCCCACAGTTCTATGACCAAGTTTGCTGACATGGAGGTCTTTGCCCCGGCTCTGCATGAGATCAAGAAAGGGTATGTCATGGCTCAGTGAGCCTCCATCATTTGCAAGGTTTTGTATCAGGCCAAGTGATTAGTGCCGCTTCATGATAAATTGACTTTCAGGTTTAGGCAAGAGGCACCTTTGTCAATGTCGCACCTAACACCAATGTGTTCACACAGAGAAAGTCCGTATGGCCTTGGATGTGTCACTTAATCTCTCTGTGCTTCAACATCTTCATTTGCAAAGAGAAGAATCTGGAGTAGTAAAGGCATCTTTTTAGCAAAAACTTTTAAGGAATTTCTGATTGTAAGATTTAGAAGCAAATTCTGTTTTAAGGTTTTGTAGAGGAATCTGAACCAATGAGCAAAGCCAGTAGAACAAGTGAACGATCTGATTTCAGAACACAAAAATGTGGTCTTCTGGTACCATCAGACATGCTTTGAACGAAGTGACCACACAGTTGCTTTAACAAACAGCAAAAATATATTTGCAATCAGTAGATTCCATCTACCAAAAAAAAGGCATTGAAGTTCATTTAAAAAACTGTAGATGAGATATTCCCCCTGCAAATATGTTTGTATTTATTCCAGTAGATGACAAATATTACCTTAAGAAAACACGGAAATTTAGATTTCCAAAGAATAATAAAGTTAATAGGCTATCAACTAAAAT
This sequence comes from Equus przewalskii, assembly GCF_037783145.1. NCBI lineage: Eukaryota > Metazoa > Chordata > Mammalia > Perissodactyla > Equidae > Equus > Equus przewalskii. Next base: position 19,639,232 of record NC_091858.1, on the reverse strand, counting down.
CCAAATTATAACAAATTCCATATTTAGCAAAGTGCTGGTTAATGTGGTTTTACTAATGTAAGAATTGGAGCCCAAGTCTTTTGCTATGAGAAAGCCCCACTGCTGGTAATTTCTCCTCCCTGACCTGGGTGGTAACTACATGTGTATGTTCACTTGAGGATAATTTATTGAGCTGTAGAGTTATCATTTGTGTATTTTTCTTTGTATATGTTATACTTCAATAAAAAGTTAGAGAGGAAAAGAAAACCCTTTGAGAACCTCCTGGATGAAGATTAAACATAACATATAACAGTTGCTTAACCAAAAATTGCACGAATTAACAACAGGCAAAAAGAAGCTTCACAGTGTTTGCAATCAAACTCCAGGAAACACACAAACATAATGAATACCAGACGTTTCTCTGTGTGGGTAGTGGGAAAGCATATGTCTGAAAAATCCAGAGCCAGCAGGGCGAAGCTCAGCCTCCCTAACAGCTCATCTGGGTTTTGCAAACCCGCCCATGCTTAAAAAGACAAATTGCTAAGTACTGTACTGAAAATCCAAATGGACTCTTAACCTAGTGTTGAGAAATGAGAAAATGATACAACAACACATTAGGTCACCTCCCTTTTTGATCCAGGTTTCTTGAGAGTTGAAATAAATATTTATTTTTAAGCCTTCCTTTGTTTCACAAAAGGGTTTCCATAAATTAAGAAAGAGGACTGGCCTCCAAAACTCAAAAAGAACCCATAACCCTAATGGGACATTCTGCTAAGGGAGGTCTTCAATTTAAAATCTCAGTTCAAAAACCAATACTTTGGGAAGACACAACAGTGCTAATCTTGGCAAAGAATCTTTATTCTGCAATTTGACATATGATATCAGCCCTTTTCCAGAATAACAGGCTCTTATTAGTCTTAATCAAATGTCTTTTCCACTGTTGCTTCCCAGTGTGGTATAATACTAAGGACATATGGCAGTTCTGTGTAGCACATTCCAGAATGAGGATCAGAAAGGATTACCTATGAACAACTGTTAGCAATTCTCCTGACAACAACAGTTATGCTAGCTAGTGTCTGTCTGCCTGTCTATCAATCTAGCCTCACTTTGTCCTAGAAATGGGTTAGGGCCGTAAGAACATTGGATCCTGGGTCAGAAAGACTGGGGTTGACTCTTTACTCTGCCACGACAAGTCATGGGACATTGAATGAGTCGCTTTGCCTCTTTGCGTTTCAGTAGCAGCGTTATTAGTTCTCGAATAGAGATAATAAAGTAGCTTCTCCTTATTTCCAAGGGTGTTGTGGAAATCAAGTGACACATATGGGCTTCCAGAATTGTCGAGTGCTCTGCTAATGCACTGCTTGCCAGAGAAGAGCCATTTGAGCAGGAAGGCAAAATACATGAGATTTTGTCAAAGCATTCATTAAGGGCCAGTGCATAAGATCATCTGAGTCATAGCCCTGTCACTGTAGGTCTGAAAGGTAGATGGATTCAGAACGTAGACAAATGGCAGGAAAGCCCCTGTGTAGACACTACTGGGCACTAAGAAAGCATTCTGGCTTCACCTGAAATGCCTTGGACAACTGCAGCATCAGGGGGTGGCATTCGTAAGATTCCTGAAAGCTGTTCCTGACCTCTGAACCTTGTTGTCGAATCGTCCCCTCTAACTTGAGAGTTTAGAGAGCTCAGCAGAGAAAGGAGGCTGGCAAGCTGCAAATACATACCTAGCCCTACAGGGGAAGAGAAGAATTCTCCACTCTGACCTGCACATTTTCAGGTGCAGAAGCCACAGGGCCACAGCTTTTGGGAATCCTGCCCCCAAGACTTCAGCTCATAATACTCATAAGAACAAAAGCGAGGAAGCCTTTAGCCAGGCATCCTGTGACTACGGAGGTTCCAGAAAGGCGATCGTCACCGGTTCTGAGAGCATAGTGAGTAAAAGTCTATACAAGGCTGTCCAATAGAGCTTTCTGCGAGGATGGAGATATTCTCTGCCTGGACCATCCCATAGGATCGCCACTAGCCACATTCAGCCATGGAACACTTGAAACGTGGCAAATGCCACTGAGAAACTGTTTTTAATTTTGATTAATTTTAATTAATTCCCATTTAAATTGAAATGGTCACACATATCAAGTGGCTACCACATTGGACAATGCAGGTACAGACTCTGGAATCAAACAGTCCTGAGTTCACATGCTGCTCCAGCCACTTACTTACAGTGTGACCTTAAGGACGTATTTAGTCTCTCTAAACCTCAACTTTCCCATTGGAAAAGATGGAAATGATATTCATACTTATCCTGGAGGGTTGTTATGATACTTACATGAAATAATTGCTGCAAAGCTTTGAGCCCAGAGCCTGGCCAACAGCGAGTGCTCTGACTGTCATCATTTGATATTCAGCACCCAGTGAGAACATTTCATTCTGGGCCAAATCCAGAAGTTGGAAGAGTTCCACTGATACACCAAACATTTTACCTGTAAAAAAGATGTAGGTGGAGCCCGTTTTGGCCTCGTCCCTCCTGCAGATGTAGCCATTGCAGAGCTGCCCCCAGCAGCTGAACTCGCCCGTGTCGGCCGCGGTGGAGTTGACCAGGGTCAGCTGGCCATAGCGCTCCTGCTGCTTCACACTGTCAACACAAGCAGAGCCGGATCTCAGCTGGGCCAGGGCCTGGCAGCCATCACTCCTGCTCCACTGCTGTCACATATAACCCCCCACAGTGGCCCGGGGCAGAGTGCCCTCTCTCCGATGCCACAAACTAATAAGAGTGTATTTGGGGACAAAGTGTATGAGTGTGGCAGGGGATGGAGGCAGAGAGAAAAGCCTTTCCTAAGAGGGAATAATACCTGACAATTCTGTTTTCCAAAGAGAGGAAATTCTCTTTGACCTCAGAACTGGGGTTTCCTTAAGTAAAATCACTGGTGCGTGGGCCATGCAGCCACGGAAACTCAGCCAAAAAGCCTTGGGCAGGGATTTTCCCAGCAGCTTTCATGTCTAATGAGTTTTAAACAGCAGTCAGCAGGAAGGAAAGCACACAGCATTCTCCAGGACGCAAAATTTCTTTGATCGATAATGACAAGTCTCTGAATACAAGCTTGGATTCTCTGAGATGCTACATTATGATATCAAAAAGGAAAACTTTCCTTTAGGGAAAAAAATGCATTGATTGTTCAGCCCCACTTCCGGTAAGGTACTTAGAGCTTTTGGGAATTTGAACCTCTCTGGCCTTATGCTGTTATTTCTACTTTATTTTCTCGTTTTTTTATCTCTTGTATTTTTATCTTATTGCCTGTGAATATATTTGCAAATCCCTTCAGTTCCTTTTTGAAGTAAGGAGAGACATAAATTAATATTTATTATTATGAAACTCTCCTATTAGCCCATTGTGCTGGTAATTAATTGTATTCTATTATGACAGGAATGCAGATTTATCATCATCGGGACGGATGCTCCCCTATGGCTTACGAGCCTCAGCGTGTGCGGATGCCAAAAAAAATGGTTTTATTCTGAGGATGCATCTCAGATACCCAAATGTTTCACCGCTGTGAGATCCACATTCTTTTCTGATGTAGTCCAGACTCTCCTGTGGCATGTTACAGCAACATCTAGACGGTCGCTGCTTTAAATTTAGCACCCAGCAAAATGTCGGGTTGGTTGGTTTTAAACACAGCCTGTTCTGGTTCACCGCTGAATAGCTGCTTTGCCCGCCAGTTCTGCCAAGAGGTGCCTCTGTACTCCCACTCTGTCAACTGCCTCCTTTCAACTGAACGGAAATCTCTCCTCCTTCAGGAAGCTTCTAATTAGAAACTCTCTCAGGAATCTCCCTGCTTTCCCCTAGTGACATGATTGGCTCCCTCGTTCTCAACCCCTAGGACACCCCTGGCTTCCTGTTATTACAATAGATGGTAAAAACTTGAAGGGGAGGGACTGGCCATATTTGTTTTATATTCCCTAAGCAAGAAATCTGTGCAGAGTACACAGTAAGGATTCCCTAGAAACGAGTGGACTGAAATTGAACTAACGCACAGCATTGGAACTGGAAAGAACCTTGGAAAGCAGGCATCCAGCTTCCAGGATTACACATGAGGAAACTGAGTCTCAGACAGCAGAAGGCACCTGAGACCCGCAGCTGGTGGACAACTGAACAAGCCTTCCTTAAGTCAATTAAATATGTACTGAATACCCACTCATTAGAGAAGAAAATGCATAAAAGCACTTCATGCCATGTCCGGTTCATTGTATTATCCTAATTATATCTTCGTCACATATAATTGCAGTTTAATAGTAGTTGTGAATCCTACTACAACAATGACAAATAACACACACCCAACATTGGGGAGAGTTAGCATGGAAAATAAAAACCAGTGAACCGCAGGATATTACAATCCAGTTAAGAAGTTAAAACTAATATACACGAAAAGATCAGAGAATAACTAACGGGGTCCTCACTACAAGAACAATAGGAATTCTGAAAAGGGATTCATCACTGTGGGTTGAAGAGATCAAAGGCAGCTTTAAGGAGGAGGTGAGATCAGCTGGTCTTTTAAAGTCGGAGGTGAAGGGACAGGGCCAGCAAGAGGGCTAAGAGGCAGTGAGCTCCTAGTCCAGGAAACTACAAGGGCGGGGAGGGATCTGTTCTGCTCATTTCACTGCCGTGGCCCCAGTGTGTGGTGGGTGGAATGCACTTGATAATGACTCTAGGATTTAATTCATCAATTACAGAGGGAGACAGAGGGAGTGGGTTGGGAGTCACGGGGTTGAGAACAGCCAGCAGGGTGCATGTCTCACTCACCAGGCAGCAGGGACCACCCTCAGTTCTGGAGGTGGGGGGTGATGGGTCCACCTTGACCAGGGCATAAGTCAAGAGAACAGGAGTGGGAGAGGCAGGAGGAAGCAGGGGAGGCTGAGAGGTTGTCACTGAGATCAACAGCTGGTGCTAGGGCTGGGCTGGGGGTTGGCAGTGGAATGGAAGCAAACTCAGGGAATGTTTTCTTGGGGAAAATTTATGACAGACTGGGTATAAGAAGTGGAAGAAAGAGAGACATCAATAATGACCACTCAACTTGTATTTCCATGTGTCAAAAAGAATGAGATTTTAACGGACTGAAATGGAATCATTGCAAAGAGAAAGGAGAGTGGGGTAGGCAATATGGTAGATTCGCTATTGGAGATTTTGAATTTGTGATGACATGTGCGTCATTTAAGGGTGGACATCCTATGGGCAGTCGGAAATATAGGCCTGGCACAGAGGAGATACAACAACACCAGTCTGGTATTTGGGGGAGTTGTCTAAAAAGGGCTGAGAGTAGAAGCTAAAGGAATAAATAAACTCGACAAGAAAGAAAAGGTTGAGAACAAAATCTAGAGCCAAACTAGGGACAAGCAGGAACAGAAGAGGTGACAGAAGAGAGAAGAATCAGGAAAGGAAATCATCAAGGAGAAAGTTTCAAGAAACTGATGCTTGAAAGCATAAGATGCCTTTAATAGAGATTCATAACAACAAACACACATGCATTTGGCAGAATGAAAGTCTTCGGCAACCACACAAAGGGGTTGTGAGAATGGAGCTGGATTTCAGCAGATAAAAGACAGAAAAGTGGAGTAAGAATGGAGGTGGAGGTCTTCCCAGGTGGACCATAATATCTGGCCACATTCCCCGTAGAGCTCGGAACCAGGGCACAAAATCAGTAAGTAATCCATACACATCTCAAGCACCTTCTGTGGGCCCAGCATTTGCTAGCACTGTGGTGAGAGAAAGTATAAGATGCCATTCCTACCAGGAAAGTAATTGGGCACATAAAAATTTAGCTCTTGGGAATAACCCTACCACCACCATGAAATCTGCATGCTGTATCTTTAGCAGGATTGGGGGTGGAAGGAAGGAAATGCCCTGGAAAACATTTCTGGATTTTTCCACCCCCTCTTATGTGCAAACAATATAAAACAGGAAACAAATTATTTAGCAGGATTACAGTTTAAATACCTGGATTTAAAATGTCCATTTCTACTCATGGTCTCACATAGTCCAGGTGGCGGGCTATGGAATATGACCTCAGGCCTCTAGAGGAAGAGTGTGTGCCATGGAACAGAGACAAGGATTCACCGAGCCCTGCAGAGCGCTGTACAGAGACGCTTCCCCTAAAGATCCCCCCTTCTCTTGTAGCCACTTAACAAATCAGGGATGGAAGAAGTGGAGGATGTGAAATTTGAATGGAGCAAAAGGAGGTGCTGCAACAAAGTGCCAAAAAAAGTATAATTAAGATAAGCAGAATTTACATTAATTGGAGGCAGCTCTCCACATCCCAGCATATCAGTTCACCTTGGGTCTTTTTCTTTCAAACTCACACTTCCAGACCTGACCTACAGTGAGCTCAGTGATAGACCAGTCCAGGTTTCAAAGAGTGTTTGTTCAAATTTAGGATTCTGTGTGTGTGTGTGTGTGAATGCACACGTGTGTATGTATCTCTTCCAATGGACTCCCATGGTCTTTATAAACACAGAGTCTGTTCCCATCAGTGGAGGCCTGAAGCTTCCTGCATGTAGCCCAGCCTCCTCTCTTCTAGAGGGGGCCTATATCATGGGATGGCACAGAGGAGGGGGCTGACAGCTCCCAAAGTGGGAGACCACTGTGCATCTCACATAGGGCAGTGAGCAGCTGACAATGGTGGGGGTCCATGCTCCATCCTTCACCCAGACTCTACAAGCCAAGGGCAGGAGGTAAGCCCTTGATTACAAGCTAATTAGACATTGGTCCCATAAATACTTCATGAGTGCGAATTAAGTGGGAGGTTCTGGAGCAGAGAGGGAGGGACATAATGATATCTAAAGAGTTCCCTGCTCTTGAGTTCCCCTATGCAAAGTGCCATGGGAATTCCAACAAGGGTGACCAGAAAAAGCTTCAGGGCTGAGAATCTTGGGAGAAGGGAAGAATTTCAACATTCACAAAGAGGACACATGATTCCAAGGGAAGGAGAGCCCCTGAAAGGAGACAGAAGGCAGGCTCAGTGCATAACTCACAAATGTTTGACTGGAGCACAGATGAGCAGAGAACTGTGGTGACCAGCAGAGGTCGTGTGAGATGTAAGATCATGGACTTTGGAGCCATGCTGATGGGATTCAAATCCTAGGTCCACCATGACCTTCAGACTCCTTAGTTAGAGCCACACCTTCCACAGTATGGCTATACCTACCTCTTCAGACTTGTAGTAACAACAACAATAGTGGCTAACACTTATGGAGTGCTGGGCATGCCACTAAAATTCTTCAAATAAGTTCAAAGACTTGGAATAGTCCTGGCACAGAGTAAGCGCTCCACACATTTTGGATATTGTTATTAGGATGGTCCTCCTCAGGTCTCACAACCACATCAGGATGGAGGGACTGTTTTTCGTCTTTTACTGATGAGGACACTAAAGTCAGAGAAGGACCTTGTCCAAGGTCTCCCAACTGTGAGCGGTAGAGCTTCTAATCCGGTGTCACACAGACTCCGGTTACAAACGTTTGTAACTGAAAAGGGTGTGGATTTCCAGCCTACCAAAATGAGATGAACTGAAGGAATTTTGACTGACAGGTGATGGATGCCTCGAACTAGCTTGCAAATCCTGTTAAATAAGGTCACACACACACACACACACACACACACACACACACTCCCCAAACACAAACATGGAAGATCTGATTAAATTAGCTCAGTGTTATTCACGATAACCCAATTTCTATTTTAATGGGCAGTTAACCATTCAGTAAGTAATTGAAGGTGAAAAGGACAGGAAAACTACTAGTTATTAAGCTTCTACTATATAACTGACTGTACTCGAGGTACACATTATTTTCTCCCAATCCCATGAGATGATGATGATGAAAAACTACCAATAATAACTAAAACTTTAGTGCTTAATCTGTATTAAGCACTGTTTTAAGCCCTTTACGTATTTTGACTGATTTCATCCTCACAACAGCCCTGTGAGGTAGGGGTTGTTATCCCCATGTTGTAGGGGAGCGAACTGAGGTTAGATAAGTTTCCAACTAAGTGTTGGAGACACAGGAGAAGAAGTGGAAGGTCAGTTTAAAAGACTCTCCCAGGGCCACTCAACTATGTGATTCAGATACTCTGCCTTGCAGACTCACTGATGCCTCCATTGGCATAAAACAGAAATATAAGGAGTAAGGTAAAAAGACGTAATCGAATACCCTCCTTATTCAACATTCATTACACATTCACAAATTAATTATTTAGCTTCCACCACATACAAGGAACTGTGTCAAGCATCAGGGGAGACTAAGATTCGTGCATATTTGCTCATCCTGTTTCAAGTGTTTGTACAAGATCTGTATTTACTCTAAGCCTTCTTTTAAGAATGTGTCAGAAAATAACTGTTCCATGATATGCTGGGAATGGAGCCATATCAACAGAGTACAAATCTTGGGAAACAGACAGCTGGGTAAGATGTATCAAAGCTCCACAGTTTAGGATGAAAAAAACAGAGACAGTGATGAAAAGAAATATGTATGAGGAATCAGTAGAGATGCAAATATACAAACCGAGTTACTTCAAATGAAAATAATTCCAAGATCAGAAATTAAGCTGAAATATCCCTATGTGTCTGTCTGTCTTTCTATATATCTATCAATCTCCATTCTTGAGTACTATTCAAAGACTCAAACTCAACTCAAAACACTTGTAATACAACTACAATATTTCTATCCCAACAAGAGTTTGTTAATGTATGTGAAATGTGACTCAGGTCTTTTCTACTGTAATGACTTATGCCTGATTCTTCTGTACTATTTAAAAAATAGTCATAATAGGTATTTCTCAACTCTGTCACAAGAGATCACATATGTGATGTCCCTCTAGTCCCACCAACATCTCTTTAATTTCTCCAGGTTCTTTCTTTGACACTGACCACAGATTCTGACCTCGGTACTGGAATGTCCCCCCTCTCTCCTCATTCCAGCTCTTCCAGCCTGCTAATGTCATCCCTTCTTTTTGCCTCTCTTGCCAACCCACCTGGCTTCTTTACAAAGGAAAAGTCCCTCATTTTCCTTCAGAGCTTTCCCAGATTCTAAGAAAATGAGATGTGGATGTCCCTTTCACACCACAAGCCAAAACCAGGCCTGATACTCCAGAGAGTAACCAAGTAGAGAATCCTGTCAGGCTGCCTAGAATAAGGCATAGCCTGTGGCCCAACAATTCCACCCTTAGGAATAAATCATCGCTACCTGGATGTTTACTGAAGCAATGACTGTGACTGTGAAAAATGGAAAATGATCTTAGAGTCCAACAACAGAGGTTTAGTTAGACATTCTATGGTATTACAACCATAACATTGAAAAATATTCATGATACACTATGGATGGAAGGAATCATAAAAGGGTTTGTACATTTTGATACATTTTACATATAAAAATAAAACTAGAAGATTCTACACTACAGTGTTGACAATGTATCTTGGGATATTCAGTAACCTCTTCCTTCTTTTTACCTATCTGTAGTTTCTAACTTTCTAAATTAAATGAGCATCTACTATTTTGTAATAAGAAAATAGAAACTATAATAAAAGCAAAACAAATTAAACCACCTACGGAACTGCAGAACAAATGCTCTGTGAACATGTAATTGTGGATGGCTCATTGGTGCTTTAAAAACCTGGAGGTGAGTTTTATATTACATTGCCTTTTTAGAACGTGGATTTCCAAAACACAGGACCAGAAGGTATTCCTTTGGAGGCCGAAAAATCCAGTACATTATTTTGCTCTGATTAATAGAAATACTGCCAGTTGGAGTGGACAAAATAATGAAGAGTGCAGTGTGACTTTGTTCTCACACCTGCTCTACTCCCCTTGCGCGTGTGGCCTGTCCAGGCTGTGCCACCTCCCTGGAGCTTAATCCTGACCTCCCAGGCTCCTGGATCTCATTCAGCCTCCCTGCTCAACTGTCTCCTACTGGTGATCTCCCTATTTCTTTTGGTGGAGCCACAACTCCACCTGTTAGCCAGGCTGAATCTAGATATCAACCTTGACTCTCCATCTCTGTTCCATGCCTTATATTCTATCAGCTGTTCCATTCTTTACATTCTATCAGCCAAGAAATCAATCCTTCTAGAAAAATGTTTCCTCTATCCCCTTCAGATGCTCTACAAAACTGTCAAATATACTTTTCTAAAAACTACATTATTATCACTTCCAACTTTACAATATGAGCAGCTCCCATTGTGCACCAAATAGAATGCGGTCATCTTTGCCTGGAATTCAAGACTCCTGTTCTCTCCCAACACCTCCACCATGAACCCTCCTCTCCAGCCAGCTGAGCTCCTCACCAACCTGACACATTGGCTCATTTCCACCTCGGCCCTCTCGCCATCTTCTTCCCTCTAAAAGGCTCTCTTCTTTTTCCATCTGGCCTAAGCCTGCTTACTCTTTGGAGCTCCATCCTTAGGGAGACGTTTTCTGTTCAGTGACATTTGTAGAACACTGATTAAGAGCATGCACTCAGGAGTCAGATTTCCTTGGTTCAGATCTTGCCTCCACCACTTACGGGCTCTGTGACTGTGAACAAGTTACTTAATCTTACTGTGCTCAGTTTCCTCATCTGAGACACTGAGATAATAATAATCCCTACCTTCTAGAGTGTTATGAGAATTAGTTAATAAACGTACAAGGTTGTAGAAGGATGCTGACACAGAGCAAGTGCTCCACAAATGGTAGGGGTTATAGGGGTTGCCCCAGGACACACTGATCTAAGCTTCTCACACCCTACACCTAATGTTCGTAACACAAATCTTGGGAGACACACACACATTCACACACACACACGCACGTATACACACTGCTTTGTAGTTGTAACCTTTTCAACTCCCTGTTCCAATTCTCTAGTGGAATGATCCCTTCTGAGCAGGAACCGCGTCTTACGCTTGCCTACATCACCCACAGCCTGCGCACTGGCACAATGCTACGCAGACAGCAGTTACAGGTGACCGTGTGCAGAACAGCATAGAAGTCAATGAGTGAAACTGAGTTGAATAACTTGTCCAACGGCTCTTCCTTCTTCGCCCCCATGTCATCTAACATGAATTAAGTACAAATGCTGAGAGTCACTAGAAGAAACTTTAGAGATCATCTGGTTAGATTCCTCATTTTACGGAGATCAAGTGACTCACCCAAGGTCACACAGCCAGTTAGAGTCAGAGCTGGGAACAGAATCCCTGGGGAGTCCTGGGAAGAGAGTCTGGCCTGCTTCCCAGCAGTGCATTGGAAAGGAAGTATATGTTTATTATTTCGAATACTTAACCAAATCCTGACCGAATGAGTGACTTAGAGGAAGTTTACGGCTGATGGCAAGACGTAACTGAGCAGACATGTAGTCACCACGTAGAGAAACTCACAGAAATGATAAGTAGATCATGGTCACAGAATTTTGACAAGGTCATCTTTCAAACTTGGCAACTATACAATACTGATGAATAGGAGTTATTTATGTTAACAACTCACATTATTACATTTCTGGCAATTCTAATCTTATGATGCAGAATAAGCCCATCACTACCTCTCTGTGGGTCACATAAAAAAAGATCCCCCAGCTCTGCTTAGCTGAATGCTCCTGGCCACATCTTTGGGGAAGAATAGGCCCTGGAGGAGGAGTGACAGAAGACAATGGAGCAAGCCTCTGCCACCCTTGTTAGGAAAACAAGCAGTGGGTTACTAATGGGCTGGCGTACAGCTACAGTGAGTGTATTATGGCCAAGTTATAATGGTGAATGCAGAGGCTGTGAGCTGAGCCCCATTCGCACCTGGCACAATGAATTCACAGCAGAGAGATGCACTGAATCTCTTCTCTTGCCAACATTTTCAAAGTGCCTGCTCATATGGATGCCACTCGGCTGGTAATCTTCCAAACAAACACCAGAAACCTAAAGAAATAGATGGCTTTCTTAGTGTAGAGACCAGAAGGGTGCTGGGAATTAGGTTCAAGTCTTGTTTACTTTTATTAAAAGCAGCGCAAACTTGAGAAAACCCCTTAGCCTCTGTGGGTCTAACCTAATCATTTGTAAAATGTATGGTCCAGGTCCCATCAGTGGTTCCCCAAACTGACTGCGTATAGCGATCACTGGGGAGGTTTTATGCTCTTCTCCTTGGCTCTTCTTTCACATCTCTCCATCTTATCTTCAAGGCCTGGTCTCCAAAATTAGGTAATCAATCACTCAGTGAATCAGTCTGCCTCCCCAGCCCATGTTGACAGCTTCTTTCTCTCCTTCCCATCAGCCCTCATGCACTCACATGTGACCATGAGCTGTCCACTGTTGCTCTGTAATTGTATCTGGTATGTATGTCATTTATTCCACTAGTTCATAAGCTGCGTGCGGTTGGGACCACTTCTGGGTTTTTTTCACATGGACCTTTCTGACTTAGCGGACTGTCTTCACGTATAAATTAGGTTAACAATAACTCTATTTGCATGCATTCTGCTCAGCTGAACACCTATTAATCTCAAGCTGTGACACTCTTGCACAGTCACTCCTCTTGCTTTTATATGAATGGTTGCTGTCCCATGTCTCTTCCCCCACGATGCCCACCATCTGATGCCATATCTTGTGCCATTCCATGAGCCTCAAAGGTAAATAAATGTATGAAGGCATGTTCTCTCAGATCATTTCAGGTTGGTCCCCAGGGTCCCACACCCCTGCCTTGTCCCATCTGCCGGGTCAAGTTCATAGAAGAGCAGGCTTGTTATAGGGTAGGGTGAGCTTGTGCTGTCTGACCTTCCCTGCAAGGCAAATGAAGCACCACATCGAACCTGGGTGCTAACAGGTAGGGTGGGACTGGGAGCAGGGCTTCAGGCAGGGGGAATTTGAACTGAAAGGCAAGTCCAGGGCAAGGTCAAGATCAAGTCCAACAGGCAGACTGTGCCCAGGATTTGAATCGGCGAACCCCGCGCCACGGAAACGGAGCGTGTGAACTTGACCACTGTGCCACAGGGCCAGCCCCAGTATATCTATATTTTTTAAAGCAGAGTTTCATTTGTAAAATACATGCAATCACTTAATGTTATACTGTAAACAATGTTCCATTTTACAACAGTCTCCAAAAGTATCATAAAAAATAGTCTGTAATATTGCTATAGTGTCTTTGGTTTGATGCATTAACTTGATTTTAATCTTCTTACTATATTTTAAAGCTGTGTAATGCATCTGGGATAATCAAACTTAGACTTACCAGAATGCTCAAGAAATTCAATGTTTTGGTTAACACCACATTCGTTTTAAATGAGAGTTAGCAGAAAATATTCCCCCCCAAACTATATAACATGCTTCAACACATTTCCCCACCTTAATGACTGTCAGACTGCGACTAGCTGAATCTTAGAGTACCTTAGGACCATTTATCTGAATATCAGTGAGTATCCCGCAGTGTTACAGACATCTAGAGTTTGTACAAGATTGAGATCCACGTCTAAAACAATTTTTAAAAGCAAAATTCCTGAAAAACTGGCTGTTTTCTGGTGATTTACCTCCTTTGGGTACAGTCTTGTGAATAAAATTAGCCCGTCTTTATTGAGATGGCTTAGTATGTGTGCCAAGAGCTTTCCTTGCATGACCTCATTCTAGCCTGACAACACCACAATGAGACTGGTTCTATTATTGCCCTCCCCCGCCCATGTCCTGAGCGGAACAGAGCTGTGTTTTCCTGCAACCTGAACAGTGTCAGAACATCTAGTACACCCAGAGAAGTCCTGTATCCTGCTGCCCCCGCCAATCCATCTCTGGGGAATGTTGGAGGGCCCGGCGCTGGTGCCGTTGAGTCTGGGAAGAGGAAGTTCCACCTTCGGGGCTGGATAAGTTAGTTATTTTTAATTCGACTGTTTTCTGGAGTAGGAATCCATTTGAAGGTAAGTATCAGGGTTTGGCTGCAGCATATTCTTTTGATTTCCCACTGCCCATTGGACCCACGCAGCACCTCCGGGAAGTACGAAACAAAGGGTGAACACCCGGATTTTCAAGGAACCTCATCATCTCCATTTGTTCTGCTCAGAAAATAAAGTAAAACAAGCTTTGGAGAAAAGTGAATTTGAATTAAAAAGACACCTGAACACTAATATGAATGTACTTACTGCCATTGAACTGTATACTCAAAAATCGTTAAAATGGTGAATTTTATGTTATGTGTATTTGACCAAAATAAAATAAAATAAGGCGAAGGGGAAAAAAAGACATCTTCCTTAGGACAACAGTAGAGTATTATCCACAATATTTACCAAAATCTGTGCAGATTCTTTCTCAACAGTGGGATTCTTCTTTTAAACACGTCTTAACATCTTTCTCTTCTTTTAAAATGTCCCCCGGACCACACTCGTCTTGATGCTGGAAGCGGGTTAGCCTGGCCTGGAGCCTGCTGTCTGCCTCCTCGGACCACCCTCCTTTGTGTTGTCTGTGGGTGGAGTAAGCTGTTGCCAACTGTAGCTGAGCGAAAACCAGATGCCCTCCCTTCCCTCTAGAAGCTATTTATTGTTTACAGAGGAATCAGCCATCAAAGAGATCTCCTGTGCCCCTCCCACTCTTCCAATGTACAGTTCTCGACTGAAAAATGCTAACATCCGACCAGACACCACAGAAACATCCTGAAAGACAATGCCTGGACCCTGACTTTTCTAGGGAACAGGCCAGGGTTTCTTTTTGTCCACATCAGCCCAGCTTGTTTTTATTGCTGTGACCTTACTAATGTCTCCCTCTTCTTACCTGGCATGATTTATGTTTAAGGCATCGTCCAGGCCACTTATTTCAAGTTTCTTCTTATTTTATTCCTGAGCTCAGCATTGTGCCACGAATTCCCCTGCTCTGAACTCTGGAAGTGTGTTGTGATGAGATTAAAGAACCAAAATATTTCCAGAGAAAATGGAAATGGATCATGTTGATTGCTCAGCAGAAGTTGATCAGATGGTCCAGAATATTCTAATATTAATGTTTTTTATATTATCAAGAAAATAAAAGCAAAATTTAAAAAACAACTGCAAAGAAACATTAGGGCTAAGAATATATCCATAGGCTCCAGTTTGTGGAAAATTGATTTGGGGTGCATGGAGGCAGGAGAGGTCCTCTCAGCCTGGGATATGACATGGTCTTTCTCCTAAAGGCAGTGAGGAGTAATATCCCTTACACTGTGGTCTATATCCCTCTGTACCTTCTATGAATTTCTAATTATAAAGGCTTTAAGTCAATGACTCATAATTGTCCTTAGTTTCACCCTAAATTCATCAACATGGCTGACAAGGCCCTCCATGTCTGACTCCTGCTTATGTTCCAGCATCATCTGTCCTTGGTCACATCCTTCCTCCTCCTGCCTTGAGTCACCCCATCTCCCCAACACACCTCAACGCCCCAGGTGCTATACTCTTCCTTGTTCTAGGCAGTTCCCTCCTTCTGGAATTTTCTTACCTTCTCCTCCTATTCCCTTCTTTACCTGGTTAACTCTCAGCTTTCACATAGTAGCTTGAGTTTTCTCCTCCCTGACCCTGTACTTCTGCTAGCAAGGCACTCACACAGCTATGTATTAAAATTGCTTATTTAATAGTTTGTCTTCCCATAGGAGTAAAAGTTCTGCCGGTATAGAGGTCATGTCTATCTTGCTCACTATCTTATCTCCAGCATCTACCTAGCACAGGACCTTGAACACCCTAGATGCTAAAAAAAAATTGTTGGAGGAGAGGAACAAAATAAATCAAGGGAAGGCAGGGAGATGGTGGAAAAATAGGAGAGCAGGAAGCAGGCAGGGCAGAGGAGTCAGGAAATAGAGCATTCAATAAATGGTAACAACTATTGTCAGAAAAATGTCTCTGCTGTTTCTGATCTGAAAAGAGAGTGGAGCTCTATGTGATCAGAGATGGACTGAGTCTGGAATTAAAATCTGGATCAATTTCAGACTTCAAAGTGCCCAGTGCTCTGGGAAGACTCAGCAGGACTCAGAGCTATCAATGAATTTATCCTTGTAGGGGCACATAAACTCACAAATGTGTACCCCTTTTTAAATTTATTTGTTGGGAAATTGAATTCTATATTGTTTAGAACATAACTTGAAACTGTGACTACTGAGTAGCCTAAAAGGGTGAAAGAACCGTGAGCACAAGTGTGCACTTATTGTACTCAATTAGTTCTCATTGGAAATGCTTCGTTTACTGGGGAAGGAAAATGGTAACACAGCTGAAGCCCGCCATCTAGTGGACTTTCTAAAGACATGGGTTTGCCAATGTGAAGGAAGGAGCAAGTATCACAGAAGAGGAGGCCTGGAAGGGCCCCAAGAGCATATGTCATCCTGGCTCCATCATCTGGGGGGAGGTCCAAGTCCACCTTTTAGGATGAGGGATCATTTATGGTCTTCTGACAGAGCTCTCCTTTCTAAATAGCCCAATGAAATGTGTTAACATTCTGATGTCTAAATAGTTATCCTAAATCAATGCGAAATTTCAATTACTTTCAATTCAAAACTATCCCAGCAAGAAATTAATGCACCATGCTGGAGAAGTATATTCTGTTCATTTTTGTGTTGACCCTTAACTTTAAAAGTCAGATTTCTTAGTCTAGTACCCAAGGAACAACAACAACAACAAAAATAGATATCAAATCTATTTTCCCTGAAGCTAGCACCTCCATTAAGCCAATAGTGTTCTTCAATCTACATGTATCCCACGAGACATATCTCAGAGCACACAAGCAGGGCAGCAGCTCTACCTGGGCACCAGCAGGCTGGGTTTTAAGACTCACACTGTCATTCACCAGTTTGTCTCCCTGGACTAGATGTCTATCCTCTAAGATTAGCAGTTTCCTCATTTGTTAAAAAGAGAGGCTTAAGTATAATAACCACTAAGGTCTCTTTTGGCTTTAAAGTTCAATGAGCTTGTCCCCAGATTCACAGGTCTCATGATCACAAGGGCCTGGCTTGGACCCACTCCAGGCTCAGCACCCCCATTACTGCTCTTTCATTGAACTACTTATGGAGGAGTGACATCAGCATTATGGTGGCATGAGACACTCCCTTTGTATCTCCCCTCTGATTTACAACTAGTAAGACATCCATGACTCAGCAAAAGTTCCTGTGCCCAATACACCAGGATGCCAGAGAGATCCACACATCTGAAGGTGGGTGGATTAGAACACACAGGAGGCATAACTGGGGGAGCAGCAGAGGCGGTACCTACAATCCCAGTCCCCCAGCTGTGGCAGCTGAGCCCACAACCCCAGGGAACCTGGTGGCAGCAGTGGAGGTGGCACACACGACTCCAGCCTCCCAGTCACAGCAGCACCTGCAGCCACAGGAAACCTGGCAGCAGTGCTGTGGCCTATCACCCCAGACACTCCAGCCACGGTGGTGCCCATGTCTCCAGCCCCATCACCTGTGTTGGCTGTGCCTGCAACCCCAGCTCATCCTCCACCTTCACCCTCCCGCCCACTGCAGCAGGGATGCCCATGACACAGGCAACTCTGTCTGTCATCCTGGTGCCCTCAGTGGGGATGACAGTGACCACAGTGACACTGGCCACAGCAAGGCACCAGCAAACCCGGAGGCACAAGCAGCAATGAGAAGGACATGGGTGACATCTCTGGCAGAGGTCGTAGAGGGTAGAAAGTGCCAGTTTTCAAATATAGCCAGAGGAAGCTCAAGTAAGAAAAACCAAAACTTGTGCTACAGTGCCACCTACTGAAAAAAAGGGAAAAGTCTCTAATTACCAACTTCTTGAATTGTAGACTCAAAGTAAACAAAGCTTTATTTAAATAAGAAAAATGTCTGCTACCTCAAATGCGCCAGCAGAGCAACAACTCAGCAAGCACCATGAAAAACCACAGTCACACAGTATCACAGAAAGAAAATGACAATTTTCCAGAAATCAAACTTAAAGTCACAGAAGATTGTGATCTGATAGAGAATCCAAAATAACTGTCAGGAATAAAGTCAACAAGCTACAAGAAAACTCAGAAAGGTAGTTCAACAAGCTCAGGAATATAATTAATAAACAGAGGAAATACTTTACCAAAGAGCTTGAAATTTTAAAAAAGAACCAAACATAAATTCTGGAGCTGAAGAACTCAATAAATGAGATGAAGAATGCATTAAAAAAGCATTGGAAGTAGAGCAGACTATATGGAAGAGAGAATTAATGAGCTCAAAGAATAACAATCTAGAAATGAATCAGGTAGGAAAGGAGAGAGAATTGACATTTTTTTAAAAATGAAGTAATTTTACTGGAACTATCTGACTCCATTAGCAAAGGCAACATAAGGATAATGGATATCCCAGAAGGAGGGGAGAAGGAGAAGGGAACAGAGAACTTATTTCAAGAAATAATAGTTGAGAATTTCCCAAACCTGGGGAAGGAACTGGATAAACAAAGTCCATGAAGCTAATAGAATACCTAATCATCTCAATGCAAACAGATCTTCTCCAAGACACATTATAGCAAAACTGCCAAAAGCCAAAGATAAAGAAATAATTTTAAAGGCAGCAGGGACAAAAAGACAGTAGCCTACAAAGGAACTTCCATTAGGCTGTCAGATTTCCCAGCAGAAACTCTACAGGCCAGGAGAGAATGGAATGACATACTCAAACTGTTGACAGATAAAAGCTGTCAGCCAAGAATACTCTATCCAGCAAAGTTATTCTTCACATATGAAAGAGAAATAAAAACTTTCCAGATAAACAAAAGCTGGGGGAGTTCATCACCACTAGACATGCCTTATAAGAAATGTTGAAAGGAGATCTTCTACCTGAATTGAAAAGGCAAAAGTACACAAAAATTTGAGTAAGGTGATAAATAGACAGAATCAAAAAATTGCAATTCTATATCAGAATTGGTTGTTAAATAATTATAGCCCTAAGGTTAAAGGAGAAAAGAGCATTAAAAATAACTATAGCTACTTCAATGTTGTAATGAATTCACAACATAAAAAGGGATAATTTGTGACGACAAAAACATAAAAGAGGAAGAGGAAAAGGATGAAACCTCTATAGGCAAATGATAAGATGCATCAGCAGAAAAAGGACTAGTTTATCTATGAGACAAACCTCATGGTAACCACAAAACAAAAATCTAGAGCAGAGATATGAAACATAATAAAAGAGGAAACTGAGAAAAACATCACAGAAAGTCACCAGACTAAAATGGCAGACAGAAACACAAGGAAAAAGAAAGAATGATGATATAAAGTATAAAGCAACCAGAAAACAAAAGATAAAATGGCAGTACTAAGTCCTCTTATACCAATAATCACCCTAAATGTAAATGGGTTGAATTCACCAATCAAAAGATACAGTGATTGGATGGATTAAAAAACAAGACACAACTATATGCTGCCTCTGGGAGACTCATCTCATCTCTAAAGACAAGCATAAACTCAAACTGAAAGGATGGAAGATGATACTTGAAGCAAACGGCAGCCAAAAGTAAGTGAGTGTAGCCACACTCATATCAGACAAAATAGAGTTCTAACCAAAAAAGGTAACAAGAGACAAAGATGGACATTATATAATGAAAAAGAGGACAATCCATGAAGAAGACATAACATTTATTAATTTATATGCATCTAACATAGTAGCACTAAAATATATAAAGCAATTATTAACAGACCTAAAGGGAGAAATTGACAGCCACACAATAATAGAAGACTTTAGTACCCTACTTACCCTACAATGGATAGATTATCTAGACAGAAAGTCAACAAGGACACCTTGACCTTAAATGAAACATTAGACCAGACGGATTTAATAGACAGATACAGAGCATTCCATCCAAAAGCAGCAGAATACACATTCTTCTTAAGTGCACAGAACATTCTCAAGGATAGTCCATATGCTGGGACACAAAATAAGTCTCAATAAATTTAAGAAGTTTGAAATCATATCAAGGATCTTTTCTGACCACTATGGTATAAAACTAGAAATCAACTACAAGAAGAAAGCTTGGAAAATCACAAATATGTGAAGACTAAACAACATGCTATTGAAGAACTATTGGGTCAATGGAGAAATAAAAAATACAGGAAGACAAGTGAAAATGAAAATATGATGTGCCAAAATCCACGGGATACAGCAAAAGTAATATTAAGAGGAAAGTTTATAGCAATACAGGCCTATCTGAAGAAACAAGAAAAATTCCAAATAAACAATTTAACCTTACACCTAAAGGAACTAGGAAAAGAAGAACAAAGTCCAAAGTCAGTAGAAGGAAGGAAATAATAACAGAGCAGAAACAAATGAAATAGAGACTAAGATGACAATAGAAAAGATCAATGAAGCTAAGAGCTGACTCTTTGAAAAGATAAAATTGACAAACCTTTTGTTAGATTCACTAAGAAAAAAAGAGAGAAGGCTCAAATAAAATCAGAAACAAAAGAGAAGTTACATGAATAGTATAGAAATACAAAGGATTGTAAGAGACTACTATGAACAGCTTTACACCAACAAATTGGACGACCAAGAAGAAATGGATAAATTCTTGGAATCATACAATCTTACAAGACTGAATCATGAAGAAATAGAAAATCTGAATAGACTGATCGTAATAAGGAGACTGAAACAGTAATCAAAAATCTCCCCGAATACAACAGTCTAGGACCAGATGGCTTCACTGGGGAATTCTATCAAACATTCAAAGAAATGTAATACCTATCCTTCTCAAACTCTTCCAAAAGATTGAAGAGGAAGGAACACTTCCTAACTTATTTTACAAGGTCAACGTTATCCTGATACCAAAACCAGACAACCACAACACAAACACAACCACACACACACAAAATACAGGCCAATATCTCTCATGAACATAGATGCAAAAATCCTCAACAAAATATTAGCAAATTGAATATAACAATACATTAAAATGATTATATATCATGATCAAGTGGGATTTACTCCAGGAATGCAAAGATGGTCGCACATCCACAAATCAATCAACATGATAACACCACATTAACAAAATGAAAGATAAAAATCATATGATCATCTCAATAGATGCAGAAAAAGCACTTAAGATTCAACATCCATTTGTGATAAAAACTCTCAACAAAGTGGGTATAGAAGGAATGCACCTCAATTAATGAAGGCCATATGCAGCAAACCTATTGCTAACATCACACTCAACCATGGAAAACTGAATGCTATCCCTCTAAGATCAGGAATAAGACAAGGATGCTCACTCTCACCATTCTTATTCAACATAGTATTAAAGTCCTAGCCAGAGCAATTAGGCAAGAAAAAGAAATAAAAGTCATCCAAATTGGAAAGAAAGAAGTAAAACTGTCACTATTTTTGGTTGGCATGATTTTATGTATAGAAAATCCTAAAGAATCAACCAAAAAACTATTAGAAATAATACACAAATACAATAAAGTTGCAGAGTACAAAATCAGTTTGCAAAAATTCGTTGCATTTCTACACATTAACAAAGAACTAGCAGAAAGAGAAATTAAGAAAACAATCTCATTTATAATTGCAACAAAAAGAATAAAATACCCTGGAATAAATTTAACCAAGGATGTGCAAGAGCTGTACACTGAAAATTATAAGATATTGTTGAAAGAAATCGAAGAAGACACAAAGAAATGGAAAGAAATTCCGTGCCTACGGATGAGAAGAATTAACATTGTTTAAATGTCCACATTACCTAAAGCAATCTACAGATTCAATGAAATCTTTATCAAAATCCCAAAAACACTTCTCACAGATATAGAACAAAAAATCCTAAAATTTGTATGGAACCACAAAAGACCTCAAATGGCCAAAGCAATCCTGAGAAGAAAGAAAAAAGCTAGAGGAATCACAGTCCCTGATTTCAAATTCTACTACAAAGCCATAATAATCAAAAAAGCATGGCATTGGCAGAAAAACAGACACACAGATCAATGGAACAGAACTGAGAGCCCAGAAATAAAATCACACATATACGGACAACAGATTTATGACAAAAGAGCCAAGAACATACAATGGAGCAAGAAAAGTCTCTTCAATAAATGGTGTTGGGAAAACTGGACAGCCACATACAGAAGAATGAAACTAGACCATTATCTTATACTATACACAAAATATTAACTCAAAATGGATTAAAGACTTGCATGTAAGACATGAAACCATAGAACTCCCAGAAGAAAACATAGGCAGTGTGCTCTTTGACATCAGTCTTAGCAATATCTTTTTGGATATGTCTCCTCAGGCAAAGTAAACAAAAGCAAAAATAAACAAGTGGGACTACATCAAACTAAAAAGTTTCTGCACAGCAAAGGAGACCATCAACAAAATGAAAAGGCAGCCTATATAATGGAAGAAGATACTTGCAAATCATATATCTGATTAAGGGTTAATATTCAAAATATATTAAAGAACTCATACAACTCAAAAACAAAAAAACCCAAACAACCCAATTAAAAAATAGGCAGAGGGTCTGAATAGAATTTTTTCCAAAGATGACATACAGATAGCCAACAGGCACATGAAAGATGTTCAGGGGCCAGCCCCCTGGCCAAGTGGTTAAGTTTGCATGCTTGCATTGGTGGCTCAGGGTTTCGCCAGCTCAGATCCTTGGTGTGGACATGGCACTGCTCATCAGGCCATGCTGAGGCAGCATCCTACATGGCACAACCAGAAGGACGTACAACTAGAATATATAACTATGTACTGGGGGGCTTTGGGGAGAAGAATGAAAAAAAATGATTAGCAACAGACATTAGCTCAGGAGCCAATCTTTTAAAAAAAAATGTTCAACATGACTAAATATTAGAGAAATGCAAATCAAAACCACAATAAGATATCACCTCACCCCCGTTAGAATGTTTATTATTAAAAAGACAAGAAATAGCAAGCATTGGAAAGAATGTGGAGAAAAGGAAACCCTAGTAAACTGCTAGTGGGAATGTAAATTGGTGCAGCCACTATGGAAAACAGTATGGAGATTCCTCAAAAAATTAGGAATAGAAATACCATATGATCAGTGATTCCACTTCTGGGTATTCATCTGAAGAATATGAAAACGATAATTCGAAAAGATATATGCACCCCTGTGTTCATTGCAACATTACTCACAATAGCCAAGATAACGGAAACAACCTAAGTGCCCATCAATGGATGAATGGATAAAGAAGAGGTGGTATATATATATACAATAGAATACTACTCAGCCATAAAAAGATAAAATCTTGCCATTTGTGACAACATGGATGGAACTCGAAGGGATTAAGCTAAGTGAAATAAGTCAGATAGAGAAAGACAAACACTATCTGGTTTCACTCATGTGGAATATAAAAAAATAAATGAACAAACAAAACAAAACAAAAACATAAATACAGAGAATAGATTGGTGGTTACCAGAGGTGAAAGCAGATGGGCAGAGGGCAAAATGGGTAAAGGGGATCAATTGCATGGTGATGGATGGAAACTGGATTTTGGTGGTGAGCATGCCGTAGTGTATACAGAAGTCAAATCATAATGTTGCACACCTAAAATTTTTACAACGTTATAAACCAATGTTAGCTCAATAAAAATAAAGGAAATACTTTTCGAGGACCTGCAGTATGCCAGGCATGCGCTGTGTGCCAGGGAAGTACTGGTGAATAAACAGACACCATCTCTGCTGAGCTTAACAGCCTAGCGAGGGACACAAACATAAACGACCAAGGAAACAGGAATTGCCCCGATGCTGATAAGTGATTCAGCGGGGGGTGGGGGGGATGTGACTGGGGCCTCGTGGACAGCAGGGACTGAGAGCAAGCAAGGATCCTTGAGGACATGACAGGCCTGATGTGAAGGATACTGAGCAGCTATTCCAGTGTGTCCATTACAGGCAGAAGGACTCAAATGGGCAAAGGCCCCAGGCAGGAAGGAGTTTGGCACATCTGGGGATCAGAAAAAAGTTCACAGAGCCTGGAGTAGAGACAACAAGAGAGTGAAGTGAAATGAGGCAGAAGGGAAAGGCAGGACCAGGTTATGCATGACCTTGTGAGCCGTGTTCAGAGTTTCAACTTTATTCTAGAAGCAACAGAGCTGCTCTATTGAGAGGCTTGAAGCTGGAAGTGACAGGACCAGGAGTGCTTTTGAAAGAGATCGGACTGCTGTGCGGAGGATGGAGGTCAGGATCGAGCTTGGGTGCAGAAAGTCCAGCTATATGATCATTGCTGTAGTCCACGTAAGAGACTAGGGTCATTGCTGCTGTGGTGCAAAGAAGTGGGAAGATTCAAATAATTAAATAGTGGCATCATTAGGGCATGGTTGTTGATTGGATGTGGAAGTAAAAGGGAAGGGTCCAAGGTGATTTCCAGGCCTCTGATTAAGGGCAACAGGATAGAATTAATGCCATTCATTAACTGAATTAATGAATTCAATAATAATTTATGAAC
This sequence comes from Equus przewalskii, assembly GCF_037783145.1. Taxonomy (NCBI): domain Eukaryota; kingdom Metazoa; phylum Chordata; class Mammalia; order Perissodactyla; family Equidae; genus Equus; species Equus przewalskii. The sequence goes on along the minus strand of NC_091858.1, from coordinate 19,614,888 downwards.
CAAAGAACACAGGAGGATAACCAGGTGTGGAAAAAAATGATGAGCTCAGTTTTAGACGGTTACGATTAAAGAAAGACTCAGAAAAGATTCAGGCAGTTGAGTAGGCAGTTGAAGAGTCTGATATGGAGCTCAGAAGAAACAGTGAACTCTAATATATGATAAATGGAGGGTATTTGGCAGCATGCAGTAAGAAGAGAAAAGGACACACAACCAACATTCAATGTCCAGAAGAGCAGAGGTTACACAGCTGGTGAAGGAAACTGCAAGGAGGGGCCAGAGAGGCAGAAAGAAAACCAAAGAATATGGCATTGTGGAAGCCAAGACGAGAGTGTTCCCTTCTGCTATGGTCCTGGGGGGCAAGTCATATGGGGATTGAAAAGAGAACTCTGGATTTAGTGACTTTGTTGACCTTGGTGACAAAATGCATATGGAGCCATGGGGCAGGAGTCAGGTGTAGTAGCTGAGCAAGTAGGAGAGGAAAGTGGGGACAATGAGTGTACAGAGAGACTCCTCCAAGGGGTATGGCTGGGAAGGTAAGAAGAGAGAGGGAGGGAGCTGGAGAGTACATGGGGGATTTCTGAATATAGGGAAGAGTTATGGAAAGGATTCCATGGAGAAAAGGAGGGTAAAGACCCAGAACAAGGAAACAATAATTGATGTCTCAAGGTACCTGAGAAAGCATATAAGGATGAGACCCAGGGCACAGTGGGAGCTTTGGCTTTAGTCAAGAGGAGAGACCTTTCCTTCACTACAATTGTAAAAATGGGAAGGAGATGTGAAAAGAGGAAATTAAAGCAATTCTAGGGCTCCAATTTGTCAATACATTAGGTGATAATTTCATTAGCTGAAAGTGAGAGAGATGGAGAAGATCAGAGGTTTAAGAGAGAAAAAGTGAGCTCTCTAGAGAAATGTCGTCAGCTTTTCCAGGCACCAGTGAGGTGACCACAAACTAAAGGGATCCCTCCAGCCAGCTGTGTGGTTTCCTCCAACAGTACTCAGTGTCCACATGCCAACAAGAGAAAGTAGGTGAACAGGTTCATTTGAGGTTAGAAATTTCCAAGTGGGAATGAAGTAAACACAGAGGGTGAAATAAGTTACTTAACATGTGTTCAAGAGTTCAGTAGAAATTACAGACCCTGGAATCTAAGACGAAGAGAGAGAGAAGTAAAGACAGAAGAGGACAGGTTGGATAAAAAGAGAGAAGGTAGAGGGAGTCAACTGACTAATGGTTCCATGAGGTCAACATGGAGCCTGTTGTTACAGGCTCTGAGATGGTGGGGATGGATCCAGGTGACATAGTACCCTAGATTTAAAATACATTCATACTTTGTTCTCACCCTCCTCCTGATTCATACAAAGCATGCATCAGCACTAAGTATAATGATCTTTAAATGTTGAATGAATGAATGCATGACTACAACTAAGTTCTGACATGATCACTAAACCCCGGGGGAAACCAAAAATTATTTCCCAAGTTCTGATATGTGTCAGACACTGTTCTAGGTGCTAGGAATCTGATGAGGAACCAAATAGACTGATATTTGCCTGTAAGGGACTTACCTTTCCATGGGGGAAAATGGACACAGATCCCAGATTACAAAGAACTGATCAATTAAATGAAAGTGAGAAAGAGGTGTACAAACTTTCTTGGATCCTCTATGTTAGAAGGCATATTGGCTGTGCACAATTCCCTGATTTACGTGCGTCCTGGTCAGAATTAACTGTACCAAAAGATCCCTTGGATTATTGTGCTTGAGAAATGGGTGTTGCAGAGTAACAATTAGTTACAATTTATTGAATGCTTACAATAGGCCAGGCAGCACTTACTATAGATAGTATTATCTCTGCATTCCAGATGACAAAATTGTGTTCTAGGGAAATTACAGGTCAAAGGTCTCTTTGCTGGTTAGTGGTAAAGGCAGTATTCAATTCCAGCTGTGCCTCAGGCTGACCTCCCTATTTCATAGCATGTTCCTTCTTCTGGTCAGATTAAATTTGGGCAAATGTGGTAGCATGTGTGTTTAGTTCCAGAAAGCTACTAAAACTGGTTAAAATGACCAGGCTTTGTTGGAAGCACACCTGGGGGTCTTCCAACCCAAAGCTGTCAGGACACTGGAAAGAACTCATTCCACAGAAAAAGAAAACACAGGATGAATACTTCTCTTCCAGCCAAAGGCACCACGTTCTGGGAAAGATGTCAAGAGTTGACTTGTTGAATCTCTAGTGTGAAATAAATCTTGACTTTTTTTTTTTTTGCTGTTTGATACAGACTTATGACTAGATGTTTTTCACATTTTTCACATTTTTTCACGAAGTCCTTTGGGGCCCACATCTGTCTTTACTTTCTTATAAAGCCCTAATTGTGCTTTGAATGAATGCTATTTCATGTTAGAAAGTCAAAATTGGTTTTTTCAGCTCCTGGATATTTCTCTTCAATTTGGATTCATGTTCACTTTACTTTGAGTCCTTAAGATATTTTCAAACATATATTGGTTAATAGAACTTTGAAAATATTCCCGGAAAATACTAACCCTTCAAGGGCCAAATCATCTAGGTTTAGGATACTTTGTGTAAGTCAAAGACTAAGACAAAGTTCAAAATAATTTAAAATATCTCATTTCTGGTTGTTTGGTTTTTTTAATTAATTAATTTTTTTTTTTTGAGGAAGATTAGCCCTGGGCTAACATCTGCCGCCAATCCTCCTCTTTTTGCTGAGGAAGACTGGCCCTGAGCTAACATCCATGCCCATCTTCCTCTACTTTATATGTGGGACGCCTATCACAGCATGGCTTGCCAAGTGGTGCCATGTCCGCACCTGGGATCCGAACTGGCAAAACCTGGGCTGTTGAAGTGGAACGTGCCAACTTAACCACTGTGCCACTGGGCTGGCCCCTCAATTCCGGTTTTTAAAAAAGTGTGTAAATCTGACTTTGGTAAATTAAGTCATTTAGAAAGTATACAGTAGTAAATCTTTCCAGATTTGTTCCAAGCAGGAGATAAACACACACACACACACACACACACACAGAAACATGCATTTCAAGTGTGGAGATGAAAATGGGAAAAATGGTCTCATTCCTTCACCCTCTGGTCCCCATCCAGTCCAGTTCCCTTTAGAATAACTCTACACCATGGCAGACGTGAAGTCAGAAGAGCATCTTCAGAATAAAATGTGAAAGAGATCTTAACACGAGAGATCAGATACTAGACAGACATACAGAGAGATATTACTTATATTTTGATGTATTTATTCTCTAAGGTGAATGTGTATAAGAAAGAAAGAGAGAAGATTGTGATTCAGTCATTCAGCAGATAAAGCGAAAGGCCAAACCCTCAGCTAAGCCCCAGTGAAAAACACAGAGTTTAAAAAATAAGTAATTATAAGTAGGAAGAGCATTCAAAAGAGGATGCACCAAGGGCCATGGGAATGCATACCCAGGGAGGCCTGACGCTGGCTTCCCAGAGAAAAGGACACTGAGGCTGAAGTTGGCCAGGTGAAGAGGAGGCCAAGAGTGGTCCAGGCAAGTTTTAAGGCCCCAAGAGCCTGGTATGTTTGACAATCTCCCAGGAACCCAGGCCAGTGAAAGCAAAGATACTAACCTAAAGATTAGAGATGATTTAGACGGCAGAGATCAGAGATGTTCTCATCAGCCATGTGAGGATGTTGGACTTTATCCGCTTTAGGGACCCATTGAATGTTCAGTAGGGGGTGACATGATCAGATCTGCATGTTTTAAACACCATTCTAGCTGCAGTGAGAAGGAGGTTGGAGGAGGACAGGCGTGGGTGTGGTTATTGCGGTATTGGCGATGAGGGATAACACTGGCTGGGACTGGAGTAGTGACACCAGAGATGGACAAAGGATAGGTTTATGGCTCCTAAGAAGGCTGAATTAACTGAATTTGGTGATTGCTTGGACGTGGAAAGTGAAGGAGAGAGAGAGATGGTGAGGATGCTCCCCAGTTTTCCGGCTCAGCAACTGAGTGGATGGTGGGGTCCTTGAGGATGAAGATCTACAGAGGCGGAGTTTGTGCAGAAAGACGAACCTGCAGAGTGGGAGATGCTAGAGATCCACGTTCTTTCTTTTTCCCTCTCCAGTCATCCCAAACAGACAATACCCTGTATTTCTCTATCCTAAGTCATATGAAGAAAGGGCTGGAAAGAATCTTAGAAATCATGTAATCCGATCCCCTTCATTCTACGCATGAGGCAACTGATACCCAGAGAGTTAGGGGCTGTCCCGAAAAGATACACAGGACTCCCATCTGCTGACCCCATAGGCTCTCCCAGTACCCTCGAAAATGTGCTCTGTTTTCTTGCTTTCCACAACTTTCATAATCATCTTAACCACTTTTCCTGAACAAGAAATCCAGCCTCCTGAAGGTAGTCACTCAAAGATGAAAAATCTCTGGCCTTTTTTCCAACTGATGCCTCTGAATATAAAAGTCATGTACTCGGGAAAGTAAAAATAATCAGAAGCGTTGACAAGTTCAAAAACAGTTTAAGTTAGCCTCTGGTCAAGTTGCTCAAAGGAATCTCCTGTTAGGTCATTTCAGTTTTCATTGCGATTACTTGAAAAGTAACACAAAACATTGGGTCCACTATTTTTTACAATATGAATTCTTAACTATCTCTACGCAACACAGTTTCAATTATTTGTCATATGGCTTCCTATAAAATTTCACTATTTTAACCAACATTGATAGGATTTGCAATAATCTTTTTAACTGGGTGCAGAAATAAAATCTATGGCTTTTGCCGGTTGAGCTGCCATTGGATGGAAACGGTAGACGTCAGAAACAATGCAGAATTTAACGAGAGAATGAAACCAAATCCTTGACCACGCGCACACACACACACACACACACACACACACACACACAAACAAGCTTACCTGAGGCGGGAGTCCTTAAAGGTGTCAAGATATGCAGGATAGCTCCATCCAATTCGATTTCCTTTACATCGAAGCTCCAGAGTTTGCCCTGCCATCAGACTCAGGGTAGCGGCAGGTTTCTGGAAGCGACCCTTGTCCAACATCTGTATCATTATGGACTGCGACTTTGGCATTGAGTCAGCTGAGTCCCTGTCCTTTATTTTAGGAATTTTGGGTTTCACCTTCTTGTTGGTAGGCTTGATTCTATTCTCTCCTGGCTCCTTCGGACGCTTGTTCTTGGGAGGATGTTGGCCAGTAACTGGTACAAACGTGAGGAGAAAACAATGGGCCATTGGAGCAACACACCCAGAGTATTTAACACCCAAAACAGATCTTCATACATCAACATTATTTTCAGTAATAATCATTATTCTCTTGGTTCCTCCCTTAGCTTTAAAACAATTAATAACTGAAAGGGAATATATTTCGACTTCAAAGATTTTATTCCAATTCAGCAAAATATTTCACATATGAACTGAAATTTGCACTTACCAAACAAAAATACTATTCCTTGTAGTTCACACCCCATCTCACAATCTCAAAGGGGTCACGTAGAATGGTGGACTCAAAGCCACTCAAGATCTGTTTCTTGTCTTTGCAATCTCAGTGCTATCATTCTTCTTTTGTTTTTTCCTAAGGAAGATTAGCCCTGAGCTAACATCTGTGCCAAACTTCCTCTATTTTATATATGGGTCGCTGCCGCAGCATGGCTGACAAGTAGTGTAGGTCCGCACCCAGGATCCAAACCCACCGAAGTGGATAGCACCGAACTTAACCACTATGCCACAGGGCCAGCCCCTATCATTGTTCATTTTGAATCTGCTATTTAAATGCAGTAATATGTAGCTTCCAGGGAGATTGCACTGCAGTGCATTCAGAAGATTTCAAACCACTACAAACTTTCTCTCAAATGAGTGTATACAGTGGAGTCTTCTTGTGTCAGGGGCTGATAACAACTGTATAGAGTACAAGCTTTAGTAAGGAGTAAATACTAAACCTGTGCTCATTTAAAGCTTACATACAAGTTATTAAAACTCAAAAGTAACTGTAGCAATGGTTTAGAACTTAGCCAACAAAATATTTTCAGGGGAGGAGTACAGTCTTTATCACCAACATTGTTGAGAACTGCTGGCAAACAGTGACAATAAAAGCTGACCTACTTTAAGCCTGTTTTATTACTGCTTTTCCCTTTTCTACAGACAAAGCACTCACTATTGCCTGCACCCAGGGAAGGCTGCTCCCACTGCCCTGCCCTTGCTGTGCCTCTGGGTTCCAGAAACCTCAACTGTCCACCCAGCCTGTGGAGCCATGCTGTGTCCACCCAGCAGGGATGGGGAGACAGCTGTACAGTTTCAGTTTGCCCATCAGTCTGCACAAGCTCAAAGGCGACCTCAGTATATGCTCACAGAATTACAAACGTCCAAACTTACTGGATCCTGAGAGGTCAGTTAGGTAAAGGCCTCACGTTGTAGAATAAAAAAATAAAGAAGGCCTCGGAAAGTTGAATAAATTGCACAGAGCTGGTTAGTGACAGAATGAGAGTAGAATTCAGGTCCCCTGACTCCTGTTCCAAGTGTTTATTTAACTATCTGCAAATAAACCTCCTGTATATATTTTGAACAGATAACTACACAAACCTTGGCCACGTGAGGGAACTACTGGGCATTTGTATGAAATGAGGAAATGTGGGGGCCGGCCCAGTGGCATAGTGAAGCTCACATGCTCCACTTTGGCGGCCCAGGTCTTGCAGGATCCTGGGTGCAGATCTACACACTGCTCATGAAGCCATGCTGTGGTGGCATCCCACATATGAAACAGAGGAAGATTGGCAAAGATGTTAGCTCAGGGACAATCTTGCTCACAAAAAAAAAAAGGGGGGAAATGTGATCACTCAGGACAAAATCATTTTTTTCCTTTTTGACGTATGTATATATTTATCTACTACTACCTTGGTATACAAAAGCCTCAGGGTGGTGAAAAGGACAAAGATATTGAAATTGGGGTCAAGAGATGGAAAAAGGCAAATTGTTGCAAGTTCTTATACCAGGAGGCCAGGCAGGTGACAAGACTAGGTGAGCCAGGTGGGCCTGCCAAGGTCATGCCCTCCCTAAGGGACAGCTGCTCCTGCTTCAGCAGGCTGCTGCCATGAGGAAGGACACGCCCAGGGTTGCTGGATCTGATTTCTCAAAGGATGGCGGGAATGCAAATTTCCTGATTTATAAATATGAGAAACTCAAATTTTTAGAAACTTCAGGTTTGAATCTCTGAGGTTACAAGTCAGGCAGGAGTTTTCCTTGGAGTGCTGGGGACGACCAGGAGGGGACAGAGGGGCATTGCCAGGAACATTCTGTCTTGATCTGGGCTGGTTACATGGGTGTGTGCAGTTCATGAGCATTTCATGGAGCCATACACTTAGGATGTGTACCAAGAATTCAACTGATTTGGATTCAAGTGTGGAATGATGAACTTGGCTTTCTTTGCATGTTGCCTTTTGCCCTTTGAAACAGGAGCCATTTAGCCTCCACTGCCTGATCCAGACCCTGGAACCAATCCCACTCTGAGCTCAGTATCAACATCAATTCCTCAGCAAGCTGCCTTCTCTGTGCATGGATGCCTTGCTGCCTGAGCCCTGCTCTCTTCTCCATGCCTTTAGGTTCACTGTGACCTCTCTATTTCCTAGGCCTGAGTCTCTTATTTCCCATCCTTCCTCTCCTCTGGTGGCTCTGGGTCACAGGCCCTGCTGAGCTTTCTCATTCCTTCCAGGGAGCAGAATTGTACTCATGAACCCTCATCTCCAAGTCAAGTCCCCAATACATGCTGTCTAACCTGCCGTTTGCCAAGAGTTCCCCTGACCCTGTGCATTTGGCTTACTTACCCCTGGGGTCTAATGACAGAGCAGGGTGGGCAGTGGTACATGTGCACACATTTCCCCACCTTCCAGAAGGAGAAGCACTGGGAACTTCTCCTGTAACCACCGGGAGCATGTCAGACGGACAGAAGCGCACTAACCCAGCAACATCAACCGTGAAGCATAAGCCTCGGTTTTGCAATAGAGTAAAAGTCACAGTATTTTTCTTAAGGTAGAAAATAAAACCCTACATTAGGATGTCCAAGTCATCTGTGCCCACAAGCATTTTAGTCACTGTGCCCATGAGATTCATGGACCTCTGTGTTGACGTCTAATTTGGTATGTTTTCTTTATCACGTTACAGAAATTCAAGCTATCACAAATGACAACCATCGGCAAATGCTATGGATTTAGGCAACCGGTGCAACTTGTTTGCCTTCTAAACTGTCAGATCCTGTGTGGCTCTGCTACTCAGGACCATTAGACTACCTAATTACGGATATTATGCTTCCAAATATGTGCTATTATCTCTGCAAAATTATTTGACCTTTTGACCAAATAGACCCACCAGTTGATCTGACTATATAGTTAGTCCAGCAGCCTGACCATGGAATTGGTCCATGGTTTGATGGCAATGACTCTAAGTTATAGGAGCTAGGCTAGTGACCCCACAGACACCCAGACAGTCCCAAGATTGAGTGACCCCCAAATCCAATGTGTAACTTTCTAAACGAATATGACTCTTCAGCCTAACTATGTAAATTAGTTATTTTCCAAAGGCCTAAAAAATATAAGAATTTATATTGTAGATGAATAAAAGTGAAAGTCCATTGCCATTGCATTTTTGAGATTATGGCACAGTATATTTTAGAGAGAAATAGGTGGTAAAATTCACAAACCATTAAATATCATTACTGACTTCAGGTTCAGGCTCCTACTTACTAGCTGTGTGACCTTGGGAGTTACCTTACCCTCTCTGTCTCAGTTTCCTCATCTGTAAATTGAGAATTATGTGATAATAATGGCAATCTCATGGAGTGTTGTGAGGATTAAATGAGTTTACGTGTTTAAAATGCTGAGAATAGGGGCTGGCCCATAGTAATAAAGTGCTAGCTAAATGCTACTTATTTTGTAAGAGTCTTATGATGCTTTGCATGGTAAACTTGTGATGGAGGCAAAGCAGCTATTATTCTTTCTAACTTACAGGTGAAACAAATTGGGACCACGGATGCCAAGTGGCTCAGCACAGGTCACTAAGAAGGCAGTGAAAAATCAGACCCTTGACTCCAGGTCTAGAGTCACCTCTGATTCACGTCATTGCCTTTCGATTCAGAGATTAGCATATTGTAGCAGCTACACTTTATTTGTACAAATATCCTGCACAGCACCATTATTTAAGTGGTTTCTTTGTTTGGTGTGCCCCGGGCTTTGACAATGAGTTCCAAGTCAAATGAAACTTGATGCCACGGTTGAGAGCACAACCTTCCTGGAAGGGCCGGGGATGCTTTTCCAAGGCATATATTAGGATCCCCCAGTGAGGAGACGTTGGTCAAAACCCCGTCTCCAAGATCAATGAATAAATGTTATACAGCAAGAAGCAAGCAGGACAAAGGACTGTAATTGTTCATCTTCAACTGAGGACTGCAATCAAAGCCTGTTCAATAAAGGTGATCTGACTATTAACCTCTCCAGCTCTGCAGAATTGTGTTGGAGGAGAAAATAAGCTGCTTAGATGAGGACTACAATGTAAACACAGGCATTACCCTCAAAGACCTGTGGCTGCTTCTGTTGGCTTTGTTCTCCCCATGGGCAGTTGAGAGAAAGATCTGACTTGAGGGTAACGTCAAAATGAGTATAAATTTGCTGAGTAGCTTAGGGGTCCCCAGTGAATTATATAAACTGGGAGATGCCCCACTCTCAGTTTTGCATTCTTCATGGAACATATCACAGGAATACACACAACCTTCCAGGAACAAAGCTGAGAAGGTGGGAAAGCAATAACAACAGAGAGATGAAAATGTAGGAAGATGAGAGCCTTTCCTTTCCCTTCCAGAACCCCACTCCAAAATACCCTCCTACCATTTCTGCAAGTATCATTTCTCAAAATAGCTATTTCTAAGAATTAGATACTTCTATTCCAGAATAAAGACTTTAATTTTAACCATTTTTCAGAACATCCGATAGAACATAGTTGGTCACTCTCTTCTCGAAATAGTTTATTCGCTTGGCTCCCAGGACACGGCACTGTCTTGGTTTTCTTCCTATGTCTCTCACGACTCCTCAGTCTGTTTGGCAGCTCTTCCCTGTCTTCATTTTCTGCCTCATCTGGCTCCCAAGGGCTTAATCTTCACGACTCCTCTCAGTCTCTAAGGACACTCAATCTCTAGGGGCCTCACACAGTCCCCTGGGCACTAGCAGCATTTATATGCTGGGAGTTGCCTTGTTCTGGTCCTGACTTTGCCTCTAAACTCCAGGTTTGCATATTCTATTCCTTACTCAGCAGTGCCAATTGGAAAGCTAGTAGGCATCTCAAATTGAACATCTCCAAGCTGAACTCTGGATGCCCCTTCGGACCGGCTTCTTTCCCAGCATCCCTTCTCTGTAAAAGGCAACTCTGCTCAGCCAGTTGCTCATGATAAAATCCTTAGAGTCATACATGATTCTTTTCCTTCTCTCCTAAGCCACATCCAATGCAGTAGCAAATCCTCTTGACTTTGTCTTCGAAATAGACCCTGAACTCAGTCTCTCCTCCCTACATCCACTGCAACCACCCTGGACCAAGCCACTTTGCACCTAGGCTATTAAAATGCCCCCGAGGTAGGTTCATGGCTTGCATCCTACATTGCTACCTTTGAAAACATAAATCAGATCTGCTCAAGACTCTCCAGTGACTTTCATCTAATTTAGAATAAAGCCCTAAGTCTTTTCCAGCCACTACAAGGCTTTGCCATCTCCCATCTCATACTTCATGGTCCTTCAGCCACCCTGGCCACTGGGACACCTCAAAGCTGCTGTGCCCCCTGTGCCCTTGGCTGATCAGCTCTTCAGACACCGGGAGCATTTGCTTTCTCCCTCCAGGCAGGCCTCTGACTCTCCTATACAAACTGCACCCTCACCCCCTCCACAGCTTCTTCATCCTCATACCCTGTGTTATGGGTTGAATTGTGTCCCTCAAAAAGACACATTGTGCCAACGTGGATGAACACTGAGGGTATTATGCTAAGTGCAATAAGTCAGACAGAGAAAGACAAATACCTTACTGATCTCACTCATATGGGGAATCTAAACAAACACATGGATAAGGGGAACAGATAAGTGGTTACCAGAGGGATCTGGGGTGGAAGGAGGGTGAAAGGGGTAAAGGGGCGCAAATGTACAGTGACAGATAAAAGCAAGACTATTGGTGATGAACACAATGCAGTCTATACAGAAATTGAAATATAATAATGTACACTTGAAATTTACACAATGTTATAAGCCAATATGACCTCAATAAAAAAAAATATCATCACAATGAGCACTCCATTAAAAAAAAAAGGTACATTGAGGTCCTAGGCCCTGGTACCTGTGAATCTGACCTTATTTGGAAACAGAATATTTGCAAATATAACCAAGTTAAGATGAGGTGATTAGAATGGGCTCTAATCCAACATGCTGGTGTCGTTAGAAGAAAAGGAGACACACACACAGCAGAGGAAAACACCGTGTGAAGACAGAGATGCACAGGGAGAAGACAGCCAAGTGACAACAGGGGCAGAGATGAGGGTGCTGCAGCTGCAAGCCAAGGAACGCCAAGGACGGCCCGCTGTCAGCAGAAGCTAGGAAGAGGCCAGGAGGGATGCTACGCGGAGTCTCAGAGGCAGCGTGGCCCCTGACACCTTGATTTCAGGCTTCTTGCCTCCAGAACTGCACAAGAATCAACTCCTGCAGTCTTAGCCACCGGGTTTGTGGTACTTGGTTACAGCAGCCTTGGGAAACTAACACCCTGATTATGGATTCTTCACGCCACTTACCTCTTCCTGCAGTTTTATCTTTCCTTCTCTGTTATCTGTCCTCTCCATTAAATTATGAACTCCACAAAGTAAGGGCTTTACAAACTGCGCAGGGAAAACCACCAATCCTCAGGACTTGTCTCAGTCCTCTGGCTGGCACACTGTCCACTCTCTCTCTTGCTCTCAAATTTTTCTTTTTTGACTCTAAGGATCAGAGATGATTTTGTACATCGGACATATCAGCCGAGATCCTAAATGTTTTGAAACGTTCAGTATTTGCACTCGTAAACAATGAGAATTTTCACAATTCTTTCTTCATTATAAGGATTTTTGAATTAAATTTTACTCTTTTTTTTCCAAGGAATAAATTGAGACACAAGAAAGATACAGAGTCCTGGTTAGAGAATCATCATCAGCGTTGCCCTTCTCACCTACTTAGAGATCTGGCTGTATCGTCCTCATATCCTAATGAATCTCTTTAGCCCTCCCAGAAAGAGAACCCTTTCATAGGATCCAGAATAAACCCATGTTAGACCGAAGATCAAATGAGCAATGATCAAGGGTCTGGGGTAATATCAACAAAACAGCAGTGACATATCAGTGTTTATGCTTCATCATTTGCTCCTGACCTTGGATAAAATATGTAGATAATCAAAAGTTGGTAAGTGCCTGTGATTTTATACTTTTTAATGTAAAAATAGCAGGAGCATATCAATAAACACAGTGGCACATATTTCATAAGAATGCTCAAAATCAGGAGCTATGAGCTATGTCTTCCTGTAAGTGGGACCTTGGGCTATTTGTTAACTGTTTTCATGCCTCATTTTCATGTCACAAGAGTAACATACGCCCTTCCAGCTCCCACTCTTCATGAGAAGAAATAACATTACTTCTAAAAAGTTTAAAGCATTTTAGAATGGAGGCAAGGCAAACTTCACTGGGTTATAGCAGATGCATACCCAATATGAGCTGGCAGGAAAGACATTATTATTAGAAGTTCTCTGCTAGAAGTGATCAGGAAAACAAAAAGCACTGGGTAAGTTGAGTCATGGGCCTGTGTCTGCAGTTTGTGCTTTGGGATGCACCATAGCCCAACCTGCCCATCAGAGCTGGCACCAGAAGGGCTTCCCATATAAGCCACTCTCGCTGGCCTGTTTCTGGCCCCAGCCAGCCTCAGGGAATTCAAACAGAATAAACATTCCTAATAGGTTTAGGAAAACTGTTATGTAATGAAGCAGATTTACTTCTCTAATTGTGTGTTTAATATTTTATTCATAAATAGCCTATACTATATATACATATATTCTAAAGTATACATGTGTACTTTTAAAAACAAAGCCATAATGCTCTTATCACGCCTAAAATCTATCAATTGTTTCTCATAAAATATTCACCCTCTATTCAACTTTCTCTGATTGTCTCATAAATGCTTATTGCTTGCATGAACTACATTTGACTTAAACAGACGCCAATGGATTCAGGCAGATGTTTGTAATCATTCTCATAGTCTGGGCACACGTTGGCTGGGAGAGATCCAGAAGGCAGAGGCTGAAGCCACATCCTGAACCTCTCAGGCAGGCATCTTGAGTGAATTGTACAAATAAGTGAGTGGGCTATTTGAAATTATTTTGTCTGGCCATTTCCTGCCCTATTCAAAAAATGATACCAAATACTGCATTTCCGTCACTTCAGCAGTCCCACACAAGGACCTGCCAGGAGCATTTTAAGATTCTGTTTTACAACGTGAACTCATGCCAGCTTCTCTCTGAGCAAAGAGTACCTTTTGCTCCCTTGAGTAGAATGCCTACACTTTGTTCAGCAAAGCTGTAGGCTTAAGGATCCTCACGCTCAGCTTCAAGTCCCACAACCATTTTGGGCTTGGCAAACTAGAATGTGGTATTTTTTTGGCAAGCGCTTCTAGTTTCATGAAAAAGAAAGGAACTGGTCAGGACTGACTAGTGGATAAAAAGTGAGCCAGGTCAAGCTAGCTCCAGCATAGGGTTGCATAACAGCAAAACCGCTTTTCACCCAAAATGAAGCAAAAACTGTGGCTATAGCTGAGGAAGTCCAAAGAATTCAGGATCCCAAGATGTACCCAGATGCAAAGTGTACTGTACACGTAACTCTAACCAAATAAACAGGGACCCAACAAAACAAACGCTAACAGTAATATATAGACATAGATGTAGATATAACAACAATATACACACACACACAAATAAAGCCTGACCCTGTGGTTGGGAGTCTACACAACAGGGTGGGCCCAGGACAGGCACACATTCAAAAAAGTGCAGTGGCACGGGGCTCCCATATGCTGTACGAAAACGCATTTTCCTCATCTTTTCCCATCCAATCAGATAAGAAGTTTAACAGCTGTGGGGTTTGATTCATTTTTAAGGTTTAATACATAGAAACACCGGGTCTAAGACTTAAGTAGACCTTGCAGGATTCAAGCCCAGGGTGATATACAAACCAATCCAGGACTGAGGATTGGAGGAAGAGGGCACTTCGAGTTTTGCAAAAGAACCAGCAATTGCCTGGCTTAGGCGGCACCCGCCCTCAGAAGCAGAGATCGGGGCGAACGCGGCGCGGAAATGGAAGCGATCCATAGCTCGCGCGCCACCTTCCAGAACGACACGTTGACACTGGGGGCTGGACCAAGCGCTGGCTCGGGATGTCAATTTGCCCGCCAAGGGCTTTCCGGGAGCGCGGGAGCGGTCCTGGTGGGGATCCTAAGGATCGGGGTAGCTGCCACCGTCCAGGGGGCTTCCAGGGGGCTGCCAGGGGCCGTGGAGAAAGGGAGGTAAGGAGACCCTACTAGAAGGGCAGGTGCACAGGGCAGGGAGTGGGCCAGGGCCGAGCCTCGAAAGGTGAAGAGTTAGAGGAAGAGCTGGCTGGAGGACGAGGGCTGGGGACAACGTGGATTGGGGGATCGGGGCTAGAATCAGGGCACAAACCGGGAGCCCCCGCCCAGAGTCACTCACCATCCTCTAGCGCTACGTGCACCAGCAGAAGACCAAGCAGCAGCCAAACCTTCATCCTCAGGCTAAGGGGCGGGGGCAGAGATGCTGGGGACAGTGGGTCGAGGAGAGCAGACAGCGCAGGGCGAGGGCAGGGGTGCGGGGGGAGGCGGAGGGCGAGGGGCGGGAGCCGCAGCGGGTCGGGGCGGGCGCCTGGGACGCCACAGCTGGAGGATTCGGTTTCACGAGGAGGAACACAGTTCTTGGGAAAAAGTTGGGGGATTTTTTTTTTAAATCCTCTGTGCAATGTGACCTCTCCTGCCCCCTGGCGGAGCCGCGAAGCGCAGCGCTTTTCCCCGGGGCGGAGAGACAGGGCTAAGGGCGAAATGTCAGTTGCAAGTCACTCCCTGAATTTCTCCAAGTCGGCGTTTTACCAAATTTACCAACTTTGAGAAGTCCCAGAGTAATCCTGCGGGTACTGATGGGGCCACATTTAACCATAACTGACCAAATCTCACCAGCGCTTTCCCCATCAGCTCAGGCACAGCCTTAATGCTCCGTAAAAAATGTCCCCTAAATATTTTTATTCTTGCCCAGAAGGTGTGTCACTTGCGCTCACTAACAAGATCATTGCCCTTGGTTGTTCTCGCTGCTCTCTATGTCTGCCCAGAGATGGGCTCTGCACCCAGCCCTGTACCGGCTGGACATGGGTATCTCCACTGCAGCTGAGACTAGAGCCCTGGGGCTCCCAAATGGGGAAGCTGGCCTGCCGTCAGAGGGGCCTACATACAACAGCTTAGCTCCTTCCAGCAGAGGTTTTGGAGAAACTTCTTGTTCCTCTTTTAATTCTGAAGTTCATTGCTCCACCCAAGACTCAATTGGGTGTTCAGGAGGGACCGTGCCAGAAAACAGACCCAAGGAACAGCATCAAGGCCCCCTCCCGCAACACCCCACGTCTTTCCTTCTAAGATCAGCGCTCTGAGCTTCTTCTAAATGTAGTATCTATTTTCTCCCAAGAGGCTCCTCAGTTCTAGCAAATTCTTCCCTCCACTCCTTCAGATTAAGAAACCCAGAGAGCTTACATGATGCTCCCATGGACCCTTCTGTGTGCTCGTCATGAAGCATACTGAGGAGGTGATTGAGAAGACAAGGAAAAAGCATTGCAAAGCAAAATATAATTAAATGCCAAATGGTGCCGTATATGCTGTTAATACTGGGGAAGTTCAGAGAAGTGAGAGATGAATGTGGGTCGGAGGAGTCGTCGAGGGATAGGGCTTGAATTTGGAGAGCAGAGGAGGGAGGGGGAAGACAGCGCATCATCTCGCGTTAGTTCGCCAGGTGTCCTGGGAGCATGGGCTAAGACACAAAGCAAGAACTGGCCCCGTAGCACTGGCCGGCCAGATTGGAAGGGCAGATTCACTGTGGGAGTAAAGTGGGAAATAAGACCGAACAGAGAGTCTGGGGCTGCGGAAGAGGGGCAGGGGTGTGGTAGAGGATTTAAGCTCCCTGTGACCCTCTGCAGAGAGCCATCACAGGTTTCTGAGTTTGTAGACTCATATGATCAAAGCAGTTTGCGGGTAGGGGGTGCCAGTGTGTCCCCCAAGTGGGATCAGGGCCTCAGCTTCCAGCCCGTTTCATTCAAACATCATTATTAAAGGGAGCTTGATTCGAAGTACTGGGAGGCGACTTCTCTCTCAACACCCAGGGGAAGCGGTGCTGCAGTTTATGACAAACTAGTGCTTTATCAGCCACTTCATGCGGGAGGAACCAAGAATTCTACAATCCGGCGCCAGCTCGGGTGCTGGCTTTGCCATGCCTTGGGCTGCAGTGGAGAGAACAGTCGCCTGGGAACATGGAAGACCAAGGTTCAGCTCCTGACACTGCCTGTAGCTCTCAGCTCCTCCCACAACTCACTTAACCTCCCGAGATTTAGGGTTTCTCCTTGGTAAAGGGAGGGAACTAGATGATTATTTCAACAGATGTTTCCTTTGTTTGTCATTACAGATGTGAAGGTTAAGACATCATCGCTACTTTTGAGGAGTGGACACCAGCCAGGAGACAAGCATTTAAACCACTGTAATGTGATGTGTCACATTCTGAGCAAAGAATTCTGGGAGCTCACACAGGGCTGACTAAATCTGCCTGGGCTGCCCCACCGCAGAGATCCCTTTTCATTCTGGCTCCATGAAGTTGACAACTTTGCTCTCACTCTGTGTTGGAGCCTGGGGTTCAGTCTACACCTCCTCCTCCTCACTCCACGGGTCCTGCCCGGTCTACCTGCTGACTATGCATCAAGTCACCCCCTCTTTGGCATCATCCCTCGCCTCACTGCTCCGGCTTGGGCATCACCTTCTCTCATCAGGATGCGGCCACAGCCTCCTTATTGGTCTCCCCGCCCCTTCTCCTGGCACCTCAATCCATTCTTCCCCCAGCAATTCGATCTGATTTCAAATGAAAATCTAAAAAATCTAACCCAATTTCAACCCTTCAAAGGCTCTCCAGCAAGGCTCATGCTTTAGAGTTCACAGCCCCTGGTGGCCTCTCCAGCTTCCTCTCCTGGTAGCCTCTCCCTGAACTGCCCTCCATGCCGAGAGTACACTCCATTGCCCACCTACCCAGCCACCATGTGGGTCCACTGCTCCTGCTGCTTCCTCTACCCCGAACGGTCCCCTCCTCCATTTTACCTCCTGCCTGCCCTCTCACCACACCCCAGCCCCTGGCCTAACTCATCCTACAAGACAGCTCAGACCTCACCTCCTCCCAGCTGAGCTAAGCACTTCTCTGGTCTGAATACTTCCATCATAGCACTTACAACAAAATGTACAGTTTAGCTGTGAATCTGGTTATGCTTCCTTCTCCCGCCCTGTTCTATGAGCTCTGGGGCTGTGTCCTATTAGATTTTGTATTCTACCATCAGTTTCTGAAAAGTAATAATTATTAATTAGGAACTTACAGTGTTCCAAGCAGAGGGTTAAACTCTTAACATGGATTTCTTGTTGATCCTAACAAAAAGCCTGTGAGGTAGTCTGTACTGCTAGTATGGTCCCTCTTTTACAGATGAGGATGCTCAAAGTCAAATTCATAGCAAGTCAGAGTCCACGTTTTGTCTGACTCCCATGTCTGTGAGTCTGACTCCTCACTCTACTGGTGAAAATGAGCTGTTGAAATCACTACAAATGATAGCTCTCCAACAGGGCCCGCCTGACCTATGAGCTGGGGAGGCCATGAAGCTGCCCTTCTTAAACTCCTGAGACTGGAGGTGAGGACTTTGTGACTTGCCTCATAGGCTTGTGTGAAGATCTGAAGGCAACCAGGTGAGCAGAATTGCAAACCTTTATTCCACGGAGAGAGGGAACACACAATCTGTTCCACCTCTTGCAGGAATGGGGAGGAGTAGGTAGGTGGCTGCCATAAAAGCAGTCACTAGATGAAAACGTCTAAAATTTTAACAAATTCTTAACAGTTGAATGCAGATCAGCATGCCAATTTAGACTCCCTGGGACCTCAGACACCAGGAGAGTCCAGAGTCACTCAGCAGCTCTTTCCTACAAGCCCCTGCTGGTTGTTCATCAGAAAGAGAGAAACTAAATGGCACCGCGTTGGAAGAGACCTGACGTTAATGAAGAGTTGCACTCAGTTGCTCCCTCTGTGCTTCCTTTTATTTAAAAGGCCCTCTTTTAAAAAAATTGCTCAATCCATTTTAAATTATTTTAAGCCCCTACAAAATTATACAGGACAGGAACTGATAAAAACAATAAAATGTCATTTCACATCCCTTACCCTTTCTATTAGCTATAAACTATACCATAGTAAAGATGTACCACAGTATAATTTTCCTCCTATTTATAAATATGTTGGTTGTTTAAAAAAATTCTTTTACAAAAGATACTGCAATAACTATCCTTATGCAAACATCCTTGTCCATGCGTATTTCTATAGGATAGATCCGTAGAAGTGAAATTATTCAGCCAAAGGCCATGACATTTAACATTTTCAGCAAGTGCTGCCAATTCAACGAAGCTGACCTTATTAATAGCCAATTCTACTTTCTGCCGGAGCGTATGAGCCTACCCATTTCTTCACACCCTCACCAGTACTGAATGTCCTTATTCTACTCAAGTTTTACAACCCGGGGGGAAGCTCATGATGCTTTTTCAATTCCCATTCCATTTATTACTACTGAGGATGAACATCTTATCATGTTTTTGTCGGCCATTTGTATTAGCCTATTTTTGAAAATTGAGTTCTTTTTATTGTATGTCTTAGAGTAGCAGAATCTTCTACTCTGGCTAGGAAGCTCTGGGATGTTAGACATACTGCAGACATTTTCTTCTAATCCTTTGCTTGTGTTTTAGTTTTGCTAATGATGCCTTTCTTCAAGCAATTATAACAAATATTTAAGCAATTACATTTTTTAGTAACTCCCGTCATGGCTTCTGTGTTTTATATCTCCTTAGGTGGCTCTCATCTGCCTCAAATTATCAAACTATTTTATAGTTGCATCTAAAACTTTTATAATTTTGTGTTCATTTTTAGTCTTTAAATTCTTCTACGATTTTTTTTTTTTTTGGTATCCCAAGTTAGAAATCTAATTTTATGTGTTTCCAGTTGGATGGTCAATGTCACACTATCGTTTATTAAATGGTTTGTCCGTCTTCCATCTTTTTGAATTGACTTTTAGTGTATGTTAAATGCCGTATGTACATCGGGCTGTTTCTCTTCTGTCTGTCTTGTTCTCTTGATCTCATTATCTATACCTCTAGAAATACCACATTGCATTAATTGGTGCTGATTTACAGTATGTTTTGTTATTTGTTTGGGCAAAGGATGCCCCTATCATTGTTCTTCTGTTAATTGTCATTGTACATTTTCTCTTCCAGATGAAGTTTGGAATCAGCTTGTCAGTCTCTGTAAAAACGTTATTGTATTTTTGATTATGATTGCACTGAATTTATGTTTAAGTGAAGAATGGACATATTTATAATATTGAGTCTTCTCAGCCAGGCATGTATAACATTATGTATCTTTCCATTTATTCAAGTCTTCTTTTAAATCCCCATTATATTTTATAATTGGTTAAACTTGGTATTAGGACAACAATTTTGGAATTCTCTATTCCCAAGCTTCTTTTATGTCAAATACACTTTAGCCAAATTTGGGCTGCATAAATGTGCGTGTGTATACACATATACATGTGTATGTATAATTATATAGTTAAACACACATAATTACATTCTCATAGTTATTTTTTTTCCATGTAACTTTTGATTGTTAATTGTTAGGCTTATTTCTTATTTTTGCTTCCTTATTTATTTGTTTGCTATTATGGATGAAATTTTCCCCCATTACCTTTTCAGATTGGTTAACTGCTATATAGAAAATAATTTTGGAATTCTACTTTCCCAAGCCTCTTCTATATCACATACACTGTAGCTAAATTTAGGTACCTAAAAATATGTTAGGTCTGTAGCATGGGTTCAGTTGTGTCCCGCCCCTGCCCCCCGCAAAAAAAAATTTAAATGATGAAGTCCTAACCTCCATTTCTTCAGAATTTGACCATATTTGGAGATAGGATCTTAAAAGAGGTAATTAAGTTAAAATGAGGTCATTAGGTTGGGTCCTAATCCGATCTGACTGGTGTCCTTATAAGAAGAGGACACTTGAACGTGGACCCAGACACAGGCACAGAGGGAAGGTCATGTGAAGATTCAGGGAGAAGACGGCCATCCACAAGCCAAGGAGAGAGGCCTCAAAAGAAACCACCCCTGCCAACACCTTGAGCTCAGACTTCCAGCTTCCAGAACTGTGAGAAAATGGGTTGACATAGTTTAAGCCCCACAGCCTGTGTTCTTCATTGTGGCAGCCCGAGGGAACTCATACGGCCTTTAGGTTGGGAGCAATGGTTCCAAGAAATACGGGCGCTTTCCAAGACACGTAGCTGATTAATCACAAGGCTTATTATCCTTGAGCGAGACAATCTCAAGACGATTTTAAATTTGAAAAATAAAACTGCCAAAGATGTATTTTTTGTGGGTTGTATTTCACTATAAAAACCCATTCGCCTTGTCTCTAGGGTGAGAAAGAATTTTTTAAAATCTGTTTGCATTGGTATTTTCCATTCTTTCTCCAACAATTGCTGTAATGTTGGCCAGTTACAATAAGCATTGTCTTACAGCTCTAAGTCATATACAACTTGAAGCCTGATTTCCTAAGACATGATTAATTTTTGTCTCTTTGTATCCAGTCCCCTTAACGGACCCTCTTGTTAGTCCAAATGGTTTTCAGTTGATCTCTTGGGTTTTTAGATAAATGATCATTTTACTTGCAACACCCACTTTTTCTTTCTTTCTTCGTTGTTGCCTCTGTTCCCTCCACCTCACGGTTACACTAGCCTTTAGTGTTTATAATCCACCCCCGTGAAGCACAGAGTGGCTCAGGGATGGAACACATTAGGGACCCCAAGCCTCCTCTGAATCATTGCTGCTTCCTGATGTGGGAAGAGAGGAGGCCGAAAACACAGAAATGGTCGTTTAAAAACAGTGTCCAGGCAACACTAGGAGGGCACAGCATTATCTGAGCAACTGTGTGTTATCACCTTTCTCTGAAGAGTGAGGGCAGTAGCCGCTAGCAATGGCTGAACAAACGAAGAGTTGGAGAGAAAAGAGGAGAGTAGCACAAGAAAGAAGCAAAACTCAGGAACGGAAGAGTGGGAGAAGTGAGTGGGCTCCAGGGGTGGGAAGAAGGCTGCACTTGTAGACTTGTCTAAAAGTATATTTCTTTCCATCTTCTTTAGAGGCACAAATTGGGATATAATACGTATCTGATGGATGACAAGAAGCAGTATCAGCAATCCCTTCAGGTTACCAAAGGCCAAAGTGAAATTTCAGTGCTTCCATTATGATTTCCTTATTTGTGAATTATTGTATGTGTAGCATTTTCATTATAAATTTTATTTAATAGTAGTTTTCTATGACTACTCTGTCTGGAAAAAATCTCCCTACTCCTCTACTCCCTCTACCTTTTTCCCCTCTTCAAAGTGGTGCAGAACATCAAGAATTTGTTAGGTAAGCCAAAAAAGGAAAAAGAAAATAGGCCAATATTTTCGACATCCCCTCCCCATCCCCAATATAAGGACATTTCACGTCTCTAACTAGTCTTCATTAACTGTAGAAACACAACCAAGATGAATTTTTTTTAAATTTATGCTTCAAAGTTTTAGCGGGAGCTAACTTTAGTCTTTTAAATATAGCACTGAGGTTCTCATTCTAGTAGAAATGCCAGACACTTTTGATGCTCCCAGAGCCCCTCATCAAGAGACACCATAGGGTAAGGAGGGATCCCAGACCTTGGTCTAATGAAAATAGATAGGGCAAAAGAAATTACTTTCTTAGCTCCAGGATACAGCGTGCTGTAAAGATGTAGTACCTGTCCATTAGTTATAAGAGCCTCTAAATGGCTAAGGGAAGATGGACAACTCCAAGCTGAAATGTAAAGGACTTGCAATGTCCATCTTTCTTTGCTTTGCTTTTTCTTTACTTTCCTACTTCAACTATCCTGGGCCTATTGGATTTCTCTTGCTTACTTGCTCAATATGCTCACTTTTTGAAAAGCATCTTCTGTCATTTACAACTTGGTGCCAATTTAAGTCAATATTTCATTTCCAAGAACATTGGCATTTTAAGTCTGATTTTTGCCAGGGCGGTGAAACCATTAGCCCTTGCTTGAAGAAATATCAGGCCTCAGCAGAGGGGGAAAGATTCTGGAGACCTGGAGACTCAGCCCGGGGGAAACCCCAGAAACTTGAATCTTGAGAATGCTGTAGTGCTTGTGGGTCAAAGGACCCAGAGCGCAGAAATGAGCTTGCTCCCCTTCGTAGAGATGTGAACCCACCCGATCTGTATCGTACTCCAGAGTAGTTCAGTCTGTCTTAGGTTTTCTCTTCAGGTTAACTGCTCCAGTCTTAATAGAGAGTAACAAGGATTCTTTGCCCAGGGTTTATGATATCTGAGATCACTGGTACTAAAAGTATTTAAGAATCGGCTACAAATCTTTTACTAGAAAGGTTCAAGTACGTAAACCAGTATTGACCTGAGTTTCTTTCTAGATAGTTTCACCCATACTTTGACCTACGTTAAAAGACAATGTGATAATTGGTTACTTTTGTATGTCTTTGAGAATTTTTTAAAATATATCTTATGAGATGAAATGAATTACTCTTTCCACATGGACAGACGGGAACTTCTCAGCACAATCTCTCAGCAATCTATGGGTATTGAAGCCTCAGCCTAAAAAGGAAGCCTATCTGGGGCCTTCTTTAAAAAAACACTGAGGAGGTGGTGTTCCTGTCTCCAGGGGATTCCTGGCTGGACGCACAACCTGGACACACTTCCTGAAGGATCCCTTCCTTTATGTGATCCCAGGTACCAGAGCAGAGGTGGGCATCAAAACCTGGTAATAATCCTAATCAAGCCAACAATTAGATAAGTTAGGTTTGAGGCTTCTACTTGGCAAAAACTTAGCTATTTTAGCTTGATTTTCAATGCTGGCTAAATTGACATTAAAGCTTTTTTTAATTCAACATGGTGTTCCCTCCCATTTACTAGAATCAATAGGAACTAAATGTATACAACAGACATTTCAAAATTAAGCAAGCTAATTCAAGAGATTTGCAATTCGAAATAACTTCAAGCTACGTCAGAAAGCCCTCTGATTCCTCCCTCCCAGTTAGAGGGTAAAGAGGGTTAAAGGTGGTGAATAGTCACTATACTGTAAAAACCTTCTGTTAGTTATACAGAACTGACCACTGATCATTAAGGCTGTGATTTGGTCAGGAGAACATTGAGAAGCTTCTTACAGATAAAACCAATGACAGAAATCAGTCCATTAGATGGCAGTTGAAGTGGTAGGATCTGGCATGTGTGGTCCTGGGGTGGCACACTTCAGGAGCAACTGATATTTTCTGGAATGTGCCATGAGGATAGAGGATACATGAAGACATCTCTTGTCTCCTATAAGACTTAGTAGTCATACTGTAGTCCCTAAGCTGCCAGGTAAGTATTCATAACAATACAATTGTTTCAATTTAGATTCTACTATCTTTCTGAGCTTTAAAGGTTCCCAAATTAAAAAGCAGTTTAAATAAGTGTGCAATGTATGCTTTTGCTATGTGTGATAGAAATGCATACTATATTATAAGTCATATTAAAATTTATTTAAAAAATACATGGTCACATTAGAAAGCATATTTACAGTGGTAAAGCAGCAACAGTTTTTATTTATTACAAATCCTAAAAAATAATCCAACTTCATATGTAAAAAGGAACACAGATTATCATTGAAAACATTTAAATTTAAAATTACCTACTAAACAAAAAATCTTTACATTCGCACAAGTCCAATGTATCTGTTGATTTTTACAAAGAATCTCTGCAGGGTTTGGGGCCCTATCAACAATTTCTATTAAGCACAATGATAACAAAATAAAGCAATAAAACAATTGGGCACCCCTAGTGGACAACAAAGATGAAGAGTCTGTCAATCAGGGGTGGGTTTATGACAACTGAGAAACCCGCCCTGTTGGCAAAACAAGACTCTTTACCAACTGAGCCTCGGCCCCCGTACTTTCTGCCCCACGGCTGTCAGCGTCCACCAGGGATTGCAGTGGGCTAGACCCTGCCTTGTGGTGCCAGTTTCAGGAAGCAGCCATCCTTTTCATGAGTCATAGAGGTTCCTTGGTCCATCTCATTTACCTTGATGTACTCATGAGATATTCAGACCATAAATTAAGGACCCCAAACTACCTTCCTTCCATGTGAAGTCTTTCACTTCATACCCTATCCCATCATCCCGAAACCCCACCCATCAGAGGTAGCTACAGATGCTCACACCTTGCAGGCTGCCTCAACCTGACGCCAGCCTGGGGGCCTGGTTATGAGCCCCCAGGAGCCCCAGTGGTCAGTGAAGGCTCTTTAAGGCCAAAGATTGTGGCAGTGGCTTCAGCCATGGTGAATACAGCTAAATATAGTGCTCCCAGCAAACAGGGTTGCCAACTGGGTCGAGCCATAACAAAATGCATTTGAAATCAGTAAGACTAAACTGTGTACAAATAAACAATAATGAGTGTTACAAAAACCAAACCAACAACCACAACAATAACAGAATAGGCTTCTCGAAATCTAGAAACCAGAAAGCCATTTAAAAATGTTTAAATATAATTATACAAGAAAAAAAAATCTCGGCTAAACAACAAAGTCAAGCAGCCTTATTTTCAAATCTACACGACTAAACAATGACCTGTGCTGGCATTTACTACATGAACTCTGGTATTTCTTCCCTTGGTATGTTAGGACATGTTAGAGAACGTAAGTGGAAAACATACAGAGAAGGCGCTATTTGGGTACTAGCAAAAAGAATAACTCACTCCCCACCATCAACACCCCCAGCAAAAATTCACACTAATAATGTGGGTTTTAATACTCCATGATGGATGCTCTAAACACAATCCTTTAAAATTCTGTGCAAATTGTATTTTTGGTGTCAACCAACAGTCACTTGAAGCACGTCAGGAAAATCGGGCAGAGAAAATCATAAGCAACTCCAGAGGGAAAAGAGAGCTGGAATCTTGGCACAATTTTATCATGTGGTTTGTAATCTCAGAATATGCCCTGATTTAAGAGGAAAGAAGATAAGACTGCTCCCTCAGCATTATCAGTATTGGAGGGTGATGACTTTTCCTTATTCTCTCTGCTAAGCAATCAAGTAAGTTTAGAAGATAATTTGGCAAACACAGATTCTAGTTCAAAATAGTTCAACTATCTGCACATACCCAGGACTCAGAAAATATTCTGGCTCATTTTTAAAATAAAAAAGTTAAAAAAATCTTTTATTCTGAAAAATTAAAAGAAGAGAGGCTCTTGTCTTTTAAAGGAAGATAATTCTCAAATGGATACTTCCCATCAACTATGGCTAGTAAGAGTAATACATATGAACATTAGTTTTTCTTTAATGTATGTACTCCAAATGACGTTTCGGTCTTAGTTTTCTTGATGTTCATCTCTGTGAAAAATGTGATTAAGCAATAATCTGTATTTCAGTACATATCAAAAGCTCTAATACAAGTTTTCTCATAAATAGTTTTTAAACTTGAATTTGCATAGCTACTTTGTGAATTGTAGGGCAGGAGTGGCCTTTATATGGTCATTCATAAAGTATCTTCTCTCTTTTTTACGAGCATAAAATAAAGGCGCTATTATAAGAAGTTTTCACTGAAAATGTTAACAGAGCATATTTCCCAGTGTAAAAAAGAAAAAAGTAATTTAAACTGTTTTTACTGAATCATAATTAAGAGAATGAGCACAAGTATTTTTTAATTTCTGGAGAGGACTTGGCGTGTGATTGATTACTAGTCAAATCTACACAAAACTCTTTGGTAATCCCAGGAAAGTAAAAACAACATTTTGTTCAAAACCTTACGAATTCAAATCTAGGAACGGGGAGGAAGTATGAGAGCTGGTGGTACTGGATTTCCTAATAAACACATACCAAGACAGAGATTTCAGAAAAGGTGCCACAGAAACGAGTAAACAGAAATACCCTAATTTCCCCCACCCCGCCTCCATTTCAGATCATAAAGCACCTGTTATAATGTACTAGAGTCTACTGATTTTATATTAGAAACATTATAAATATATCTTTCTTAAAGAATCTATCTATAGAAAATATTATACATATAAAATTGTATATTTCAAAATAGTTTAAAACCTAAAAATTTTGTATAAGCATACCTATCAATATAAAACATTATTTTTTCTCCACATCAGTTGGCTTTTTTATGCACACGACAGGATCATTTCCAAAGCCCATCATAAATCCAACTGAGTTATTTGCTGACATTTGAAATACACACACATCCATATATATATATATACACTCACACATACATACGAATGCACATTTCAGTCTTCACAGAAAAAAAGCACAGTTACTGACAAAGCATCTTTTCATAGATATGTGTGTTTACAAAGTGTTTCAAAAGTGGAAAAATATTTTTTAACTAAATTCTGTTCCTAATTGGCGGGCATGATAATTTTAGCTGCCTATCACGTTCTAAACACATTTTTCTGTTTTGTTACAGTAAAAGATTTAAATATTCATGTATGAAATTCCTCATGTTCCCTGCATGAAGGGCCTATTCTAGATTGATTACAGAACAAAAGGGGTTCTCGGTGTACAGCTGCAACAGCAAAGATTTATGATTATGCCTACAGTCCTTACAAAAATGACCTCTTGCTTATGCAACTCTTCCTCTCCAATAAAACACGCAGCTTGAAAGAGAATTTGGGGCTTCAGATCTCACCACACACACCCTGGCAATTGTGGAATGTCACTACTGAGTTCTATGTCAGCCATGCTCCCACACTAGCAGCCGGAAAACCAGGTCTTCTACTTGTTTATTTGATATTTAATCACAATAAACTCTGGGGTAGACAAAAGAATTGCAACTTGCTTTTTAATGGCATCAATAAAATAACTGTTGTCTTGAAAGAGCTTTCAGAAAACAAATGTTTTCCTTGCCTCTGGTCAACTTGTGCACTTGATAACGTTCATCCTGGGAAGGGAGCCCATGCATATGTGTTTAGCTCCTAGCCTCATCTAGTGAACCATTTAATTATTTGTAAGAAAAATAATTCATGAGAAGCAAAACACACTGCAGATAAATAGTCCACTATTAGAGAACCCTATAAAATACAGTCTTTAGAGAACTTTACAAATAAAAACAAATTATTTACTCATATAAAGCTTTCTGTGTTTATATAGCTTCAATTCAATTTGGTTGATTTTTCAGGCTTAAGTTTTAAATAATTATGTATTTAACCAAAATATTTAATTCCCCTACCACTGATGGGCTATTATAGAATATTGGAGCTTGTATTAATAGCTTTAGTGTGATCATTTGAAAATAAATGAAATAAAAAGTGCTAAATAGTTTATGGGATGGGGGAAGAAAAACATCCCTAAATGTTTCCAAAAGACACACTGGAGGCAAATTAGATCCAAACCCCCAAATTGGGCCAAATGCCCTTTAATATCTGAATAGGCACTTTAAACTCAGAACAAAAGAATTTTCTCTTCTTGTACCCCTTTATTTTTTCCTCCTTTGCATGTAGTAAAGACAGAATTTGCTACAGTAGCCCCTTATATCTAGAATAAGACAAAATAATAGTAGAAACAAGTAGATTCTGTGCCTGACAAGGTTAAAAAGAAAAAGAAAAAACTGTGATTAGTTATTAAGTAATAGAAAGTGTATGCATCATTCTATCAATGGTGTGATCCAGGAGATTCTATTGGCTTGTTTTAAGTGACTTTTAAAACAAGGATGCTTGGGGTCTACTTAGCCAGGCATATGTCTAACTCTGATCTTCAGACATATCCTCACCGTTGCCACTTACGTGAGCTTTCTGGCCATGGGGACCACCTTCACTTTCTAGCATAAAGAGTCCCAAGTGGACCCCACTACTCTTTCAAGTCCCTGATTGGACTGAGTGACTATATCATTCACAGCAGGTGAAGCCCTCATATTTAAGGACCAGCGATCTCAGAGAGGACAGGAGTTCAGAGGGAGGCCATGTGTGACACAGAATGCCACTCCTGCCCTGTGTAGTATGGCGGATGCGAACACTCCTGTTGGCTAAAGTTTTAGCAAATTGTCATCCTCATAGAAGGAAAATCAGTAATAAACCCACTGCTGGCATTTATAAGTTATAGAAAAGGCTCATTTCTAATCCCCTCCTCTTACTCCTGACCAATGACAGACACCAAGATGGGTAACTGCATTTGTAGCAGGTTCTAGGTGGACATTAATGAAGCCTCATAAGAAAAAGCAACAGTTATTTCCCCAACTGCACTGGGAACATACAAAACACCTTTTCTATTCAGTGATAACCTCATTTCAGTATGTGCAGTACATGCCACCAATTAATGACAACACTGCAGAAATGTAAGGCAATAACAGTACAACACCAACAGCTTTGAACATTCACATTGCCCAACATCTACATACATACACACACACATGCCCACTGTTTTGGGGCTATTCATCACTGAGGAGAGAGTTCAGGAGGTTGCCCCGAGTACATAATTCACCATCTGACGAGGTGCTGTCCAGGTAAGCAAGCATAAATTAGGGTGAACTATGTCTGCAGCAAACCCATGACAACCTAGCATGATGGCAACATCCTGTCATGGTGTACTCCGTGTAGGATATGTATGTTAAGACTGTGGACCAGCTCCGCTCCCTCAGGCATTAGCATTCGCTCGTCTTTTCATGGAATATGAAAGGTAAACTGAGGTTTCTCTGGTGACGGTCATTTGCTTGAATGGCAGATTTTTCTTCTGTTGCTGCATTAATGTTGTCTGAATATGTATCCTCATCCTCTTCTTCATCCCTCGAGTTACCCTCCAGACTGTGTCTAATGCCATAAGCAAAGTAAATCAGGAAACCTTTCAGAGGAAAAAAAAAAATCAATGTTTTAGGTGTTTCAGAAAATGACTGTTCAAATATGGAAAATTTAATATAGAGCTTAATAGAGTTTTCTGCCTTCTCTTTCTGGGCCATTTTAGAACAGAAAGCAAGTATGGGATATCCCACAGAAGGTCCCTGGCAAACATCTTTTCAGTAGAATGTGCTTCTTCATTTTTAGTACCCAATCTTTATAGGATGTCTGTTTCTCTCAATAACTGTTTTTCAGACCATGTTTATGTAGGAAAAATTATATTTATTTTCTCAAAACTCAGTACTACACTTTAAACAAAAGGATATGTGAAGTAAAGTCTCAAATTACACCCCAAATACAAGTAGTGGATTATCAGAGTCACAGTCTGATATTTTGGAAGGCACGGCCTGTGTTAACAAAGGGGACATGGGTGTTCCCTACACAGGTTACTGTCACCAGGAGAGGTCAAATAACTTTGTATAAAGGAACTGTTTATGAACAGCCATGCTAAGAATTAGAAGGAAATGTTTTAAGTATCCTCACAAGATAGTGTATATTACTTATATGTAGGCATTGTGCTGTGTTTTAATTATATTTTAAAAAATTGGTTGAGTTTTGAATTGATGTGAAATGCATTATAGTTTTCCCATTTAAAATAATGACAGGTAGGCTACCAATTAGCATTTTGGCATGTCCAATTATTGGGAATGATTCTATTTCCTCTCATTTTCTCAGAGGTTTGAAGATCCAGCCTTCTTCATCCTCAGACAGAGGTATTTTCGTCATCACCATTTTACAAAGAAACTGAGGCACAAAAATAGGGGGGTAACTTGGCCTAGGTCACACAGTTAATAAGTGGCAGGGGTAGATGGCAAACCCAGAGAGACTGGCTCTATAGTTTACACTCTTAACCAAGACCAAGTACATTAAACCACAGTGAGCTACAATTTGAGGAAAGAAGCATGGCTTGTGGAAAGACAGGAAGCAGAGAGAAACTCTCCACCAGAACAGAAAAAGCTTCTCTGGGCTCAGAGCAGAGGAGTGAGTTCTATAGTCCGCATACCCTGAGGAGTTCAGCTCAGCTTCCTGGTAGCACCTGGGAGGTGGCAGGACACCAAAGGAAAGGCTGTGTGGTGCATTCCTGAGGTCATAGCCAATCGTTAAGTCATTTCTGTCAGGATCCTGGCCCTGACGCAACAGAACCACCTACCGGAAGTCGCCACAGTGACAGAAACAGAGAACAACCTAGTGTAACCTGTGTGGATGGATAACCTTTGACCCAAGGCACCACATCCCAATTCCTTGGCACAGTGTAGGATCCCCAAAATATGGGCAAACTCTAGTGTGGGTGTAGGGGGATGGGTAAAACTGACTGAGGTTAACTCTCTCATCAACTCAAGTGGGCTGGTTTCTTGAAATTGAAATTTAGTTAATTGATAGCCAAAGCAAACACTTATATGCATACAAAAAAGTGAACTAGATTCATTCTTATTAATCCAATAGGAGGACTGTCAAAAATCATAAACTCTCAAACTCCTCAGGCCACCAAAACCAATGCAGACGGAGCTCTCATTTCTCACCGCTTCACCTTACAGACCTTACACCTCACATTTTTTTTTTTTTTTTAAAGATTTTATTTTTTCCTCTTTCTCCCCAAAGCCCCCCAGTACATAGTTGTGTATTCTTCGTTGTGGGTTCTTCTAGTTGTGGCATGTGGGACGCTGCCTCAGCGTGGTTTGATGAGCAGTGCCATGTCCGCGCCGAGGATTCGAACCAATGAAACACTGGGCCGCCTGCAGCGGAGCGCGCGAACTTAACCACTCAGCCACGGGGCCAGCCCCCTTACACCTCACATTTTTAAGACAGTCGGTGCTCAGTGTTTTAGTTACAACAAACTTAAACTCTTGATTTCTAACTCAATTTTCACACAGGAAACTGAAGGGAGTCATAATGAAAAACAATATAACTAAGTCCACTTATGTTATTTAATGCTCAATTCTACCCCAAGGCTCTAGTAATAAGCAATTTAGATATTAGGAAAGAAATTTCTCATTAGATCATTCAAAATGTCTCCAGAAATCTACTGGGACCTGAAAAGGACTGGCTCTGGACTCAGACTCTAGGGCTGCCATTTACAAGCTAGATCCCTTGACTTTGGGGGGGCTTCAATTTTCTCAACCATTAAGTTGGAGAAAATAGAACCTTCAGGGTTTTACTGGGAGAACTGAATAAAAAAAAAGTATCTGAAAACATGTGGAAAAGTAAGCATGCAGAAGTTCTAAGAATTGGGAAAGGAAGAAACTGGAAAAAGCCTTTATTTCCAAGAAGAGGGAGGGATGCGTTTCTCTAATAACAGTGTGTGAAACCAGAAAGAGCCAAAGTTCAGAAAGCGAAAACCTTAAAAGACCTACCCAGTGCCATCCAAATGCTAAATCTGATCCAAGTGTCTGCACTCAGCTGGACCATCAAGTAAATGTTCACCAGGATGCTGAAGGCCGGCAAAAATGGTAAGAATGGAACCTAAGGGGGAAAAATATCTTCTTACATATACTCAAATTTTGAAAGCACATTCCCCAAATTATTTCAACATGGTGGCAACTAATTTGACATACACACTTTGACACTGTGTCACGAAGTTTATATTTTTACAAAAAGGACAACCTGAATAAAAACCATTCTTCTAGAGAATACTAAAAGGAGCACCACATTTTACACTATATACTGAAGCTCAAAGGAACAAGGGATTTATCCAGCCCACTAACACTTGCGTCATCACCAAGATGCAATCAGTTTTAGGGTTTAGTTAAAGTTTAGGGTTCACTGGTTTAGTTCAGATATCAACAGGGCATTCCTCTGGAACTCTGGATACACAGGGCATCCCAGGGGAAGACCTCCAGGAAGCTCCCTTCAAGCCGAAACCTGCTCTTAGTTTGAAAGGGACAGGATAGTTTCACGTGCAGTGGAAGGGCTTTTGGTGGGGATAATCTTCCTGAGAGGGTAGTGAATTTCTAGAATAAAATATTCTAATTATTCTTCTGATACTATAGATTATTTAATAAGAAATTTGTTTACCATTATATATAATGATATTGTGACAGGAACACACTCAAGTGTTTGAAAAGGGCAGGAAGACAGCCAACGTAAGGAGAATAGTTATAACAAAAGAACATCTCAAAGAATTGTAACACTCTTCTTGTTCACTGGTTAACTTCAGCTGAAGTGTTATTTTTTTTTTAAGGAAAAACTCACAAAAATTAATGTACAAGAGAAAAAGTGCACAATATTTAGGATCTATAATATTCCTCACACATACCATAAAGGCTACTTTGTGCTGATTCTGGGGCTGCCTCCAAATGGTGAAAATGATCGCGATGCAGAGAACAAGAAACAGCACAAGGAGAACGAGGCTCCATGTTTCCAACCTGGCAATAGCCTGGACACCGTAAGTGGTCAAAACACTGAGGCCCAAAACGAGAAAGGCTGCAAAGGCAAGATGTACATACAACAAAATCAGCACACGCACTTCACTCCGATTCCTCAGTTCAAACAGTCTCTTTGGATAAGACGTCAAGTTCTTTATAGATCTACTTTCCCAAATACTAAGATTGTTCATTTTCAT
Source organism: Equus przewalskii (assembly GCF_037783145.1). Classification (NCBI taxonomy): domain Eukaryota; kingdom Metazoa; phylum Chordata; class Mammalia; order Perissodactyla; family Equidae; genus Equus; species Equus przewalskii. Next base: position 19,582,044 of record NC_091858.1, on the reverse strand, counting down.
TATGGGAAGAAATGGCTGACTTCACTGATTTAAGAAACACTGCTTGCTTACTCCTGACTGTCTCCTCCTTAGAAGTCAACCTCCTTCTTGGCACCACCATCTTGCTTTTTCTGCCAATATGCCATCTGAGTCCTCATTTGCTACTGTCTCAGACTATATCACATGGATCATTGTCAGGGGTGGATATTTCCCTTTTTTCAAATGGGAAATGGAAGTCTGTCCATTTTCAGCTGTTGTAAACACTGACTGTTAATGTAAACAAACAATATCTGATCTGCATCTTTTTTCCCTATTTGGGAGGTGAAATCACCACCCACCCTATCTCTGACCGTCAAGTCTTCATTAGGGGTCCCTCCTATATGTTCTCAGAGAAACCTGGACTTCCCTTAGCTTGTCTCCCCTAATCCTGTTCTGTAAAGCCCACTGGGAGCCAGGACCATCTCTCTTGATATCCCAGGTGCACAGCAGAATTCCTGGCACATTGACGGTGCTCAACAAATATTGTTGAAAATATGAACGATTACCTAACTGTGGGTGACAAACAAGGATTTTCTACATTGCCTCCCAGTCTCCTTGGGTCCCAGTTCTGTTATTGGCAGATGTCCTTGGCCTGATGTTAGGGAACATGAGTTCCTTAACAGCTAATGAGATGGACGAAGTTTGTACCTCTGCCACTAGTACCTTGGGGAATTTCTCCCTTTCTTCTTCGATTATCAAGGTATGATAAATTTATCCTGCTACTATAAAGATGATCTCAAATACTAGTAACCCATCAAGTGGAAGTTTCAGGGCTTGGAGTAGTTGCAACATATTCTAGGGTAAGGTGAGGCCTTTCACCCTCCTTCACATTGTGCCAGCTCCACGTACACACATCTGCGGGGTATTTATAATGGATGCAGTGAAGAGGACTTACCAAGGAATCCGACCAGAAAGCTCACGAGAGAAGCCGACTGTTGTGTAGGCAGAACCGAGGGGCTGAAGACAGTTTGCAAGATGAAGCGCCGTCCTTGCAGCCTGGTGACGTGGGGCTCGCTTTTTGAGGCAGCACCAGCACATGGTCTCAGAGCTTCTTTCTCAGTGGAATATTTGGGCTGCTCATAAGATAAGCCAGGCTGGTACCTGTCCCCAAATAAATGTGGTGTCTTTATTCTCAAAGAGATATTTGGCCTGAAGGAAACGATCACTTAAAATTATAAGTGAGACATCTTGTACTCAGATCATAGCTTGTGCAGAAAACTGACACTTCTCGTGACTCCAGCCCCAGAGCACACTGAGCCAGGCCACAAACCTGCCCAATAAGACATCTGAGGCAACTCTGAATTTCCTCTGATAGCCACTTCACTAGAAAGTTATATGTCAGATGCAGCAGACAGCTGCATTCTGAAGCGAGGCAATTGCGACAACAGGATAATTACTCTGAAAATATCTATGTCCAAAGGAAACATGGTTCGAGAAAACAGCACAGAAACTCTGGTTGCATAACAGCTACAGAGTAACATACAGCCCTCAGTTTGGCATTCAGAGGCCTCATCACACGCCACCTCTTTAGCCTCTTCTCCCTCAGATTTCCTACTTGAGTCCTCTAGTTTAACCCGGACTAGCTCCTCCACCCATTCCGCCACCTCCCAACCGCATGCATGCCATCCTCCTTTGTTATTGTATTCTCTTCCTCTACATCAAGATATCAGCCTGCCTCACCCCAGCCTCCCCAGGGTGGTCTCTTTTCCCTCTGAGCAGCCTTTACTTAAATTTAAGAGTAACAGCTGTCTTCCATCTAAAGAAGAAATATGCTCCCTGAGAAAAAATACATGGAGGCATACAGAAGAAAATTAAAACCACCCACAATACCACTGTCCAGTGTTAACCACTGCTAGCATTTTGGGAAAATTTCAGCCAAGAATAAATGCATGCATGTATATATGCAAAAAATGACTTCTTCATGTAAATTTATGTTATTTAAATAAATTCAGATTACATAGGACTGTGCATCCTGAAACTGATACATTTCTGTATATAATTAAATTCACTTTATTTGCTGTAGAAGAGTCCACCAAATAAATATACCCTCATTTAGTTAACTATTCTCCTATTGATATTCAGGTTAGCTCAGTTTTTCACTATTATAAATTACCCTTTCCATGAACATCCTTTACATATATCTGTGTGTGCCTCTTTGATAAAATCTTTGGTATAAAATCTTAGCAGTTGAATTATTGGCACAAAAAGTATTTTATTTTTAAGTGTTTTTATACACTTTGAGAATTTACCATTTACACAGATTGAGCCAACCTATCATTAATTATCAGTTGTATTTGATGCTTTTGCTAGTATGTCTATTACACTTTACATGGATGTCTTTAAATTCATGGCCTCTTGCTTCTGTGAGACTGCTAACTTCTTGAAAGCAAGGACAGTGAGTCCTAACTGTCTTTATTCCCTGGGCTCCACATGACACACACTCTTCAGAATCATCTTCCAAGGACAGCTCACCTGAGGATGAGAACACAGGCTGCAACCAGAGAGTAGGCCAGAAGAGTGCCGATGGACATCATGTCCACAAGTGCCTTCAGGTCAAAAAGAAATGCCATCACAGCTATTGAAACAAGCAAAGAACAGTGAGGAAAATGGCCCATGATACAATTCTATACAGTTGATGACTTTCAAGTCAGGCTCAGCTGACTGACTTTTTGTTTTAGTGCCAATGATAAGGAAAACAAAGTATAGAAAATATATTTCTCATAGTTAATAAGATGCTCTTTAGGTCATATAAACTCCTACTAAAACTTCAAAATCCCTCAGCTATCTATTAAGTACAAAACACATCTACTTTGATTACTTAAAAAATATTGACCTGACAGAGTGAAAATATTATATAACAGAATACTCTCCTTTGACGTTTCAGAAGAAAACATGGCTAAGAAATATGGGCCAACTCCTTTTTTAAAATCATAAAAAATTCTGACAGAAGAGCTTTCATCATAGATGTAATATAATCATTTTTGATTTCCAACTGCATTTAGAGTTATATCATATACAAAATAATTTCCAATTAAATTATGTTTCTGATATAGGCTAAATTCTATGCTGATTGAAACCACACAGTCCAGGAAGACTGACTAGATCCCAGAGCTCAATCTATGGTCCTGTACCCAAATCCCAATAATGTTAAGAGACAAAATATACTTTATATAGTCGAATAGTTAAGTTGCACTTAGCAATTTTTTTCTCCACTGAAACATCAAAATAGTGATAATATTAATTTGAATTTACCACATAGTTGTCCCTATCTTAGTAAGGAGATAACGCCACATTCCATTTATATGGTGTTCTGGACCTCTCTGCAAGTTTTATATCTCTATGATTTCATTTTATCTTCAATTCAATAATCCTATGAGACAGGGGAAATTATTTAGGTTCAGTTATATAAAATGGCCAGTATTTGACTGTTTTTAACCAAAACCCATCAATTTCACATGGTTTGACCCAATAGGATTAGTATCCTCTTTTTAAAGACAGGCTTACTCTTAGAGAGTAGGTTACAACTACTAGGTAGCAGCAGGATTCCCCCTAAACTAACATCCCAAGCAGCTGCTACAAACCACACTGTTTCTTTAAATCACCTCAAGCCTCACTTTAAAACTCTCCATTGCTAGTATACTGATACATTATCCTATTACAATTTCAATATGTTTTCTAAGAATCAGATACCTAAAATAAGGTAGCCAAGACAGAAGAAAATAATTAATTATCTGTACAAGAAATCTAAGCTGGAAACAAGCAAAGTAAGGTGGAGTACAAAATAACAAAAATATAATATTTTAGAGCATATTTAAAAGCCCTCTGTTAGAATTTTCTTCTTTTTTTTTTTTTTTTTACAAGGAAGATTTGCTCTGAGCTAACATCTGTGGTCAATTCTCCTCTTTTTTCACTTGAGGAATATTAGCCCCGAGCTAACATCCACGCCAATCTTCCTCCACTTTGTATGTGGGATGCCTCCACTGCATGGCTGATGAGTAGAGCAGGTCCACACTCGGGATCCAAACCCATGAACCCAGCCAATAAACGGAGCACGCATAACTTTAACCACTCAGCCACAGGGTCGGTCCCACAATTATGTTCTTTTAATCATTAATTTCAATATCTTATTATGCTGCCAAATTAAACTCATCCTGAAGGAAGAAGTAAATTTTTTAAAATTCTGAACAAAAAGCAGAGTATCACTGGGCAAGATTTTACTGGAAAAAGTAAAAGATTTTATGGAATAAATAAAAGGTGTGTCTCTGTTAAGATTTATAAACTATCTCTAATAGTATAATGCAACATTTAACAAGAAAATGGGCTTTGAATCATCTTGTGCAACCTTAGTCTTATGGGGGCAGAAATATAAGCACTGAGAAAATAAGTGCTTTGACCTTCCAATGGATGCCTAATAAAATGCCAAATTTGTCAGAAAAGATTTACAAAATGAAGTTGTTTAGGCAACTACTTTCTGACTCTGAAAAAAATCCTATTTTGTACATAACTAAGAATTACCATTCTCCAATATAATTTTCCAATAATTCAGAGCCTCAAAAAAACTAATATTTTTGGTTTGAATTTCTACTAACAAGATTGTTTATTGTTTTATCTAGAAAGCTTACTGGAGTCCTTTTCTTGCTTCCTATAACAGGACCTGTAAGGCCATTCTCTTGATCTGTAGAATTGCTTTGAAAATTTCTGCATGGAATAAGAATCTGGCCAAAGGCACTTTACATAGATATGCCGAAAGGTAGGCATCTGAAGTTTTAAAATATGACTTATGTGCCAAAACTGTTGAAAGGAAAAACAGATTCCTAACCGGGTTTACGAGGATAAAGGTATCACTAACTTTTCAAGAGCCATGACGGCCCAGGAAGTGGGGATGATTCCAACGGTCAATATAAATTGTCTTTGACATTTCTTATGTTTAATTAAGAATGAGTAAACCATTAACTTTAGAAAAATCCTATGATCCTTTAGCAACATTCAACTTAAATCCTAAACAAAAAAGAAAACATTAAATCATTTTTAATTAATATTTCAAATATTAAGTAATCATCCTTTAATTAAAATTTTGTGTGTCAATAATATAATTTCATGTGCTAGTTCATCAATCTGAAAAGCATTTAAAACCTGACATATAGTGAAGAGCCATTATAACCCTTTGCATATTTGTTAGAAGCCCAAAAGGTTAAAATAACGACATCATAAAAACGGCTAAAGGGTCAGTTAAGAATGAATTTCAGTAGACCACAGCCACCACAATTTGCAGATGTAATCCCAGTGCTCATACCCTAATTTATCAGTGATTTTGTTCTTAACTTACATGCACAGCAAGCAGACCCTCTTTATAAGTCCATGCATGCGCATAAAACGTTCAAATCCAATGTTGAAGAGGCCTATGTTTGTAAAGCTTACCAGAAATGACCCCTGCAGTCAACGTGGCAGCAACTGGTGACTGCCTCTTACTCACTCTGGCAAGAAATCTAAACAGTAAACCATCCCGGGCCATGGCAAACAGAATTCGGGGTAAAGGAAACATAGAGCCCAGAAGACTAGAACAGAAAAATTTATAATCCACATGTGAGTTATTACAAGTATTATTCTAGACAGGTATATACAGGTAAAGATTGGACACACTAAAGTGTAGAACCTATGCCCAAAAATTCAAAACAGGAAACATTCACAAAAAGGTTATTGACTGTCATGTAAATCAAAACAGAAAACCACCTACCCTTTCCCTTTTTTTTTTTTTTCAGAATCCTTGATGATAAAATATCCCCTTTTTCTTAATAAAAGTCAATTCTCTCTCACCTGCCACTGCACCCGATGATAAAGTAGCAATTATTGGTGTCTTCGTTTTGGAATTGATTTGAGCTAGACATTTGAAAAGCAACCCATCCTCCGCCATAGCATAGATTACACGAGGCATTGGGAAAATGGATCCAAGAAGACTGAATAAAAAGCAAACACATGCAGTATGGCAAACACATCCATGCAAGATTACACCCCAGAACTAAAACTAAGAAAGGGCACAAAACTCAGCACCACAGCTACGATTATGCAGTCTTGTTATTTTTAAAATGTATTATGATGGGGCATTTAAAAATATCTGCCAGTATTTACCACTGTGCTACTTATTATTCTGTTGCAGATACTTGCCCAGCACAATTATCAGACTAAAAACATTACTGTGAGTAATTTGTGCATGATTATTACTGAATTAAAACTAAGTAATTAAGACTTAACAGGAAACCAAACTCAATCATTATCATTAAGACATTTTTAGCAGCAATAACTTAGAAAATAAAATTCCTAAATTGATATGTAGAGATTAAGTAATCTGATTTCATAGTATAGTCACTTCATTTACTCAATAATTATGCATTTTTTACATTTATTTTACCATTATTTTTCCTCATATAGCCTAATCTTCAGTCAAATTAGTAATTAATCCCAGCATCATAAGGTAATTATAAGAGAAAGGTAAAAAAAATCAATTCATTGTAAATTTAGTACATAGAAGTAGCCACCATTAAAAGTTAGTAACAGTGAAGTTTAAGAAAATGATTTTTACTTTAGATGTTTTGAATCACTTGTGTGTACACTGCTTGTACCATTCCATACAAACTTAGCTGTAAAAAGTAACCATTTAAGAGAAAATAAATAAAATATTTTAATTTAAAAATCCATCTTCTCTATCTTTTAATCAGGTTGGGTTGAGGTTGGCCATGGCTGACTCTTCGTCCATCTGTCCTCAGACCATGGTGGCATAGGATCTTCACAGTTCAGATTTTTAAAATGATTTGAAACTATTCAGAATAAGCCTCAACACTAGCAGATGGCTGAGAAACCAACGAGAGTAATTTCTAATTGTTGCTTAATATTACCTTGAATAGAAAATGGAAAGGATTTTGAGGGGAAAAAAAAAGCTAGGCTGATGAATTATAAAAGGATTCTTTTCCCAATTTCAGACTTTTAGAAAACTATTTTCACTTCAAAACATCAGTAATCAGGCAAAGAGATTAATTTCCTCTTTGTGAGAATTCTGTACTGCATAGCATGGTATAAAACCAGAATGAAATACCTATCTCATATGTTAATTTGAAATATGAGTAGCTCAGGAAACCTGAGAAATGAATTCTAAAATATTAAAATATGCCAGTTATGGAAAATCCTAATACTTGGTATTCAATTACCCTTTTTTTCACACAGATATTACATGAATTTCCACCATTAATTTTAGAACAATAATTTATATTTCTAGACCAAGTTCACTCTGATCAGTGCTAAAAGTCTCAATGTGTCACAATAAAAAGCACATTACATTTAACAATGCCACCGCATACAGCGTCCTCTCACACAGATTTGATATTACTTTAAAAGACAGCAGAAAATGCCAAGTCTGCACATAAGGTCTCAATTGTCTTTAACACTGTAAATGACATGAAAGTCAACAGGGAAATATACTGGTATAAGCACCCTAAAGTTTTATAATACATATATGAACAGGTGTGACACATACCTATGATCTTGTGTATGTGTGTACCAATGCTGTATGTATTTCTCCTGAAGCTTGGACCACCACTATCTTGAAAAACTGACTCAAGTGATGGGGGGAAAGATTTTATCACTTAAGATTTTTATATAGCAATTCTGGGCAAACTATTCAGAGAATATATAATTACATAACATGTTCCTCATATTATTTAAAAATATTTTGTTTTTAAAACATATGAAAGCAATTCTTTGGACACTGACTATACTTTGCAGGACCCCAAGCAGCACCTGCCCCAGAGGCAATGCAGTGTACCTTGCTGACAAAGCACAGAGGGAGCCCGCTGCAACGACATATTTGGCGGGACCCCATCCAACATATTCAAATGCTACAGGAAGGGGGCTTTTCTCATCCAGGAGGTAGTACGGCATCATAAGTGTTAAAGCTGCAGAGACCCCAAAATAGGCCAGGAAGCAAACAAGCAAAGAAGTCACAATTCCAATAGGAATAGCTCTCTGAGGGTTCCGGACTTCTTCACCTAAGGAGATATAAACAAAAGGTTTGCATGTTTAATAAAACATGAAGTGGTATGCCATTAATTCTTCTCCTCCTCCACAGTAATTCTACTCTGCTTTTGTCCCTCTCATTTTCTTAGCTTGATCCATCTATTGTACATGAGATTTACTCTCTTCTTCAGGGTACTTTCCTATTACATAAAAATCCAATTCCACAAAGAAAAAGCATCTTATACACTCACTATCAAATATTTAGGGATAGAACAGCAGCCTTAATCCATTTGGAAAATGATTCATCCACAGAGCTTAAATGACTGTCATGGCATTCTGTGGGCCCTTAAATATAAAGGCTTCAGGTGAACTTTTACCCAATCCATCTTCTTATAATAAACTCTAGCTTCAATTAACAAATAGTATACTTTGGATCCTTCCAATAAGATTTGGCATTTGAAGCACCCGAAATATGATCAATTATAAGCCCGTGCAATAATATGAACCCAGAGGAGGCACTTAGAGAGTGATTCTGGCATGATTACTTTGTTGGATAGGATAAAGAGAAAAGAATTACCACAATATATTTTGTCTGACTAAAGAGACCATTTCAGAGCATGACCATTATTTGTTACTCCTTATGACAGCACTTCTGGACAGAAGGTTAAGGATAGCAATTATGACTAACATTTATAAAGCATTTGACGGCTTGCAAAGTATTTTTCATACGTATTTCTTCAAAGTAAGTTTTCATATGTACATCTTAGGTACCTTCATAACAACTGAGGGGGAAGTACTGCTCTCCCAATTTTACCAATATGGAAACCAAGGCTCAGAGAGTTTCCTTACGTTTCTTTTTATCATATCCAGCAGGGGTCACAGCTGGGCCTGGAACTTGCCCTTATTCTACAATTCCCACTGTCCTTCCTTGGCCCTCTGCGGCCACCCACAGGCATTCATGGGGTACAAGGAACACCTTTTCCTTCGACAGAGAGCCAAGATTCTGCACTTACCAGTTGTTGCAATGCAGTCAAATCCCACAAAGGCATAAAAGCAGGTTGCAGCCCCAGCCAAAGTGCCTGCAAAGCCATAAGGCATAAAGCCACCAGCCCCATAGATACTTGTTCCATTTTCAGAAGGCGGCTCTCTAAGGAAGAGAACAAACATCAGAAAGTCTTTTTCATAGGAAACTGCTTCTTCCGGTGGTTTCTCTCAAGCCACATCCTTGGAAGGCTGCTGTGTTCAGAGCTGATGTATACAAAACTAAGAGTCAACCCTGATTCTCTCACCCTGTCCTAGAGAATATGGTGTGTCCTCAGCAATGGCACCCTAACGGGTTACCAACACTCAGTTGGAGGCTGATCTTGATGCTGCATAAGCAGGAGGCCCAGACCCATTCTGGCTGGAACTCACAGCCAGGCAGGATTTTGAGAGCAGACACTCCATAAATGGGCCACGATCTGAAATAAAGACAAGAAACTTCCCCTTCCCGTGGACAGGTGGGCAGACTACACATTTTAAAACTTTAATATGAAGACATTTGAAAAGGTGAAATAAAATTCTCTAGGTTTGATTAATAATTCTGAAGTTGAATATTTTATTACATGTTAAAAATTGTAAAAAAAAAAAAAGATACTAATTTTTTTGCCTCATCAGAATGACTACAAACAACATATGCAAAGGAGAACACAGATGTACCTCGCTCCATATAATAGATATTTTTGTAATCTTAGTTTAAATACACATAGGAATGTTATGCTTAAATCAATCTTAGGATGAAAACTTTTATATATAATTATTATTAATTTAATATTTGAGACTATCAGGTTTAAAGTGAAAGGAACAGATAATTCTGCTTATGCAACCAACAACACTCTCCAAAATCACAAGGCCTAAAAATGACCACAAGGCTGAGAGAACTGCAATGAGACCAAACGGTATTCCCAAAGAAGAACTGAAGGATGCATGTCTCAAAAATATTTATTGTTATTTAGAGGTGGCAACCTCTGGGGGAAAAGCCATTCTTCTGAGGGTTAGGCTGTTCCCTGGTCTTCCCCCAAACCTGGAGGAGAGCATGAAGTTGGGCACCAGCAGCTGCACGGCTTCAAACAGCTGCTCAAAAGTGAGCACACCTAGGCATTTGTGTGTGAGGGGAGCCTGGGGAGAAGAGTTTTGGAATAAAACAGCCTCTCAGAAGCAAAAAGTTTGAGAACAATTATTCTAGAGGAAAATATAGCATAAGACAAAAGCAGGCAAATTAAAAAAACAAACAGAACAAGAGGGGAAAAACCCTAAATATTTCACCTGGCATTGGCTGATATATTTTTAAGGAACTCTTCACTAATCTTCCAGTTTGCCACATTTCCTTTCACAAACCCAGCCACCATAACGAACAGAAGGACCAGGACATTAACAGCTGTGAAGATTTTATTCACCCAAGCAGACTCTTTTACTCCAAAAGATAAAAGACCTATGGAAGAAGAAAGGGTATTTTAATTTCACCTAAGCCTTACACAGGCAATGCATTTGGAGGCAATTACAAGCTTTGGGATACTATTTCACCACCATTCATATCTTTAACACACATTTAGCCCTTTCTATTGCAAGTTCTTACTCACTCGTCTGATCGTGAAAGAATGTCTTCTGAACACAACCAACTCCGTTTCAGAAGGCAGATGGTGCTCATAGCCAAGAGACATCACACTCTCCAAGAAATAAATAAATCTAGTAACTTTAGCTACGATTACCAATGGGTAGATATAGGTAAAGTAACTAAATTTTAATCAAATGCTGTTCTGAAAAGCCATTTCAAGGTTAACGGTTGCAAAATTTTGAAAGCAAAAGCTCAACCATATGTTTGCCTCATATTTACTAAATATATAAACAAAGTAATTCTTCAATTGTCATGCCAAATAGATATTTTGTTAAATCGATTCTCATTTTAATAGTTTTATTTTGTATTTTGATTGTAAAAGTAATCAATTTCCAAGCCAAGTAATTTGAAGACTCAGAAAAAATATGAAGGAAACAAAGATCAAGTGAACCTCCCTTCCAGAATTCTGTGCACGCACACACACTTCCATGTCAACAAATACATAAGCTCATTTTTAACAGCCATAAACTCTTCCATGATACAGACACATTATACCTCAATCCCTTATTTATAAACAATCAGGTCACTCTGAGTTTCTTACAGCTATGAACAGTACTGACATCATCATCCCTTTATAAATACCATTGTACACTTTCAAATGATTTCTTTACAATAGTTTTCTATAAGGTAATACTGGATCAAGGGTATGCACTGTTACACAAGGCTTTTGGTTCATATTGTCAAAATATTCTCCAGAAAGTTTGGCCCAATTTGAATTGCCCATTTTTTCCATTGGGCTATTCTTGTTTATATTAATTTCTAAGATTCATTTATATAATAAATGCTATAAATTCTCTGCCTGTCATGTATTGCATATGTTTTTCCCAGTTTATCATTTACTTTTAATCTTAGCGTTAATTATATATATAAGAAACTTTTAGAACATAAATTTTTCCTTTTTAGTTTCTACCCTTAGCTTTCTAAAGCTAAATTTTCCCGAATATTAACTCAAAAACATTCACCTTTGTTTCCTTCTAGTAATTTTATGATCATATTTATATCTTTAATCCATCTGGTATAAGATATGAATTATGGACCGAAGAAAGTTTACTCTTTACTATTAGGGAAATGACTGACAGGATTATGCCACATATTTACTTGCTTCTTCCCCATATCTATACCACCCATGACCAAATAAGAAAAATTATCCAAGTAGAGATGAGAGAAGCTGAATTTCATTCTTCTACCTAAATTTTGATGATATAAAGGAAAACTGTATGGTCAATACAATTACTAACCCAGTAACTGTCTGTCTGTTTAGGAACCACTATACAACTTGGAAATATACACCATACATTATACCACTATACATTTCAGAAAATAACAACACTACTGTCACGTTTTATAAGTTTCCCAATAGTCTATGTGCACTCTCTATTCTGAGATCTCCGTCTCCCACCAGTAGATTAGAGACTAATGAATATTTCATCTAAATACTGCATACACTTCCCTTATATCATTAACAATAGCTTCAGTTGGCAAGACATTTGGTATTATAATATGAATAAAGATTTAGAATAGGAGGTTTTGATCTTCAGAGATTCTAAGAATAAAGTTACCATGTAAGCTTAGCCTATATTTAAAGTAAAGACACAATGGTCGATGAACACAGGACAAGTGATGCAGGCCAGGGCCTGAGTCTTGCCATGGAATCTAATGATTCCGTGTCATAGCTGCATGCTTCTCATCATTCAGAGATTAAAGCTGAATATTTTAAGTTCACTGAAATCATTCCTAAATAAAATATGATGTAACTAACGTAATGTTAGCTAGGCTGTTTAGAAACCAAAACAAACAAACAAGATCTATCACCTGTTGAAAAACAATGGATGCTAATCTTCTTGACATTAGAAGCAAAATGCCAAATATTTTAGACCTATAAATTTTGCTCATGTCCCTGTCCCTATATAAAACATTTAATTAACGGCTAACATTTTTAAGAGTAAAGCTATTTTCAAAAATTATATAATTCTACAAGTAAAAATTTTATTATAGAAAGATATTTCTGCCACACTTTTGTAACCAAGGGAAAAAGCAGCTAGAGATAAGGTTGGACAGGAAAGCAAGGGGCAGGTTATCCAGAGGATATCAAGTAGGAAGTGGGAACAAGCAGGGATTTTATTCTTAGTATAATCCTTGATAGGTTTAAGCAGGAGTGCACATAGGGATGACAATTAAAATAGAAAATGTTCAAATAATTAAAAAAAACATAGGGAACAACAGGGATTAGGTATGCCTACAAAATAAAATAAAATTGCCCGACATCTAAGTGCTTACTATGTCCCAAGCAAGAAGCCTGTACAAGATAGACATTGATATCCCCACTCTATGGATGAGCAAACTGAGTCTCATGGAAAGATTAAGCCCTCAGTGTTCCAAAGATAGCATGTGGCAGAGCAGGATTGGAAAGCTGGTCCCTCTGACTAAGTCCTGTGCTTTTCTAAACTATTATTCTACAATACTGACGAAAACGGGAAAATTCTAGTATCAAGCATGTTGCCTACACAATGTCTACATTAAAAAATGACAGGAGGTTTGAATATGCTTCCTTTTTAACCAGATGCCTACATTATATAGATGAATGTATGAATAGAAAGAGAATTTCTTCTAGAAACAGTAAGCCTGCATATATCCCTAGTTGTATCTAACATGATATAATGCCAAGTTATACATTCTTCCTTACTGAAACTTCATTGACATTCCTGCATATCTCCAACTAGCGTTATAAAATTGATTAGCTCATCCTATTATTCAGTGAATTCCAGATGCCATTGACGCAGAAGTGCTATTTTTACCATTCTATACTATTTAGATTTTTTGAAACATATCTATCACATAAGATAAAATGTGATGCTAGCCAGTGATGAGGCCTACAGATCTTCAATAGAAACCTAAGTGTGTAAATATGCTGCCTAGTGTTGGGAACTCAGGCCCCAAATTCAACAGCAACCTATTTTCCTGGTACAATCAATCTGGCTCATCTTGAGAGAAGTGTCATAGTTTTTTCTCACCTGATAGAAGCAATATAAGGCATACAGCAAAAAAGTCAGGATACTCTGCAAGGCCGGAGTAATTCATTTTGAAGTATGTCCTGAAAAAGTGACCAATCTGTTTGCTAAGAAGTTCATCAAAGGTGCCACTCCACGCTCTGGCGACACTTGACGTACCTTCCCAAAACACAGAACATTCAGAGAATACAAGGTCACTGGGAGAAAATTAACATAACATCATTTGCTACTCTATTCTAGGATAAACACGGCTTAGTTCAGACAGAATTGACAATTTTAATCACATATAAAATTATCTTGGTAATTTTATAATTATACAATAATCAAATGCTCAAGTCCCTAACTGTGGAATCAGGGAATTTTATTTGCATTAAAGAATATAAGAATATATATAAAGAATATAAGAATACAGGCTTTGAAGCCCACTAAGAGACATATTCAGAGATGAAGCAGAATCCCCAAACCAAAAGGAGACATTTTAGAGATGAAAAAAAATGAGACACAGAGATCAAGCGATTCACTCAGAATCATGTAGCTGCTAACTAACACGGACCTACAACGGAAACCCAAGCCCTGTGACTTGGGAGTGCTATTTCTACTCTTCTACACAATTCGACTGATTTTTTGAAACATACCTATCACATAGGACAAAATGAGATTCCAGCCAGTGATGAAGGCCCACAGCTCTCCAACAGTAACATACGTGTACAAATACGCAGACCCAGTCTTGGGAACTCGGGCCCCAAATTCAGCGTAGCAAAGGCCTGCCATCACGGAGGCGAGGGCAGCGATCAGGAAGGAAACCACGATGCTGGGGCCAGAATCCGCTTTGGCAACCTCTCCAGCGAGTACATAAACGCCAGCACCAAGGGTGCTGCCAACCCCCAGGGCAATGAGGTCCATGACAGATAAGCAGCGGCATAATTTGGAATCTTCCAGACTGTCCAGAGTAACGATTTTTCTCCGGATCAGACATCGGGCAAAAGACAGCGCTGCTCTGCAGGGAATCATGGTGAAGTGGGCCACCTGAGGAAGAGAAAGAAGGGAGGAGGTTAAAAGGTGATCAGGAACCATCATCCCTCCAATTAGCGACCCAGCTTCTTAGCACAATGAGGGCACCTGTATTCTCTTTTTCCCTTCTTGCTAGGGGTGTGGCCCAGTGCAATCAGAAGGCTTTAATAAGCCCAAGGTATGGCTTTCTCAGAGTTCACTCATACATGACCTTTCATAAGGGTCTGCAACAAATGGCTTATTTGGAGAGCAAAGGACTAGAAGCCCTGGGTGATTAAAAAGATTTGCCATTTTTCTTGGTACAATTTTTAAAGATAGTGTTGATAGAAATATATTCCAGGAGATGGCTCATTTGTCCTCACTACAAGCAAGGGGATGAATTACCTCTTCTTATCCATTCTCTCTCTCTCTTTCTTTTCTTCAATCATTCATTCAACCCATATTTTTTAGGCCTTGTTACATGCTAGGGGTTGTGTTAAGAACGTCTAGAAGGGTGTGGTACATAGATAAGATCTCTAGCTGTAGGGAACTAAAGACCAGCTATTGTCTAAAAGCAGGTAAATACGCCATCATTACACATTCAGCTTTATCAGTGTTATCAAATACGTGTGAGTTTCTCTGTCTCCATTTCATTCTGTTTCATTTTAATGTGGAGGCATTTGAATCTTTTAGAATAAAAATATTTCCCCCAAAACAGGCTTGGATTTTTCTAACTAAAAACTGCTATTCAACTATGCTTTAAGTATGAATTTGTAGTAAAACACACACGCTTATTTATATTTACTTGAGATTTCTAAATAAATAAATAAACCCAAAGTCCATGCCAAGTACGATGTGTTCTTTTGTAAATGGAATGAATAAGGCAGACAGAAAGTCTAACTCCCCACATCCAAGAGGCTCAAACAATCTAACAGTGGAAAAAATGATCAGGTTATAAAACAAAGTATGGATTTTAGTTTTATTTTAGGAAAGAAAAAAATACATATATTACAGTAAAAAGTCTGAAGCAAAATATATCAAAATATTAACAGTACTGATCTTTGAGAGGTGGGCTAATTTTTACTTCTATGTATTCCATATAATGTGTATGATATTGCTAATATGTATTTCTCATTTATCTCCAATGAATATGCACAACATATGTGCCAAAAATATAAAAAGTAAAGACCCCTACATGGCTTTGTCTACAGAGACACAGAACTCAGCAGACAAGGAAATAACTAAGGAATAGGGAATATGATAGTATATGCAACTTATCAGTCAATAAAATCAAATGTATTTAACTTTTAGAAGTTCAAATTCATTTTTGCCACTTCTCTGCACAGTGATCTACAGAACTTGAATACCATCCTCTCAATCTCATAATATTCATTATCAATAACCAAAACTCATGAGATCACAGCTGGGCATCTTCTCTGAAGAACTTAGAGCTTTCTATCCTACAAAATAAACTCGAACATTTCTCAACCTTAATATCTGTACAATAAAACTATTACTAAAAATAAATAAAATAAGATAAATTTTCTATACTAACTCTAAAAGGCTCGTTGCTCCTAAGAGAGAGAGAGACATTTCTGGGATGTGACTATCCAGTTTCACACTGACCCTAGGAGATAAAGTTTCTCACTGCACATCATTCACCCATCAACATAAATGCAAGTCCTCAATACTGAAAGCAGCTCATTCAAAGAATATAGAGAAAAATCCTAAAAGAAAAATGAAAATGAGTGAAAAGTTCCTTGACAGTAAAAATAAAATTGTACACATCAAAATCTTCAACACAACCTGACAGAGTGCCAAGCATGACACTTCACAAATACTTGTTGAAAAATTTGCAAATATAAATGACAGCTCCAATTCTGCCAAGATTTTGGCTTCCAAAGTAAAAACCCACCAATACTTCTATAAATCCCATGTGTATCAATTTCCACCCCTAACTCTTAAATAGCTATTTCTCATATAACACATCTAGAAGATAAGGTAGGGAAGTATTCTGCTTAAAAGAGAATTAAGAGGTGAAAAGCTGAAGTTATAAAGAGGCCAATTGAGGTGAGGAGGAGAGAATTGAGGCTGTGTACTAAATGATGACCTTCTGTAACATTTAAGCATTTTTATACAGAAATCTGCAAAGATCAAGAATTAGGGACCACTGCAACTGAAAAATGCTCAGATATGAAGACCCACTGAATTTCAGTAACAATTTAAGATCGTGCAAAAACAGGACATGTTACATACAACTTTAGAAAACAATTGATATACAAAATGAAGCACACCTGTTTGCCATTTAAATAAAATCCTCTCTTGATAAAGTAGTTAATTAACCTCAATTTTTATCAAAAAAGACAAATTTGATAACTATCGCATATTTAAGAGAAAGGATCTGGAAGAAAGCAAGAAAACTAAAGAAATTTTGGAGAGTGATAGGATTGTGGTGAGCTTTTACTTTTTTTAAATACTCTTTTCTGGTAATATGGTCATGATGTGAAATTTCTAAAAAAAAAAAAACAGCATAAGGGAAATACAAAACAGCATGAAAGGGAATAAGCAAGCCAACCAATAAACAAACCTTCTTTGAAAATGTTAAAATAGTAAAAACTTTTGTCATTAATAGTTACCCAAAATGAATAAATGAGTGACCCCCATGTCATCAACATGAAAGTGAACTTAATTCAGTCCAGATTACATAGGAAGAATCGTTTACGGAAATATCTAGTTTAATCAGATAAGAGCTGATTGCTACTGCCTCTTGCCTATTCAAAATGGAAAGTATTTTTTGTTCAGTTTTTCTCTGTTGCCCTGAGGAAATAAGACAAAGCTGCTACTTGTCAAGCGTTCATTTGCTTTTGAGTAACAGAAAAACATACGTCAGAAACTCCTCTCAGAACCAACAAGTTACGTAACCTCCCTTGCAAACAGTCTCAACTACGCACACCTGATAAAATACTGATTGCGAAAGCCAGGACGCAAAACCAATTTTGTAGAAATATAATGGGATGGGAGAAAAGCAATGTAAAACCGTACTGGGTCAATTTAATGAATCATTATTAAACAAACACTAATTAAGTCCTAGCAGGTGTATGATACACTGCTTATAGTCAATAAAGAAAAAAGAATACCATGCTTTCGTAAAATAGGATTTTGTGCAGACTAATATATGAAAGTAGAGTGGCAACAGGGGAATGAGAAAAAAAGATACATATGTCTAATATGAGTGATATAACTTGATATTTACATATTTAAGTTTTCTACCTTTTCTTTCAAAACATTTTTAAAAGATATGCTCCTTATGTGAAATGGCTATGACAACCTCATTTCTACAAGGTTCTTTCATTGCTGAGGAAAAATCCAGTCATACTTAGCCTCTGACTCAGGTCGGCATCCACGGCCCTTGCCTGGGCTCTGATGTGCTGCTCATCAACAAATAACTATGCAGGGAGAATATGCCGGGATTGTGAAGGTGATTCTGTTGGTCTGGAGAGCACAGGCTGTTTTTCCATGAGCAGACAATGGGCTACACCATCACACCCACTGTCAGCTATTGTTACCTCGACCAAAGATTGGTATTTAATATGAAACCTACATACATGTACAAGAATATAAAAGCTCTAATCCACACTCTTATGAGGCCACAAATGATTCTAGTGATACCAAAAACAGATATGTATCCTTCTTCAATAAACAGTTATTTTATGAATTGCTAAGACAGCAGCCTCTATGGAGGAGGAAAAGTGTGCATATATTAGCGTAGATCTGAAAATGTAATTAGCCAAGGGAGGGCTGGAAGGGATCTGCAATTCGCTCTGCAGCAGAAAAATCTCTGAATGATTTTAATAAGCTTAATGATGCAGTTGGACCCTCCTCAGCCCCACGACCCCAACCCTAACGGTTTCAAGACATCCAACTCCTTGATGGAACCTCTATTAATTCTTGCCAGAAAGCTAAACTCCTTCCTCAGCAACTTGGAATCACCCCCTTCTCAAACTTCTTCAATCCAGGTTGTAAACTTGGCAGTACAGAATTTTAGGTCAAGTAAATTCTTAGCTCTGATGGTATGACACCACCACAGAGCAGACTTCCTTTCAACAACCACAGAAATCTTTGAAAATCTGCTAATTACCATCAAAAGTCCGTCCTGGATTTTCACTTTGGTTCAAAAGTTTCATGTAGCATTTCGTTTCACAGGAACGAATCTTTCCCCTCCTTCCTTAAGTAAAGGCTACAATTTTAAGCTTAATCCTCTGTATCAGTATCACAGGCCCTGACAATAAATCTTATAGGAGAAAGCTGTGGCAAGCCAGTGGGGCAAGCACTCCAACAAATCGTCAACACATTAGCTCGTCCGAATTACAACCAAATTTTCCTTCCCCGTTTGAGTTGCTAATTTTGTGGTGAGACACCTGCACTTGCCATTTTCAGACTGATGGGGAAAAAGGAATTAAACCACATGGGACTGGGATCTTTGCCCCATTGTGTGTGTGTGTGTTTTCTCGTTTATTTCTCTGAACTACACCTTTTGGTTCTCCAATCTCCAAACTCAACATCAATTACATTTTTACAACTTTAACGTTCAAAAACATATTTTTAAATTATATTGTAGGTTAAATAATTTAGTAAAGGAGGGGAAAAGATACGGCTATAATGTCATGAAATTATTGACTTTTTTCTCATTCTTTTAACATACTTTTAAGAAATTAATTTCTCAAAACAAAAACAGTAACAAACCTTTTCATTCAAACCTAAAACCTTTATTTTTCTGGAAAACAAAACTACTTTTTCATATACATTTCACTTATATTTAGTCAAAAGTTTATCTTTCTCCAAATCAAATTTTCTGAATAATCTCTTCCTTCAAAGTTTTCTCTGGATAGGTGAGCACAAATGTAGAAATAAGTAAAAATTAAAGACACATTGAAGCCGCTACAAAGTCACAATCATTGTAGCAATAACGTTTATATTTTCTTCCCTTTTATATCAACTCAGTACTATCAGGAATTTAGACTAAAAATGGATTATTTCAAAGTTTCTGATACAGAATCCAGACATAGACAAGCATCTTTCCTAAGAACATCCAACAAACAGCTGATAGAGAATTCTGGAAAGTATGTAAAGGCAGCTGGTGCTTCAAAACACGTGAATCCATTTAGCTTTAATAAAGGCAGGAATAAGACATACCTCGCTGTCTCATTCAAATAGATGCAGAAAAAAAAAAATTGTGTCCAACTTTTGTTTATAGGGTTGGTGACACTAAAACAAGCATTTTTGGGGGAAGTGAAAAAGAAATGAAAAGAAGAAAGCAGAGCCCTCAGCATCCTGGTAACTGGAGTATGTGCCCAGTCAGCGGCCCACTTGCACAGTCAAGGATCTTGATGGCAAGTGTGGGCACCAGGCAGACGGCCGTTCCCAGTAGACCTTAGCAATCTTTGGCTAATAAATCACTCTGAATGCCAGAGGGTACCACCTGTTCCCTCTCCCCAGGCTGCTACTGAAGGAAATGTCTTCTCCTAGCACCAGTTACCCTATACATGCCATTTTGAACGTCAGGAGATTAGCCTTTCCAAAGTTATTTCACACCCGTCACTACTCTACATATGCTACACTAATGAAAACAGCTAAGGTTTGTTGAGCACTTACCATGTGCCAGGTGCAGATCTAAGCCCTTTTCATTTTATTCTTCCATGAATCTTCACGATATCCCCATTAGATCAGGACTATTGTGAATCACAGTAAAGATGAGGAAGCTGAGGTGTAGAAAGACTAACCAATGTCACAGTTAGCATGTGGAAGCAGGCATAAACCCAGCAGGTACGACTCTGGAGCCTTTATTCACAGCCACTATGCTGTCCTCCTGGCTTCCCAGAGAGCCCAGGCATTGTCCACCGCCCACGCCTCCTTTGAAGAGATCTGCTCTCCCCCTACCCACTATCTTCCCACCCCCAAGCCACAGGTAACTGGACCAGAGATAGACAGCTGACTCAAGATTAAATATGCAAAGGCTGGGTATGCTCACTCAATTTTCTTGGAAATTTGAATAACGAGATGGAATCAGTCAGATGATCCAGCATTCCGGCTAAAGTCATGCAGACTTGGGGCCAGTGGGACACCGTACAGAAACCAAGAGGTTGGCAGCAGAAGCCAGACCACAGCCATTCAGGAGAGCAGAGATGAGAGACCCTACCACCCCAGCAGCGAGACTCAGAGCTGGCACCACGGGTCAACTTTTCTCTTCCCGAAGCCCTGCCGTCCTTCCTGATGTTGGGTGAGTGAGAGTCCCCGTGTCCTTTCAACAAACCTCCTGTTCACTTAAGCTATTTCAAGTGGTCTCTGTTCCTTGAAACCAGAGCCTACTGATGAAAGTCAATGCCATACTGGTAGGGCCAGTTCCACAGGGCTCCACTCCCAATTTCAACCCTTCAAATCTCCTGCTACCTCCTACCATTTCTGGTGGGTTTCTTGATAATTCCTTTTCTTTCCAGGAGTAGGTGTCCTGATGGAATAACTTGAATCTGTTTGGATATTCTTCCCATAAGGTACTCATAGAGTTTAACATGCATTAGGCCTGTCCTTTATACACACCCACAGGCATGTACACTCTCTACCTGAAAGAGGTAGCTTTGTATAAGGCAGAGAAAATCTTTTCTTAGACATACATACATGCAACCTGGGCTCTTGGTAACACTATTTCTCCAGCGCCCACTACTGACCAAGGAGCGTGCTCCATGTAGTCAAGGTCCCGGGAACAGCAAACAAGGGTTCTATAGCACTTACTGAAGATGTCTAAAACATTTGTTTCACCAATGAATTATAGTAGTAAACCAGAAGTAGAGCAATTATTCACCCAATGAAGGGAGGGGCAGCCAAGGAAGCACTGGCAATTTTTATCACGATGAAGAAGGTTAAGAGTTTCCTGAGTCAGAGAAGTCTCTCAATACCATTGCCTTAAGATTTTAATGTTAGTGGTTATTTTTTGTTAAAAAATGCAAATTTCTTAAAAGTACTTTCACTATTTTATTAGTTCCGCAAATACTTCAGTGCACACTGGTAGGCACTGAACCAACCATAACAAGACTGCCATAATTCCTCCCCTCATGGCATTTCCAGTCAAGTGCGTGGCACAGACAACAGCCAGTTCAATATCAAAGCAACTGCTTGTGCATAAGGGACATAGCAGGGCCCACAGGACAGGCTCCTAACTCAGA